>NC_133122.1:91413322-92023829 GCF_033568475.1 Henckelia pumila
TGTCAGTCCAGCCAACTGTGTAAAAATAGTAGCCATCTGAGTAGTCAGGTCAGTGAACGCATCAAGCTCATGAATTTCAGCAAGCTAGCTTCCTTATCGCAGATCTCTCACTCGGCCATTAATATCTATTAATAGTCATTTGATCTAGCATCTCATAAGCCTCCGCAGGAAATTTAGAGAATATCAAACCTCCAGCAGCACCTTCCACATAAATCCTAGTTGGCCCATTCAAACCATTGTAGAATAATTCAATTTGTTCCCAATCTGGAAAATTATGGTTCGGACACTTCCTAAGAAATTCCTTGTAGCACTTCCAAACTTCATACAACAACTCATAATCTTGCTGTTTGAAGGTAATGATCTCAATTTTCAGTTGGGCAGACTTGGCAGGCGGAAAGTACTTAGCAAGAAATTTAGATGCCATGTCCTCCCATGTAGTGATGCTCCCAAGAGGTAATGACTGCAACCAACTATGAGAATTGTCCCTAAGAGAGAACGAGAACAATCGTAGTCTGATGGTGTCCTCAGTAACACCATGAATTTTCACTGTGTCATCAATCTCCATAAAAGTACGCAGATGCAGATTTGGATCTTCAGTGGGTGCACCCCTAAACTGATTTTGTTGCACCATCAGAGCTGGCTTCAATTAAAAATTATTTGCCGTGATATTTTGCCGAGCTATTCCAGAATAATGATTATTTATCATCGGCCTAAAATGATCTCTGATTGGAACCGAAACATTGTTTTCACCTCTTTCTCTTTTGCCTCTGTTTTCTTTATTTTCAGCCATTTGTTGCAACTCTTCTCTTCTAGCTTTTCTCAAGGCTTTAGCAGTTTTATCAATTTCTGGATCAAAGAGAAATGAGTCGTAGCTTGGGCTTTTCTGCATAAACTGCATCAACAAAAGAGAAAAATTTAAAATTAGAACCAATAAAATAAAATAAAATAAAATAAAATGCTCTAAATAAAAATTAAGACTAATTAGCACAATTTAATATAAATCAAATAAAATTCAATCCTCGGCAACGGCGCCAAAAACTTGTTGCGTGTTTTTCGCTCGCAAGCGTACGATGTCAAGTTTTAATACTGAAAATGAGTCCAAGTTTGTAATGCCCCGAAAAATACTCAACTAAATAATTATGAGAATTGGAATTAAATTTCTAAGTTTAATAAATTAGAGGACTGAAATTGAAGATTTAAAGATTTGGCAGGGACTAAATTGCAATTTTTGAAGTCCTAGGGACCAACTGCAATTTTGGCAATCATTGGTGATTAAACAAATGAAAAGAAAGTTGTCCCCTTGAATTATTTCTCCTTTCAGCAGAAGAACCGATAGGAGAGAAGATAAGAAGTTCCTCTATTGTTATTCATTCAAACTCCGATCCAAGAAAATCCAACCGTTAGAATTTTGATCCAAGCACGGTTTTGCGATCCTCGCAACAAGGGCTACGTTGCAGAAGAACCGATAGGAGAGAAGATAAGAAGTTCCTCCATTGTTATTCATTCAAACTCCGATCCAAGAAAATCCAACCGTTAGAATTTTGATCCAAGCACGGTTTTGCGATCCTCGCAACAAGGGCTACGTTTCTACGTAAGTATGATTAAATTCTACCAAGTTATAATTTTTGGGATATTTTTGGATTCGAGTTTTGATGGTATAAATATGTTCTTGAGATAATAGAGATGGTATATCCAAGACGGTTTGAGAAAATACCATCATTTGAACATGTTTTTTTATTTTTGAAGAATTTTCAAAATTTTTGGAATTTTTGGATGATGATTTTCGAAAATTAGAGATGATTTTGATGATGATATTGTGATGAAATTGTGATAATATTCATGTTGATAATTTTTGAAATACCAGATTTTTAGACGTTATGTCGTCGGGTTGAATGTTGAAGAAATTGTTGAATATTCGGCTTGACAAGAATTATAAGGAATGATTTGGAGAAATTTTTATGTCCATTTCATATTTTTGAATTGGAATTTATTGAATTGGAATCGCAAGAAATCGAATTTTTTAGAGTTTGATCAAGATTGAGATTGTTTATTGTTTGAAATGCGATTTTTGGATCGAACAAGAAATTGATATGAATTCCATATTGATGTAGCTTTCAAGACTTGAGAATTTCCGGACTTGTAATTGAGGTATGGATAGACAATGAAGAGCTTGGGATTGAATCTTCGAGAAGATTTGAGATTCTTGAGCCCAATAAAATCACACACTTATTTGCTATATTATTTGAATTATATGAATTGATTGAATAACATAAATTCATTCGCTGATTATCGGTATATTATTCATGCTAATGATTTGATATATGAGATGAGATGCTCAGATTGAGCAAAGATTTTGATATATTGAATTGCATCATCTCATTCATATTGAGCCAGAATTTTGTTCAGATTTGATTGCAGACTTGCCAAGATTGCATCGGACGTTTGAGTCTATATTTGAGTGTCATGGAATGTAGCGACCCATCCCGGATCCACTATCTAATCAGAGTTAAGAGCATAATTAAGCATGCATATCCGCTGGCAATCTCAGTCAGTACTTACGTACCTTTCTAAGGCAGTCCTAGTAGTCCCACTCTAGGTTCCAAGTCTATCATCAAGTCTACAATGCAAATACTCATGCATCATTCAATAAGCGCTAAAAGCCTTAACTAAGCTATTGCATACTCCTAAATAATTTAAGGAGAACATAGCTATACCTGAGTCCATCGTCAGCCCACTGATGGCGACTATCCCGCAACTAGGGCACTCCCCTGCTGCAAATCCACAGCCTCGAACACGGCTCTACGACACGAGCACTGCTCCGCTACTATGTCAGACACTGTCTGACTATACTAAAACAAATATCTTACTCCAACTCTAAAATAAGAGTACCCAAAGCCCTCAAATAGAGCCACGAGGGCGAAGGAGAGAATTCGGAATTGGCAAGAAATGAATGCCTCGGACCTTATATTTATAGGCATCGATCGGAACCTCCGATCCTCGATCGGAACTTCCGATCCTTGATCGGAACGTCCGATCCTGCCATCGGAGCTTTCGAACATCCTTATCTGCCACATGTCAAAATCTCACTGGTTGACTTCGGATAGGGGTGATCGAAGCTTCCGATCCTGTTTGGAGCTTTCGATCAACCACACGTCATGGATGACATAATTCGATCGGAGCTTCCGATCGTTCATCGGAGCTTCCGATCACCTTCGGAGCATCCGATCCTAACTTCGGAGCTTCCGATCTCTCTGACCCTCCGGACCATTTTTGATCATTTTGGATCTATTTCCGGGCTCCGTTAATCCATTTAGAATTCTCCTTAATCATGTTTTACTAAATCTAACATGATCACACGATAATCACTCATTATCGTTAATTCTGGATATGGGCCACTACATTCCCACCACCTTAAAAGGATTTCGTCCTCGAAATCTAAGGTAAACCTCGGGACTATAGTATAAACCATTCGTCCAATTCATTAGTAGTTCCGGTTCAAAACATCTGGTCAAATAACCTTCGACAATACCAAACCTCGCTAAACCTGCAGGGTCTGTTCATTCACTGAATCACATCAGAACATAAACTCGATTTATAATTCGCACTGATTTCAAACTCACACGCTTTTCACGATCACTCTGAAAATCACTGCCTTCTTATCAGCAATCCTGCGAAAATCAAGTAACACTACTGACTATCGTCAGTTATCCATCGATAACCGCAACAACACGGCACCTTCGGTCCAAATTGCCGACTGTATCAATCACACTGCTTACAAATCTTAGCGATGACACTCCTGCTAAGATCGTAACTAGCCATCAGCTATTCTCTAGACATGCACGAACTCCATCGCTGCCCACGATAAAACCAGATACAACACATTGTATTTCACTGGTCTAACGGTAACATCGCATCCCTTGACGTTATCGCAAAGTTCTAAACAAATTGATCTAGATTTGACCTTTGGTCAAATCCTAGATATCCTTCTTCCAAGAACTCATGTGAGCTACTCTTTATCACTAAGGATAAAATATTTCTTCCCAAAACAGTACCTTATGCGAATAGAAATGGCAACTACCGGCCACCAGTTCGCAAAGCAATCGCATCACTGCCACCACTCTAACCATCTGAAATCCTTAGACTGATTGCGATAAACCTTGATCTGAATCCCGCTATCGTAGATAGCATCTACTCAATCATATTAGTCATCCTTCCATGGATAACAACAAAATCCTGACAATTCTTGGCGTCATAGTACGTACTTTCAGTATTCACTCTGCCGGATGAATGTTTCCCAAAGAACACCAACTAAGTAACCAGATGACAAAATCTTTATACACAATTTCTTGTCTAAATGTATCCTTCGAGGTCATCGCCTCAAAATTCACTATCATCCTGCTGAAACTCCCAGATGGACTAACACCATTCTCAGCAGTAGTCTTATATCAGATGCTTACTTCTATCTCGGAACTAGAGATAGTATCGACGAAAACGATTCCAATTATCATGTTCCAGATAACCAAACCTTTGGCTCACTAGCGGGGATAACCAAACTGATTCACCTTGATCCTGCACAGAATCTATCAATACTAGTGGCAATTATGTTATCTAATCCTTTCAATGACAAAGCATATCAAAACGCACTGGGATATCAGTGACAAAAATCCTGCCAGACTCAGAAACACAAGTCTCAGCTGCTGTCTCGTCCCATGAAACAACTAATGCTAACCTGTTAATGTTCATTGAAATCCATGAGAACTTGTCGAATCGCCTCTCAACAACAAATCTTGAGAAATCTGCTGGAAGCACCCCAAGCAAAACACTCTGACTAACAGTCTTCAAAATTCGTCCACTGACAAACCTGGGACGATCACTGAATCATATTTCCGTAAATTGAATAATTCATTGCTAACACCAAGCAATGCTCAGATCAAAATCCGTCACTGGTAGCCAAAGCAACATTACCAACATCTACGATCACAAGAGCCAACTAATGATCACTTTCGTGATTTGCAGAATCCAAAAAGTCTCGATTCCCGCATTCCTGGAGATCCCTTAGCGACTAAAGAATTTCCTAAATGCACGTGAATCGTTATATCAAAGAATACCATACTTAAAGTACCATTCCCAGTACTTCTTGATTCACTATATCCCATCTGTACCGATTGGAATAATCTGATCAATCAAATCGATATACTGTAGCTCTCGCCATGCCTGACGATATCAACCCTAATCAGACAATCACTGATCAATGAAACTCTCATGGCTCGATCAATATCGATGATCTCACTGCCACACGTCCGCATATCCCAAATACTTGGAATAAAAAGAATCACAGCTGATTCAATCACTCATCTTTGACAGAGTCAGACAACAGTTACAAGTAGTCACTAGCGCTAAACATGCACCAGTCTAGACATACTATCACTGTCTATCTTCATCCAAGCTGATCATAAGGACTTGTTCAATCCAAGCCGCAATACAAGTCCGAAAAGATTTCAACTATCGTTGAACATGCTCCTGATAACTATATCCCTTGCTAAGACTGCAACAAATCGAGACTGAGGTTACTTGTCGCAGTGTCCTACCTGAAATCACCACCAAGTGTACACTGGCATAAATCACGCTATCCTCACGCCTCAAATAGTCATGTGCAATCCTTAGCATCGGATATATTCTATCACTGAAGGAAACCATTAATGCTGAAAAATACTCATCCCCGAGTCAAATGTTTCAGGAATTTCACAAACCTATCTCCTGGATAGCCCCTATCACAAGAGCATCCAAACCCCGACTAGATCCACCAGTCTAGCAGTTTCCAATAGCTTAAAACTATCTGCTCAGAGTACGCACTCGTCAAGAAAAATCCCTTCCAAAACTGGTCCTTATGACAAAACTACAAACCAATATCTCTGACGACAGTCAGTCGATATCTAAACCGCTGATACCTAACCAGGCATCTAATCCAATGTCATACCCCGTCGTGACTGTTACCAAAACTCTAGACTAGGTAGCCTTCCTACCGCCAATCCTGAAGCACGAAGACTTCCAGGTATTCTCCGAAGTACAAAAGACTCCCAGAGTAACACTGGCATAGGGTCGCGCTCCATTATGTCTAGTCATGATCATAGTTCACAACTTTCGATATGTACTCAACTGGTTCCTGATGAAATCCTATCATCACGAATTCCCAACCTATGAAGGTCAATCAGGCTACTGTTCTACGGAAACAACCTAGAACGAGACTCAAAATTTCAAACAAGATCAAAATTCTCATGCCCCTAGATGAATTACCTCGTCACTGGCATTAACCCAGTTAAACGACTTATTAGGTCAGCCCTAGGAAGACACCTAGACTAGCCCTATGTCAATTCGTTACCGCTGGCTTACCCAAAATCCATGAGTTAACATAGTTGATCACCAATCAACTAATTCCAAGCCAAACTTAGTAAAATTACTTGTAATCAAACACGAATCTTTGAATAAGTAAAACATGTATCATTACTTCAAGTTATGTACAATTTACTTTATTACAATCCCATGTAATACATACAGTATTCAAAATACAACAAAATGTACCTCCAATAACTTGAACTGATACAACCAAATTCTGATGATTCATTACAACTGAAATACTGTTTACAAATACATCAATACAGTATTTAAAATCGTCGAACTTGTCTTCACTCCTTGAGCATGAAGCTTCCAATTGACACACGCATTGATACAAGCATACTTCCGTCCAAGTCTCTCTACATATCCTCCAGCGAAGAACTCCGGAGAAATGACACGTGATGCTCTGCGTCAGTGCATGTCAGTCGACTTCTTCTGCTCACGATTTACCATCAGCGTTATTCTTGTATCCAAATCATGCTTTTGAACATGAAGTTTTCCGTATGCCTACCAAAAGCATCGATACAAGCATACCGGCAAAACCATGTTCTGCACGAGTTTACAGACCTTACGTTCGAAACCTGTCATGCCTTAGGCACTCAAGGTATCTCCTGTGAAGGTCTATCTGACAATCTCTCCAGCTACGAGTGGAGAATCTTCAAGGACTGGAACCACATGGATTACTAAACACCATTCGTTCCAAAAAGCCCTCAGAGGTATCTGACGCGATATACTCGATCTTCCCTTCCAATCTTCCTTGGTTGCAATCCATATATTTTTCGATCAACATCCCAATGCATCGAATGATGAACCGTCCACAACAGTCAGTCTATCTATCGATATGCTACTACTGGTGTTCTCATCACTGCTGCATTCCTTATAGCAAAGACTTATGCCGCAAACCTCGGCAATGAAAAACCAAATCTTCTTTCGCTAGGCCTCAATCAATCCTACAAGGATAATCAAGAAGTCTTATTATCAATTTCCTAAGTCCCTTGCATGCAGCTCTGATACCAATAAATGTAGCGACCCATCCCGGATCCACTACCTAATCAGAGTTAAGAGAATAATTAAGCATGCATATCCGCTGGCAATCTCAGTCAGTACTTACGTACCTTTCTAAGGCAGTCCTAGTAGTCCCACTCTAGGTTCCAAGTCTATCATCAAGTCTACAATGCAAATACTCATGCATCATTCAATAAGCGCTAAAAGCCTTAACTAAGCTATTGCATACTCCTAAATAATTTAAGGAGAACATAGCTATACCTGCGTCCGTCGTCAGCCCACTGATGGCGACTATCCCGCAACTAGGGCACTCCCCTGCTGCAAATCCATAGCCTCGAACACGGCTCTACGACACGAGCACTGCTCCGCTACTATGTCAGACACTGTCTGACTATACTAAAACAAATATCCTACTCCAACTCTAAAATAAGAGTACCCAAAGCCCTAAAATAGAGCCACGAGGGCGAAGGAGAGAATTCGGAATTGGCAAGAAATGAATGCCTCGGACCTTATATTTATAGGCATCGATCGGAACCTCCGATCCTCGATCGGAACCTTCGATCCTCGATCGGAACTTTCGATCCTTGATCGGAACTTCCCATCCTGCCATCGGAGCTTCCGAACATCCTTATCTGCCACATGTCAAAATCTCACTGGTTGACTTCGGATAGGGGTGATTGGAGCTTCCGATCCTGTTCGGAGCTTTCGATCAACCACACGTCATGGATGACGTAATTCGATCGGAGCTTCCGATCGTTCATCGGAGCTTCCGATCACCTTCGGAGCATCCGATCCTAACTTCGGAGCTTCCGATCTCTCTGACCCTCCGGACCATTTCTGATCATTTTGTGTAGTGACCCTTACCCGGATAACCTACTAAACAAAACTTAGGCATGCAATTAAACTTAATTAAACAGATATCAGAATAAACTGCGGAAACCATAAATAATTTACAACCCCAAGTAAAGGAATCTGTAATTTATCCAATAATATACAACCAAATCGAATAGCTGTATAAACCCAAAACAACAGTAATAAAACCTAAGCGAAGCTCCAGCTGGCCAACCACTGACTAGCCCCTCCTGGATCCACCCTCCTCGTCCAATCGCAAACCTGCCCCATGGAAATAGGGTGTCCAGAAAATACAGAGTACGAGACGTGAGCATAAAACGCTCAGTGCGAGAGTATGAGTATACATGCATGCAAAGTGAACTCCCTATAGACTCGAGGTCAAGGATCAGATAACAGAGACAGACCGGGCCCTGGTATGTAGCACGCTGTGTCGTCGCTTCAGGAGGTGGCTCCCATACCGAGATAACCGTGGATACGCCGGACCCAAATCGATGGAAGTCCATCCACTAACAGGATAGGGTACAACCCTACTAACAGACATCTCGAAAGAGATACAGCAAGATGCAAATGAATGCAGCATAATATCATGGCATATAAATCATGTAGTTACATAATAAATGCATACTCAGTCAGGATATCTCAAACAGTACTTTCGTACCTCAAAATAGTGCAAGCTCTACCAACTCTAGGTCCACGCCTATAGTCTGCTCTACACTGCCAAATGATACTACTATCATTAAAGTTCTCTAAAAGCCTTAACTAAGCTCTTGCATACTCCTAAATATTTATAAGAAGCAAAAGCTATACCTTCGTCCGTGGTTAGCCCTTTGATGCCGATGCCTCCAAAACATGGGCACAACTCCGCTACGACTACTGAACGCCTCGCCGACCTCCGGACCAAGCCTAAGAAGACTAAAACAGCTCCAAAAGAACTAGAAAGGAAAGGAGAACTCGGAATTGGCAAATGAAAGTGAAGCCTCGGCCTTCTATTTATAGACAACGATCAGAACTTCCGATCCTCGATCGGAACGTCCGAACCTCGATCGGAACGTCCGATCCTGCCATCGGAGCTTCCGAAGATCCTGATCTTCCACGTGTCAAAATATCACTTGTTGACTCCGGATAGGGGTGATCGGAGCTTCCGGTCCTGATCGGAGCTTCCGATCTTGCCACACGTCATGCCTGACGTAATATCGATCGGAGCTTCCGATCCTGTTCGGAGCTTCCGATCCTGATCGGAGCTTCCGAACTCACCTTCGGAGCTTCCGAACTCTACCCAAGTAATTATGACTAATTACTTAATTACTGATTTTGGTTACGGGCTACTACATTCTCCCCCACTTAAGATATTTCGTCCTCGAAATCAGATCTTAAGTACCGAATGCAAATACAGAAATCGGAAACATTCTTTATTCAAATCAAACGTTTACAGAGTTTGCAACTGAATACAACTTAAAGAATGAAATCAAAACAACTCAGGATGGTCTTTACGCATCCTGTCCTCGAGCTCCCAAGTAGCTTCCTCAGTGCCTCGGCGCTGCCACTGAACTAAAACCAAAGGAATGACTTTGTTCCATAAAACCTTATCCTTATAATCCAGGATACGAAAAGGTTTCTCAACATAAGTCAAATCCTTGTCTATCTGAACCTCAGACCGCTGCAGAATATGAGATTCATCCGCCACATACCGTCGCAACAGAGATACGTGGAACACGTCGTGAATACTGGATAGGTGCGGTGGCAAAGCTAGTCGATAAGCCAAATCGCTAATGCTCTCCAAGATCTCAAACGGACCGATAAATCTAGGAGACAACTTGCCCTTAAGGCCAAATCTGAGAATCTTGCGAAAAGGTGACACCCTCAGAAACACTTTCTCCCCGACCTCGAACTGCAAAGGCCTACGCTTGATATTAGCATAACTGGCCTGACGATCCTGTGCAGTCTTAATCCGTTTCTTGATTTGATCAACAATGTCTATCGCCTGCTGGATAAACTCCGGTCCCTCAGCCTGTCTCTCCCCCACTTCTTCCCAGAAGAGTGGAGTACGACAATGTCGCCCGTACAATGCCTCAAAAGGTGCCATCCCAATACTAGTGTGATAGCTGTTGTTGTAAGCGAACTCGATCAACGGCAAATGATCCTGCCAGGCTGAACCAAAATCCATGACGCAAGCTCTAAGCATATCCTCTAACGTACGGATAGTGCGCTCTGACTGACCATCAGTCTCCGGATGATAGGCTGTACTCAAACTGAGAGTAGTACCCATCGCACGCTGAACACTCCCCCAGAATCTAGAAGTAAACCTGGGGTTCCAATCGCTGACAATGCTCACAGGCACTCCATGAAGTCGGACGATCTCCTAAATGTACATCCGTGCCATGCGATCCACAGAGTACTCTCGGCTATAGGCAATGAAATGCGCTGACTTGGTGAGTCGGTCCACCACAACCCAGATAGCATCATAGTTCCTCGGGGATACCGGCAAATGAGTCACAAAGTCCATTGTGATAAACTCCCATTTCCATTCAGGAATAGGCAGACTGTGAAGCAATCCTCCAGGTCGTCGGTGCTCTGCCTTGACCTGTTGACACACCAAACATCTCGAAACAAACTGATAAACACTGCGTTTCATTCCCTTCCACCAGAAACGAGTACGTAGATCCTTGTACATCTTGTTGCTCCTAGGATGAATACTCAACTTAGTGCGATGCGCCTGAGACAAAATCTCCTCTCGCAACTCTTCATCCTGAGGAATCACAAGCCTACCAGACAAACACAGAAAGCCATCTGACTGATAATGAAATCCAGATGAGCTACCCTTGTTAGCTAGACGAGCTAAACGCTGGGTCTTCGAATCAGACATCTGAGCATCTCTGATCCGAGAGTACAAGGCTGGCTCAGATAATATCGCAAACATCTGGATACTCTGCATACCTTTCTTATGCTTGAAGGTATAACCTGAAGTACAACAGTCACTGATCGCACTAGACATCGAACAAGTCTGAAGTGCGGATAGTCGCACCTTGCGACTCAAAGCATCAGCGGTGAGATTAGCAGCTCCCGAATGGTACTTAATCTCGCAATCATAGTCCTTAAGCAAGTCCATCCAACGTATCTGCCTCATGTTCAACTCCGCCTGAGTGAACAAATACTTGAGACTCTTATGGTCGGTGAAGATCTCAAATTTCTCGCCATACGGATAATGACGCCAGATCTTCAAAGCGAACACAATGGCTGCTAACTCCAGATCATGGACTGGGTAGTTGTCCTCGTGAAGCTTTAGCTGTCTAGAAGCGTATGCGATCACATGCCCATTCTGAGTCAGGACACAGCCTAACCCCTAAAGAGAAGCATCCGTGTAAACTACATACCCTCCAGATCCTGACGGTAATGCCAACACCGGCGTAGAAGTCAACCGCCGTCGAAGCTCACAGAAATTCTCCTCACACTCGGAGGACCACTCAAAATCCACACCCTTACGGGTAAGCTGCATCAACGGTCGAGCTAACTGAGAGAAGTTCAGAATGAAGCGACGATAATACCCTTCTAGACCCAGAAAACTACGGATCTCAGCAACTGTCGTCGGACGCGACCAATTAAGTACTGCTTCAATCTTGCTTGGATCAACAGAAATCCCCTCCCTGGATATGATATGGCCAAGAAAGACCACTCTATCCATCCAGAAATCATACTTGCTCAGTTTGGCGTACAACTGCTCATCTCGAAGAGTCTGTAGTACCAACCGCAAGTAAGAAACATGCTCTTCCGTATTACGTGAATACACCAAGATGTCATCAATGAAAACCACGACAAACTTGTCCAAATACTCCCTAAAGACACGGTTCATCAGATCCATGAATATAGCCGGCGCATTAGTCAAACCAAATGGCATCACTAGGAACTCGTAATGCCCATAGCGAGTACGGAATGCAGTCTTGGCTACGTCCTGATCACGGACTCTCAACTGATGATACCCAGATCTCAAGTCAATCTTGGAGTAAACTGACGTGCCCTGCAGCTGATCAAACAAGTCATCAATACGAGGCAACGGATAATTGTTCTTCACAGTGACTCGGTTCAGCTGCCGATAGTCAATGCACAGCCGCATCGACCCATCCTTCTTCTTCACGAAGAGAACAGGAGCTCCCCAAGGAGATACACTAGGACGAATGTACCCCTTGTCCAAAAGATCCTGTAGCTGATTCTTCAACTCACGCATCTCTGACGGAGCCAGATGATACGGTGCTCTAGAAATAGGCGAAGTACCCGGCATCAACTCTATGCCAAACTCGACTTCCCTAGCAGGAGGAAAACCCGGAATCTCATCAGGAAACACATCTGGAAATTCATCCACAAGAGGAATTCTCTCTATCCCAATACTCTCAGTGGACAAATCAACTGCATAGATAAGGTAGCCTTCCCCGCCAGACTCTAGAGCTCGACAGGCTCTCAAAGCTGATACCAAAGGCATCGGGGGTCGCGCTCCCTCACCATAGAAAAACCAGCTCTCACTCCCCTCCGGATGAAAGCGTACTAATCTCTGATAGCAGTCCACTGAAGCTCGATAGGTATTCAACATATCTATTCCCAGAATGCAATCAAAGTCATCCATCGCCAGGACCATGAGATTCGCTAACAGAATGTTCCCTTCGAACTCTAAAGGGCAACCCATCACTAGACGTTTAGCCAAAGCAGATTGGCCCGTCGGAGTAGAAATAGACATCACTACGTCTAGTGCAATGCATGGTAACTTATGCCTCTTAACAAAACGTGCAGAAATGAAGGAATGAGATGCACCAGTGTCAATAAGTACAAGAGCAGGTATACCATAAAGCAAAAATGTACCTGCGATGACTTTCTCATTCTCCTCCACAGCCTGATCATGTCTCAGGGCAAACACCTGGCCAGAAGCTCCTAGACTCAAATGAGAACTCCCAGAAGACTGTCCCTGTGACCTCTGCTGTACGGTGGTCTGAGAACCCGATCCAGAACCAGATCCAGAACCGCCTCCCCCAGACAGTGGACAATCCCTCCGGATATGACCAGTTTTTCCAAAACGGAAACAAGCTCCAGAAGCTCTATGGCACTTGTCGGATGGATGGTTCTTCCCACAGTGATCACACTTGTCCTTCTTACCGTAACGAAAAACACCTCCAGAACCAGAGGAAGAAGAAGATCCAGACTTCTTGAAAGTTTGGGCACGGGGACCCAAAGAACTAGCAGGCCTCGACTGAGGGAAAGACCTGTTCCGCCGTATGCTGTCCTCTGCCTGGTCACAACGGCTCACCAAACCCTCGTAGGACATGTCGTCGCCAACCGCCACACGGTCATGGATCTCAGGGTTAAGGCCCTGAAGGAACAGATTATACTTCATCTCTTAGCTATCAGCAATCTCGGGGCAATAGGATAGCAGATCAAAGTGAAAGAGTAGGTGCCCGGTGAGCCAACTTGTGGCTAAGGGCTTTGATGACTCTTTGTATAAACAATCTTTTGTTTAATATAATTTACACTTTTATTAATGGCAATGACTTTATCTTTCTTCATATTGTTATATTGTGATATACTATTGTTGTTTTGATAAAGACCTTGAATATACTATAGTGTATGTAAGATGTGATAGTACATGGGGATGTCTATCATGAAACACATCTTATAGTCACTGTATATTCTAAACAGTTCCTAGTCGATTGAGCCGTCCGTTAATAAAGATAAGGATCGCTCGAGATTGAGACTAGCATTTGCGATGCCGAGTACCACGTTTCATTGGTATGAAACATAGAGATGTTCAAAGTATGCAAATGGATATTCATACGATGAATGATCGAACTACCCTATCCGGACTTTCCAAGTGGTTATCACTTATCGAGTGGATAAAGTCCGCGGTTTTGGTTGTACACCATTAGTCCTTACTACTTGAAACATCATTGAGACTCTATATGCTAGTACTGTGCTTTGACTCATTTACCGACTCTATTGGGGTCATCAGGTGTCGGGATTGGGTACAGTTACGACACATATAGGAGTCGATGCTTTGTTGTCAAGGATTCACCACATACTTGCGAGTGTGGATATCCTATGCAATCTGAGGAGATATTAGTGTGACGAATCTCTGGCAGAGTACATGATGTGTTTTAAGAAATGGTTTCTTAGTAGCACATGCGATGTCACTATTTGATCTTCAAGATGCATTGCATAGTTATCGAATCTCGAACGACTCTCGATTTACCAATGGTTGTTGATTCGATCGGGATATATGGATGAAGGGACCGTACTGTACGCTAACCAAAATCTATTGGTTCTTGCAGGCACTATCAGTGATACCTAGGGAATCATGGGGCGATGTTGCTAGGCGCTCTTACCATGATTCGATGGGCAAGTCGGAAATTGTTGTTCCGAGTCACAAGGAGTTGTGAGCCCACGGCTAGCTGTATCCCTGAACCATTGAGGGTCACACAGAGTAATGGATTTTTAATCCCCGTTGAGATAGTTAAATTTAAAGAGTTAAATTTAATGAACAAAGAAGTGGGACTTCTTATTTAAGAGTAGAGGAGTAAGATTTCCCAAAATGACATAGGGATGGGCATTTTTGGAAATCACTGAATTCGGATTCAGAAATATTTATCTTGACTTTAAAAGGTGCAGAAATGGTTTCTGTGAACATTGGTAAAACCGGTTTATCAATCAGAGTCACGATGAATTTTATATTAATTTCTGAACATGCGGGCTTTGCTTGTCAGGCTTGAACTTATGACTAATGGGCCCTAAGCTGTTAGCAGCCCATATTATAAATAAGTTATTGCAGTACAGAAATTACAGAACAGAGGTCACAAAATATTTTGAAAACCCTAGCCTTGTTTTCTCGAAGTGGCCGCCCCCTCCCTCTCTCTCTCGGGAAAAATCCAGACTGTGAATTTTGAATTTACACTCTGGTTTAACGGATCAAATTCGTTAATTCTCTTCGTAGAAACTTCTGATAGATTTTCTAGTGCAATCTATCAGAGGGATTAAATCTCTGTTCGTGGACCTGATTGAAGAACAGTTCGTCCATCAGTTCCAGGGATATACAACAAGAGCAGAGTAATTTGTTGGTGTCCATAATCACGATTCGAGATTGGAGGTAAAAATTTATAATTTTTATTAATTTTTACACACACAATTTAATCGTAAAGTTTTGATACCCATTATGGAATCGTTCCATATAAAATTTTTAAACTTCCGCTGCACCGGGTATCAATCTTGATTGATCTGATCGCCGTTCTACAACAGTGGTATCAGAGCCAGGTTGCTCAGATCAAGCGATTAAATTAATCGATTGTACAAAAAATTTTAGCCTCGGTTTTTGAAACAAAATAAATTTTTTTTAAATTAAAAATTTTTCGGGCAAAAACACGGGCAGCGATTGGATCGCTGCCCTAGGGGCAGCCGGGCTGCCCGGCCCGAGCCCCTTTGGGGCGCGGGCAGCCCGGGAGCGTCTCGGGCGGCCCGCGAAAATTAATTTTTAATTTTAAAATTAAAATTTTAATATGTTAAAATTCTATTTTTGGTCCGATCGAAAATTGTTTTTGATTGGTCCACGAGGCGTCGGATCGAATTGTTCGAGTCCAAAAATTTTAAAATTGATTTTTGGATAAATTTGAATTTTTGGAAAATTTATAGATTTTATCCGTTAAATCAGATTTTATGAAATTAATTATTTTTGGTACAATTGATGATAAGATATGATCTTATGAAAATATTGAGTAAAATATGATTTTATGTATAAAATTGGGTTTTATATGTAAAATATGATTTTATTTGATAAAAAGATAAAATATGATTTTGTATGTAAAATAAGATTTTATATATGAAATATGATTTTATCCTTTTAATTTAAATTGCCATTGCATGTTATCCAATAAATTAATTTTGAATTAAATGTTATTGGATAAGGATGATCGATTGCCATGACCAATTTTGTAGATGTATGTTAGGAATTTACATTTATTTTTATTGTTGTTGGATTTATTAATGGGCCTGGTTTATGGCCCAATATGAATTGTCATATGTAATAAAAGTGGGTCTGGTTTATGGCCCGTTCCCACCCCTTGAAATGTATCCCCTACTTGTCATGGTTATTTATTATAAATACATTAGACTTAGTGGGAGATGAAGATTTGAAGATGGAGGTGGGCCCAGCAGACAATAAAGACTGAAGAAATGTAAATTGGAAGCTCAATGTAATAGGATTGCATTGCATACCTGCATATTACCTAGGATTGGACTTAAACTCGTGATTGGCAACCACAGGTCGATTAGAAATGGAATCGATCATCCTATATAATATATGATATTATCGTTGTATGCATGTTTTAGACAAAATTGTATGAATCCGGCAAGCATACAAATTTTAAAATGATGAGACAAATTTTCAAAATTAAAATCCCTCATTTTAAATATGATTTAAAATTGATATCAAGATAAATAAAGGAAATTTAAAATTGTTTAAATGTTCCTACATTCCATCAACGATCAATGTATGAGATGCCACCCGCGGATACGGTCCGGCTCATATTATTGGGGGGGCCCGTTCGTCGGAAAGCTGTACATTGGATCGACACATGTTGTAAGTTGGGTGGAACTCCCATGGGATCGGCTCATATTATTGGGGGATCCACATGGCGACCGTCCATCACAACTTAATATTGATGGGTCATCTTGACATGTCACAATAAACGGCGTCATATTATTGGGCCCTTATTGGACATGAGGTAAAAACTTGGAGGTTGCTTTGGAAGCAATTGGACTCTACCTTTTGAAAATTATGGTTGGCTGATATTATTCGGGACCATAGTTTGTCAATTGGACTCCATGTTCCCACTAAGGAAAATAGTTTCCCGTTTTCACTAGAGGGTAGTGAAATCGTTAAAATAGTGGGAGTGAGATTCATAAAATAAATTTCGCCTATTTTATGTCTTAGTAAATTAATTAAACAATCATCGATAATTGTCTGTTTCATCTCAGTATATCATTATGATGAATCTTCGTAATCCACATGTTTCAATTCTCCAACAAAACAAACTTATTGGCGCAAACAATACAGAATGATTCCATAAGTTAAGATTGTCCTAAGTTCGGAAAGGATTTTCTAAGTGTTATAAAAGGCTTCTCCGAAAACAGACCCGGCTGATGTAACTGCCGAAAGGTTGGTCGAACTAGAGAAATGGTTGGACCATGATCTCAAGGCCAAATGTTACATGCAAAATTGGACAAGTCTAAACAAGTTTGCCATCACTGCAAGAAACCCGGTCATTGGAAACGTAACTGCAAGGAATACCTCGAGCAGTTGCGAACTGCAAAGGGTATGTTTTACATTGAAATAAATGTTTTTCTTAATACTACTTCTTGGGTATTGGATACCAAATGTAGATCTCATATTTGCAATGAGTTGCAAATGATGACAAGAAGTAATAGGCTAAGGATGGGTGAGACCCAGTCAAGGCTCGGGAATGGTTCCAGAGTTAAATCCATAGCTATGGGAAATATTTATTTAATTTTGCAGAACGATTTTAAGTTACTTTTGAGAGATGTTTTATTTGTTCCAGATTTGATTAAAAACATTATTTCTGTTTCTATGCTTGATAGAGATGGTTATTCTTGAAATTTTGTGAATGGGATTTGCAATATTTACAAGAATGAATGTTTGATTGGAAATGGACAACTTGAAAACGATCTATATAACTTAAAATTAAAAGACGTTCCAATAAATTATGTTGATAAACCGGTAACAACAAACAAAAGGAAAATCGATAGTCAAAACCCAGCAAACCTTTGGCATGCTAGGCTAGGTCATATTTCCTCAAGGAGGATGAACAAGCTAGTGGGAGAGGGCATGTTTGATATGTCTGATATTAACTCTCTACCTACTTGTGAATCCTGCCTGAAAGGAAAAATGACTAAATCTCCTTTTAAGGGGAAACCTGAGCGTAGTCAAAATCTGTTGGATTTGATCCATACAGATGTTTGTGGTCCATTTAGAATTGGAACTCAATATGGCCACACCTACTTCATTACCTTTACTGATGATTATTCTAGGTATGGGTATTTATATTTAATGAAATATAAGTCTGAAGCATTTGAAAAGTTCAAAGAATTCAAGGCTGAAGTAGAAAACAAGCTAGGTAAAAGTATTAAAGCACTTCGATCGGATCGAGGTGGAGAATACTTAAGTACCGAGTTTTTGGACTATCTGAAGGAGAATGGGATTCTCTCTCAGTGGACTCCTCCTATGACACCACAGCTGAATGGTGTATCGGAGCGTCGTAATCGAACTTTGTTGGACATGGTTCGATCCATGATGAGCTTCACTGAGCTTCCACATTCGTTTTGGGGCTACGCGCTTGAAACGGCGGTATTGTTGTTGAACAACGTCCACATTAAAGCAGTGGACAAAACACCATACGAGTTATGGAATGGCAAAGCTCCTAAGTATTCGTACTTGAGGATTTGGGGATGTCCTGCTTACGTGAAGCAGACAGTGGGAGATAAGTTGGATAGTCGATCCACCTTATGTTATTTTGTAGGGTATCCGAAGAATTCAATCGGATATTATTTCTATCATCCTGCTGAAACAAAAGTGTTTGTTTCAAGGAATGCCACCTTCTTGGAGAAGGAGTTCTTATTGGATAATAAAGGCGAGATGATGGAACTCGAAGAAATTCGAGAAGAACCCGAAATACAAAATAACGATCCTACACCTCAGGAACCATTGATAGACACGCCTATACCTAGAAGATCCGAGAGGACTTCTAGACCTCCTATTCGATATGGTCTTCTTCTTGAAGGGGATCAAGATGAACCCGATGTTGGATGTGATCCAAGAAACTTCAAGGAAGCAATTTCTGATGTGGATTCAAATTTATGGCTTGAAGCTATGCAGTCGGAAATAGATTCGATGCATACAAACCAAGTTTGGTCTTTAGTAGATCCTCCCGATGGAATTGTTCCAATAGGGTGTAAATGGATCTACAAGAGAAAGCTTGGGCCTGATGGTAAGGTATTGACCTACAAGGCGCGATTGGTGGCAAAATGTTATACTCAAAGACAAGGAGTTGACTATGATGAAACCTTTTCACCAGTTGCAATGTTCAAGTCCATAAGAATCCTTATTTCCATAGCTGCTTGGTATGACTATGAGATATGGCAAATGGATGTGAAGACTGTATTTCTTAATGGAAACATTAAGGAAGAGATCTATATGACGCAGCCTGAGGGATACACATCCATGGGAAGAGAGCATAAGGTATGCAAGCTTCAGAGATCAATCTATGGTCTAAAACAAGCATCAAGAAGTTGGAACCAGAAATTTGATGAAACAATAAAGGATTTTGGTTTTATCAAGAACCCGGAGGAACCATGCGTGTACAAGAAAGTAGTTAAGGATGCTGTGACATTCTTAGTAATTTATGTTGATGAAATTCTACTCATTGGGAATGACGTAGGGATGTTGCAGTCAACAAAGATATGGTTATCAGGTAGATTCTCGATGAAGGATTTGGGTGAGGCATTCTATATTCTAGGGATACAGATCTATAGAGATAGATCTAAGAGAATGATAGAACTCACTCAAGCAACCTACATCGACACCATATTGAAACGGTTTTCAATGGATGGGTCCAAGAGAGGACATCTACCCATGTGTCATGGAGTTTCTCTATCCAGGTCTATGTGTCCCAAGACTGATGAAGAGATAGAGAAAATGACACATGTACCATATGCGTCAGCCATAGGTAGTATCATGTATGGGATGATATCTACCAGACCGGATGTAGCATTTGCTCTGAGTGTCACGAGCAGATATCAAGCTAATCCCGATCAAATGCATTGGAAAGGCGTGAAGGACATTCTTAAGTACTTACGAAGGACTAAGAATATGTTCATGGTATATGGAGGAAGAGAACTAAAATTGGAAGGCTATACCGACTCTAGCTTCCAAAGTGACGTGGATGACTCGAAGTCAACCTCTGGATTTGTGTTCATGCTCAATGGCGGTGCTGTCTCTTGGAAGAGTTCCAAGCAGGACACCACAGCGGATTCCACCACTGAGGCAGAATACATTGCAGCATCAGCTGCTGCTAAAGAGGCCGTTTGGATGAGGAATTTCGTCCAAGAGTTGGGCGTCATTCCTGAAGTTGTTGGTCCAGTCCCGGTGTACTGTGACAACACGGGTGCCATTGCTCAGGCAAAGGAACCAAGGTCTCATCAAAGATCCAAACACGTACTGAGGAAATACCACATCATCCGGGAGATCGTGGAAAGAGGAGACATCACTGTCGAAAGAGTGGCCTCTGCAGACAATATCGCTGATCCACTTACTAAGCCCTTGCCAGGACCATTATTTAACAAACATCGCGAAGCAATGGGTCTACGTAGCATGACTAGTTGGCTTTAGGGCAAGTGGGAGATTGAAAGAGTGGGTGCCCGGTGAGCCAACTTGTGGCTAAGGGCTTTGATGACTCTTTGTATAAACAATCTTTTGTTTAATATAATTTACACTTTTATTAATGGAAATGACTGTATCTTTCTTCATATTGTTATATTGTGATATACTATTGTTGTTTTGATAAAGACCTTGAATATATTATAGTGTATGTAAGATGTGATAGTACATGGGGATGTCTATCATGAAACACATCTTATAGTCACTGTATATTCTAAACAGTTCCTAGTCGATTGAGCCGTCCGTTAATAAGGATAAGGATCGCTCGAGATTGAGACTAGCATTTGCGATGCCGAGTACCACGTTTCATTGGTATGGAACATAGAGATGTTCAAAGCATGCAAATGGATATTCATACGATGAATGATCGAACTACCCTATCCGGACTTTCCAAGTGGTTATCACTTATCGAGTGGATAAAGTCCGCGGTTTTGGTTGTACACCATTAGTCCTTACTACTTGAAACATCATTGAGACTCTATATGCTAGTACTGTGCTTTGACTCATTTACCGACTCTATTGGGGTCATCAGGTGTCGGGATTGGGTACAGTTATGACACATATAGGAGTCGATGCTTTGTTGTCAAGGATTCACCACATACTTGCGAGTGTGGATATCCTATGCAATCTGAGGAGATATTAGTGTGACGAATCTCTGGCAGAGTACATGATGTGTTTTAAGAAATGGTTTCTTAGTAGCACATGCGATGTCACTATTTGATCTTCAAGATGCATTGCATAGTTATCGAATCTCGAACGACTCTCGATTTACCAATGGTTGTTGATTCGATCGGGATATATGGATGAAGGGACCGTACTGTACGCTAACCAAAATCTATTGGTTCTTGCAGGCACTATCAGTGATACCTAGGGAATCATGGGGCGATGTTGCTAGGCTCTCTTACCATGATTCGATGGGCAAGTTGGAAATTGTTGTTCCGAGTTACAAGGAGTTGTGAGCCCACGGCTAGCTGTATCCCTGAACCATTGAGGGTCACACAGAGTAATGGATTTTTAATCCCCGTTGAGATAGTTAAATTTAAAAAGTTAAATTTAATGAACAAAGAAGTGGGACTTCTTATTTAAGAGTAGAGGAGTAAGATTTCCCAAAATGACATAGGGATGGGCATTTTTGGAAATCACTGAATTCGGATTCAAAAATATTTATCTTGACTTTAAAAGGTGCAGAAATGGTTTCTGTGAACATTGGTAAAATCGGTTTATCAATCAGAGTCACGATGAATTTTATATTAATTTCTGAACATGCGGGCTTTGCTTGTCAGGCTTGAACTTATGACTAATGGGCCCTAAGCTGTTAGCAGCCCATATTATAAATAAGTTATTGCAGTACAGAAATTATAGAACAGAGGTCACAAAATATTTTGAAAACCCTAGCCTTGTTTTCTCGAAGTGGCCGCCCCCTCCCTCTCTCTCTCGGGAAAAATGCAGCCTGTGAATTTTGAATTTACAGTCTGGTTTAACGGATCAAATTCGTTAATTCTCTTCGTAGAAACTTCTGATAGATTTTCTAGTGCAATCTATCAGAGGGATTAAATCTCTGTTCGTGGACCTGATTGAAGAACAGTTCGTCCATCAGTTCCAGGGATATACAACAAGAGCAGAGTAATCTGTTGGTGTCCATAATCTCGATTCGAGATTGGAGGTAAAAATTTATAATTGTTATTTAATTTTTACACACACAATTTAATCGTAAAGTTTTGATACCCATTACAAAGAACCTCTGCTGATACTCATCGATAGGCATGGCTCCCTGTCGCAGACTCAGTAGCTCGCCTGCCTTCGACTGACGGAGTGCAGGAGGAAAATACCGCTTTTGGAAAGCTGTGCGGAACTCGGCCCAGGTGGCCACTCCTCTCGCCGCAACAAAAGGTGCAGAAGTAAACCTCCACCACCTGCGCGCACGTCCATCCAGAAGATAGCCAAGGGTCTCCACCTTCTGCTCCTCGGTGCATTGGAAAGTTTGAAAAGTCGTCTCCATGCGGTCTAACCAGTTCTCCGCATCCTCCGGAGACTCACCTCCAACTAAGGGCTTAGGACCCATAGCTAAGAATCGACGCACAGTGAAACGCTCGTCGTCATGATGACGATGACACCGTTCTCGACGAGGCTCCCGGTCGGCATCACCCCAACGCCCACCAACACTGCCATGAGAACTCCGGTCGTCATGATTTGCCATCTACAAAAATACCTCATGATGAGACTAAATCCCAAGAATTCTTTTGCATGCTCTGATACCATAAATGTAGTGACCCTTACCCGGATCACCTACTAAACAGAACTTAGGCATGCAATTAAACTTAATTAAACAGATATCAGAATAAAACTGCGGAAACCATAAATAATTTACAACCCCAAGTAAAGGAATCTGTAATTTATCCAATAATATACAACCAAATCGAATAGCTGTATAAACCCAAAACAACAGTAATAAAACCTAAGCGAAGCTCCAGCTGGCCAACCACTGACTAGCCCCTCCTGGATCCACCCTCCTCGTCCAATCGCAAACCTGCCCCATGGAAATAGGGTGTCCAGAAAATACAGAGTACGAGACGTGAGCATAAAACGCTCAGTGCGAGAGTATGAGTATACATGCATGCAAAGTGAACTCCCTATAGACTCGAGGTCAAGGATCAGATAACAGAGACAGACCGAGTCCTGGGTATGTAGCACGCTGTGCCGTCGCTTCAGGAGGTGGCTCCCATACCGAGATAACCGTGGATACGCCGAACCCAAATCGATGGAAGTCCATCCACTAACAGGATAGGGTACAACCCTACTAACAGACATCTCGAAAGAGATACAGCAAGATGCAAATGAATGCAGCATAATATCATGGCATATAAATCATGCAGTCACATAATACATGCATACTCAGTCAGGATATCTCGAACAGTACTTTCGTACCTCAAAACAGTGCAAGCTCTACCAACTCTAGGTCCACGCCTATAGTCTGCTCTACACTGCCAAATGATACTACTATCATTAAAGTGCTCTAAAAGCCTTAACTAAGCTCTTGCATACTCCTAAATATTTATAAGAAGCAAAAGCTATACCTTCGTCCGTCGTTAGCCCTTTGATGCCGATGCCTCCAGAACTTGGGCACAACTCCGCTACGACTACCGAACGCCTCGCCGACCTCCGGACCAAGCCTAAGAAGACTAGAACAGCTCCAAAAGAACTAGAAAGGAAAGGAGAACTCGGAATTGGCAAATGAAAGTGAAGCCTCGGCCTTCTATTTATAGACAATGATCGGAACTTCCGATCCTCGATCGGAACGTCCGAACCTCGATCGGAACGTCCGATCCTGCCATCGGAGCTTCCGAATATCCTGATCTTCCACGTGTCAAAATATCACTTGTTGACACCGGATAGGGGTGATCGGAGCTTCCGGTCCTGATCGGAGCTTCCGATCTTGCCACACGTCATGCCTGACGTAATATCGATCGGAGCTTCCGATCCTGTTCGGAGCTTCCGATCCTGATCGGAGCTTCCGAACTCACCTTCGGAGCTTCCGAACTCTACCCAAGTAATTATGATTAATTCCTAAATTACTGATTTTGGTTACGGGCTACTACATTTTGGGTCTATTTTCGGGCTCCGTTAATCCATTTAGAATTCTCCTTAATCATGTTTTACTAAATCTAACATGATCACACGATAATCACTCATTATCGTTAATTCTGGATATGGGCCACTACATGGAATGTAGAGCAACTTCCATGACCAGAATACTCTATATAGTAATGCCAAAGTCCGGGGTTGAGAAACACAACACCCACCCCGATTGGGAGAGTAGGTGGTGATGTTGTGTTTTCTTTTCCCTTGGGATCCCTAAGACCGAGATTCAGACTGAATCAGAGAATTGATAACCCAGATTCATGAGCATGCATTTCATCCTTGCATTATCCATTTGAGATTACTTATGGATTTATATTGATATCATTGAAATTTTTAAATGCTCATTTGTTTTTGTCATTCATACTGAGTTTTTATACTCACCGATTTTTTGGTTGTTGCTTTTCTTGTGTATGTGCATTGCAACAGGTGGTTCGGGGTTAAGCTTTAGAGGACCTTAAAGATTTGAAATGAGAGTAGAAGTGGAGCTCGGGTCTAGCAATCAAATGGTTTTAAATAAATGTTGAAAACATGTTGAATATTTGGAGTATTCAAACTTGTTGAATTTTACACTCGTTTGAATGATTTTTGAGCATCCTTTTATTGTGAAATTTGATCAATACTTTAAGATATCATCATTTTGTGTTTTTGGAACATGAAAAGAAGAAAAAATTAGACTTTTCCGAAGCCAATGCACGCCCGCACAGCCCAGGGGCGCGCTCGCGCATCCAGAGCGCAAAAATCCGCTGAGAAGGCGCGCCCGCGCCTCCATCCTATAAAAAAAATCTTTTCGCGATGCGTTTTTGCGTCTCAAAATGTAAGGCATGCGTCGCCAAAAGTCATATTGATTATTTCAAGTATTTGCAGTCGAGGTCTCCACATTAGGTGGTATCAGAGCGAGTTTGAGATACTTTGAGTTGACATTAGAAGATTGAGAGCGGGGTAGAACGAGTCCTCTTGATTTTATTTTCACATGATATTGATTTTCTTGCATTATTACATGAATTCCATGAGAGTGTGCTTTACTGATTTAGGATTATGTGACTACTTGATTCTTTGAATTAATTGTAAATCATGTAATGATTGAACAGTGAATCAGAACGATTCCTTTTGAGAATTTCAAAAATGAATCAGAATGATTCTAGATAAGAAATTTAGCATGATTGAATTGAAAGAGCATACATTGAACGATATGGAATTGATCCTTTGATATATTAAATGTTTATGCATTGATCTTGCATTATCAGAAAATGGCTCCTTGTAGGACAAGAAACAATCCTAGAGAAGTAGAAGCACCTTAGACTGAGGAAGAGCCTCGAGAAGTAGAAATATCGCAAACTAAAGAGGGAAGAAAATTATTGAAAATGAGATGAATTGAATCATGATTATAAGATAGTATCTTGATTACTTATTGTAATCATGATAGTTTTGAAGCCTGCATGAGATTTAATGTAGGATTCAGTATGAGATAGATACGGGAGAGCCATATCAAGAGTTAATGATTTTGGCTATTGATGTCATGAGATTGAAATGACAACTATGAAATCAAATCTCGAGGAGGATGAATTATAATCCTCTAAGACCTGGTAGTCCGGGACTGAACGAGGTAAGATCTAATGTTTTGATTCAATTTAATTGAATGTGTCAGATAACCTCGAACAGAATAGAGATAAACCCTTGAGCCTGAGGATTTCGGGAGAATACATAAGTGACATGGTTAGAATTTTTTAGATTAGTTTTCTATTGTTTCTGGCTCGTTAATTTCAGGAATGGGTTGTAGGCTTTGTGATAGTGCGGCAAACAATTTGAGACCAAAACTAGAATTTCAGATACCCATCACGATAGATGAATCGATTTAACAGTAATTCGAAGTTTGATATGTTGATACCAAGGGATCAAGCAGAGATGATTTGAGATCCGAATGTACCCAGTAAGGTGATTGAGTTTATTATGCCTTTTGGGTTTATGAGTAAGTTTGTAGTTTTATGAGTATGAGAAATGAATAATTATATCATGCTGCTTAGATTTACCATGTTGAGATTTTGATGATATATTGATTTATCGGGAATTGATCTAAGCATGCGATATAATTGAAACTTGATGTTGCATTTTTAAATATCAGCACTCATACGCTAAGGATTCGGATGAGCTGATTATTAGGATTTCTTGAGAATCCTATTAGAGCCCAATCGATTGTATCGAGGATTGATTATTAAGTTATCCGATACTATGTTGCGAGAATAATGTTATGATCGAGTCTTACATGTGATATATATTGGGTTTTATTATTGAAATGACTCGATGAGATATTATGAACTAAATAATTTAGATGATACGATTTGAGAAATGTTCGAGGAGAACCTTGATTTTTTTTTGAACGAGAAAATTAAAATGATTTTTTTTGGAAAATATGATTGAGTTTTGCATGGTACTTGGTACCTTATTGGGATTGTATTTTGGCATTGATGTACTGACCAAGTACAGGGCTACGGTTGATTGTTTCCATAAAGTTGTCAGATTTAGGCCAGAGATGGAAGACGACTAGAAATTCTATGGTAAGGGTTCTAGAGCTAAGATCGCTTTGATTTCAGTGTTATCTATGACACGTTTACTGCAGAGAGGTGCCAATGGATTCTTGGTCTATGTAGTAGATGTACTTAAATCTAGCCCATAATTAGCAAATATCCTAGTTGTGAAAGAATTTGCAGATGTGTTTTCAGATGAAATTTCGAGTTTTTCTCCAACCCGTGTGATTGAATTCAGTATTGAAGATGCCTGGTACTTTACCTATTTCGAAGACTCCTTACAGAGTGGCACCACTTGAACTTAAAGAACTCAAAGAGCAACTTGAAGATCTGTTAGCCAAGGGATACATTAGACCGAGTGTGTCACATTGGGGTGCTTCGGTGCTATTTGTAAGAAATAAAGATGGGTCGATGAGATTATGTATCGACTATCGGCAATTGAATAAAGCCACGACAAAGAATAAATACCCTTTGCCCCAAATAGATGATTTATTTGATCATTTGCAGGGTTTTTCTATCTATTCGAAGATTGATTTGCGATCTGGATACCATCAATTGAGGATCAGAGAGGCAGATGTGCCCAAGACCGAGTTTAGAACCAGGTATGGGAATTTTGAATTCCTGATTATTACTTTTGGATTGACGAATGCTTCTGCTGTGTTCATGGATTTAATGAGTAGAATTTTTCAGAAGTATGTTGATGAGTTTGTTGTGATATTTATTGATGATATTCTGATCTATTCTAAGAATGAGATTGAACATACAGAGCACTTGAGGACTATCTTGCAGATTTTGAGAAAAAAGCAGTTATATGCCAAGTTTTCCAAGTGCGAGTTTTGGTTGGACCGAGTTGTATTTCTTGGTTATGTGGTTTCAGGAGAAGGGATTGTAGTTGAACCCAGTAAAATTGAGGCAGTGATTAACTGGCCTAGACCTATCTCTGTTCCTGAAATACGCGGTTTTATGGGTTTATCAGGGTATTATCACAAATTTATTGAGGGATTTTCCAGCATTACGAAGCCAATTACCCAATTAACCCTGAAGAATGCTGCATATGTTTGGACAGATGTTTGTGAGAAAAGCTTTGTTGAATTGAAGAAGAGACTGACCAGCGCTCCTGTATTGACTATTCCATGAATTATAGGTGGTTTTGTTGTTTATTGTGAAGTATCTCACAGAGGTTTGGGTTGTGTTCTTATGCAGAGAGACCATGTGATAGCCTATGAATGAAGGCAGTTGAAGACACACGAGACCCGATATCCTGTACAAGATCTTGAATTGGAAGCCATTGTTTTTGCCTTGAAAATTTAACGCCATTATTTGTACGGTTAGACCTTTGAAATATTTTCTGATCAAAAGGGTTTAAAATATCTATTTTCTCAAGCTGAACTGAACATGAGACAGAGGCTTTGGTTAGACTTGTTGAAATATTTTGACTGTGAGATTAAGTATTATCCAGGGAAGTCTAACGCAGCTGCCGATGCCCTGAGTAGAAAGGTATGCAATTTGTCTCTGTCTACGATGGGTGTGTCTAGATTGATTGAGAATTGTTGTGCTTCTGGCTTGGATTTTGAGACAGATATACAATCGACCAGAATTTTTGGAATCCAAGCAGAACCAGAATAATTGATGAGAATTAAAAAAACACAAAAATCCAATCAGAACATCCAGAGTTTAGTTGAGAAAGTTAGATCTGGACATCAATCAGAATACCAGGTCAGTGATGATGGAACTTTGTTTGTGAATAATCATATTATTGTGCCAGATATTTCAGAATTAAGACATCAGATTCTACAAGAGGCACATTGCAGTAAATTCAGTGTACACCCAGGCGGCAGAAAAATGTATAACGACTTCAAAAGTCAATATTGGTGGAAAAATATGAAAGCAGATGTGACAAAATTTGTATCCCGATGCCTAAACTGTCAGCACGTGAAAGCAGAAAGAAAGCGACCGGGTGGTCTATTGCATAGTTTAGCAATTCCAGAGTAGAAATGGGATCACATCATTATGGATTTTTTCACGAGACTACCTAGATCCTTGAGAGGATGCGATGCAATCTGGGTAGTCGTTGACAGACTAACTAATTCTGCATGCTTTATTCCTTATCAGATGGCATACCGACATGATCATATTTCCAACATTTACATCCAAGATGTAGTGAGATTACACGGTGTCCCGAAATCTATCGTTTCAGATCGAGACCCTAGATTCACTTCACCCTTTTGGCATAGTCTGCAAGAAGCTCTTGGTACTCGTTTGCATTTGAGTACAGCTTATCATCCTCAGGCAGATGGATAGTTAGAGCGGACTATGCAAACTTTAGAAGATATGCTGAGGGCTGTGGTACTAGATTTTGGTACCAGTTGGCAAGATTCGTTGCCACTTGTTGAATTTTCCTATAATAACAGCTATCAAGAAAGCATTGAGATGGCTCCTTTTGAGGCGTTATATGGTAAGAAATGTAGATCTCCGTTGTTTTGGGATGATCTTTCAGAAGTACCAGTGATTGGACCAGATATGCTCAGGGAGATGCCAGATAAGGTAAAACTGATTCAGTCCAGAATGAGAGCAGCACAAGACAGACAAGCCAATTATGCTAATGTTAGATGTAGGCGCTTGAGTTTTGAACAAGGTGACCTTGTATTCTTGAAGATATATCCTTTTTGAGGTACAATACGTATTGGAAAGAGAGGTAAGTTATCACCAAGATACATTAGGCCATATGAGATTTTAGACAAAGTTGGTGACCTAACATACAAATTAGCTCTCCCTCTAGCTCTATCGGTATTCATGATGTATTCCATGTGTCCATGTTGAAAAAATATCAACCAGATCCTTCCCACGTACTTCAATCAGATGAGGCAAAAATGGATGAGACTTTGAGCTACTTTGAACGACTGATAAAGATTATGGACAGAAAAGATAAGCAGCTCAGAAATAAGTTGATTCCTTTGGTTAAAGTACAGTATAGCAGACACGGCGTCGAAGAAGAAACTTGGGAATTAGAGCAAAATATGAGACATAAATATCCTAAAATTTTTATTTTAATTTGTTGCATTATAATTTCAGTCCAATGTAATTTATTGGGATGTACTTGAGATTTCGAGGACGAAATATTTTATTAGAGGGGAGGAATTGTAATGCCCCAAAAAATACTCAATTAAATAATTTATGAGAATTGGAATTAAATTTCTAAGTTTCATAAATTAGAGGATTGAAATTGAAGATTTAAAAATTTGGCAGGGACTAAATTATAATTTTTGAAGTCCTAGGGACCAAAATGCAATTTTGGAAATCATTGGTGATTAAACAAATGAAAAGAAAGTTGTCCCCTTGAATTATTTCTCCATTCAGCAGAAGAACCGAGAGGAGAGAAGATAAGAAATTCCTCCATTGTTATTCATTCAAACTCCGATCCAAGAAAATCCAACCGGTAGAATTTCGATCCGGGCACGGTTTTGCGATCCTCGCAACAAGGGCTACGTTTTTACGTAAGTATGATTAAATTCTACAAGTTATAGTTTTTTGGATATTGTTGGATTCGAGTTTAGATGGTATAAATATGTTCTTGAGATAATAGAGATGATATATCAAAGACGGTTTGAGAAAATACCATCGTTTGAACATGTTTTTGATTTTCTAAGAATTTTCAAAATTTTTGGAATTTTTGGATGATGATTTTCGAAAATTAGAGATGATTTTGATGATGATATTGTGATGGAATTGTGATAATATTGATGTTGAGATTTTAGAAAAACCCAATTTGTAGACGTTATGCCGTCGGGTTAAAAGTTGAAGAAATTGTTAAATATTCGGCTTGACAAGAATTATAAGAAATGATTTGGAGAAATTTTGATGTCCATTTCAGATTTTTGAATTGGAATTTATTGAATTGGAATCGCAAGAAATAGATTTGTTTAGAGTTCGATCAAGATTCAGATTGTTTATTGTTTGAAATTCGATTTTTGGATCGAACAAGAAATTTATATGAATTTCATATTGATGTAGCTTTCAAGACTTGAGCATTTTCGGACTTGTAATTGAAGTATGGATAGACAATGAAGAGCTTGGGATTGAATCTTCGAGAAGATTTGAGATTCTCGAGCCCAATAAAATCACACACTTATTTGCTATATTATTTGAATTATATGAATTGATTGAATAACATGAAATTATGTATTTGATTTTATTCGATGATTATCGATATATGATTCATGCCAATGATTTGATATATGAGATGAGATGCTCAGAACTGAGCAAAGATTTTGATATATTGAATTGCATCATCTCATTCATATTGAGCCAGAATTTTGTTCAGATTTGATGGCAGACTTGCCTAGATTTCAGCGGACGTTTAGGTCTATATTTGAGTTGCATAGAATGTAGAGCAACTTCCATGACCAGAATACTCTGTACAGTAGTGCCAAAGTCCGGGGTTGAGAAGCTCAATGCCCACCCCGATTGGGAGATTAGGTGGTGACGTTGTGTTTTCTTTTTCCTTGGGATCCCTAAGACCGAGATTCAGACTGAATCAGAGAATTGATAACCCCAGATTCTTGAGCATGCATTATCCATTTGAGATTGCTTATGGAATTATATTGATATCATTGAAATGTTTAAATGCTCATTTGTTTTTGTCATTCATACTAGGTTTTTATACTCATTGGTTTTCCGGTTGTTGCTTTATCTTGTGTGTGTGCATTGCAACAGGTGGTTCGGGGTTAAGCTTTAGAGGACCTTAAAGATTTGAAATGAGAGTAGAAGTGGAGCTCAGGTCTAGAAATCAAATTATTTGAAATAAATGTTGAAAACATGTTGAATATTTGGAGTTTTCAAACTTGTTGCATTTTATACTCGTTTGAATGATTTTCGTGCATCCTTTTATTGTGAAATTTGATCAATACTTTGAGATATCATTTTGTGTTTTTGGAACATGAAAAGAAGAAAAAATTAGAATTTTCCGAAGCCAATGCGCGCCCGCGCATCCAGAGCGCAAAAATGCGTAGAGGAGGCGCGCCTGCGCCATTAGGATTATTTTATGTATTTGCACCCGAGGTCTCCACAAAGTCGATCCCATAGAGAATGAATAAAATTATATTATATTAAATATTTGCAACTAATTAAATCATAATCCTATGTAGAGCTACGAAAATGGTTTGAGATTTATATAACTAAAACTTTTTAAGAAATAAAAATAAATAACAACGAATTCGCAAGGCAAATATTTAATAGGAGATGAATTCCAGAGGTTCGACTTTACTTGACTTTCTACCAAAATTTATTTCTAATGATTGTTTAATTATAAATTCTTCTAATTTATTAGCCAAGAATCCCTATTATTTTCTACTACCTCTCTCAAGTTTCAAGTAGAAATTCGTATTCAATAGCAAACTAAATATGTCTATCTAAGTTTAACTATTAAATCTGGTAAATGGCACGAGAATTCTTCTAACGACTTCTATGGAGTTATATGTCTCTGGAACAATAGAAACACTACAGATATATTTTCCTATGTCGTATTCAAAATTCCTTCTCTCGAGTGATAGATTCTAAATAATATATAATTCAATCTATGTCCAGTAAATTGAAAGCATTAAAATAAGAAAAAGACAAATAAACTACGCAAAGAATTCAAATATATAAATCAGAATCTAAATCATGGTTTCCAGTCAAGATCTGTTTACCTCTAGACTAAAAAATTAGTTCATAATGCAATTAAAAATCAAATAAAACACGTTCAAATATTCCATCAAACTAGAAAATTAGAGTTCAAATAGAAACTAGAACGAAGTAGATTGAAGCTTCTTCCGTCTTCGTACCGAGTTCTTGTGCTCTTTTGTACTCCAAGTCTTCAACAGCCGTCTATCTTCTGAATCTCTCTCTAAAACCTCTCATCCCCCAAAATAATCCACAAAATCCTTTTTAAACTCTATTAGAGACTTTCCATATTTTTATAGAATACGCAGCGCGGGTGCGGTGCTGGAATAGCGAATGGGCGCTACACGGATGAACAATTTTTCGGAAAATGAGACACAGGGCGCGAGTGCGCCTTCATGAGCGCGGGTGCGTCGCGTATTTTTTCTTTGAGCGCGGGTGCAATGTGTTTCGGGCGCGGGTTCGCCGTGTTTTTCACTCATTTTATTCTTTTTCACTTCTTTTTCTCACCAAAAATTAATTGTCACTCAGATTCCTACAACGACACAAACAACAAGAAAATACGCATAATATCGATTGATATATAACAAAAGCCAAATCATATAAAATATAAGTGCAAAAATTGCACTTATCACCCTGCCAGGATTTATTTATCGGGCGTACCATCTGGCAAAAAGGCCCCAATGTATAGTATGGATATATGATCTTGCCGTAAAATATCTTCCAGTTGGGTGTGCACACATTATTTTTCTGCTTAGGGTGATACAACAGAAGAGATGGGGAGTTCGGTTCCGTACCGAGATTGGGTGCTGATAAGTGTATTTTATACAAATTAATTTATATATGATTTAATTGTTAATTGTTGGTTTCGAGCAGATTTATGCGCAAGTTGTGTTGTTTTTGTGGTTGCAGAGAATTAATGAATTATTTGGAAAAGAAGAAGAACATGAGAATGGATGAAGAGAAAAGAAGAATAAAGGATAAAAGAAAATTGAAGAAGAAAGAGGAAAGAAAGATCAGACAAGAGAAGGAAAGATTGGGCTTTTGTTATTGGGCTTCTTGTTGGCGCCTAACTCAGTGCTAAACAGAGAACATTCAAGCGCTATAGTGCAAAGATTCTAAAGGCGTGAAGAATCGAGATCAGAAGGCTATACGCGGGCGCATGGATTGTGGAGCGGGCGTGCGTCGCCATATTTTAGCGGAAGGAAATTTCTATATTTTATGGGCTTTTGAGTGGGCTTTTGTGCACGATATAAAAGGAAATTTTTCATCTGATTATGGGGAAGAGCCGCCACAACAATTAGAGGGTTTGATCGAGAGATATTCTTGAAGGATTTCTGGAGCTTAACTGAAGAACGAAGACGGAGTTTGATAGTCCGGACATGGCATCGACGACGGATTTGTTTCTTATCTTTTATTTAATTCTGACATGTTTGGATTTATTATTTATTGTTTTCGGAATTTTATTATGAACTAATTTTTATAGTCTAGAGGTCGGATGGAACCTGGTGTAGACGCTTTCATGAATTCTTGATTTTATTGAATTGGATTTCTTCTAGATTAATTGTTTTTTTCTAGAATTGATGGTCTTTTCAATTATCTGATCAATAATTGATTTATTATATTTATTTGAAATCATTGCTCGGGTGAGGGGATTTTGAATAGGACATTAGAAAATACACTGCTAATTATTTATACAGCTCGGGAGAGTGTATGATTTTAACAGAGCTTTTTAAAAGAGAACATTGTTTTGTGATAGATCATTGCGATAAATTCTTAATAGGAATATTGAAATTGAATTGTAGTTGATAAACATTATTTGTTGCTCGGGAGAGGGAAATAATAAACTTAAGTGTTCTTGGCTATTAATTGAATGAAATTCAAGAAGATTAATTAATTAGGATTGATTTTTGTTGAAACCAGGTGAAATCTATACCTCTAGACCATTTTTCTCTGATTGAGTTTAATCTGATAGTTGTGTGCGTGTTATCTAAAAACATTCTGATTATTTATTTTTATTGCAAAATTCTTGATTATTGATTTTCTAGATAAAGTTTAGACTATTTTAATTACAAGTACTGATTATTTTCATTTTACTCCCTGTGATATCGATATCTGAATTATTCACTATATTAAAACTTGACACTCGTACACTTGCGAGGAAAATTCACAACAAGTTTTTGGCACCGTTGCCGGGGAGTAAATTTGATTATTTTTTTTTAGTCTTGTTACCAATTAGTCTAGATTTTAATTTAGAGTTTTTTATTTTATTTTTTAAGTTGCTAATTAATTTCTTCTTATTTTTAATTGCAGTCTATGCGAAGATCTCAAAGTTCTAATTCTCTACTTTTTGATCCGGAGATCGAGCGCACTGCACGTGCTTTGAGAAGAGAGAGAAGAGAAGAAATTAATAACATGGCTGAAGAAGAAGCACAACAAGCTCCCTTGGTGCCAATTAGAGATCACTTTCGGCCGACGATCCAGGCTCACTATTCTGGAATCGCTCGTGGAACTATCAATGCAAACAATTTTGAGCTAAAGTCGTCCTTGATCAACATGGTTCAACAGAACCAATTTCATGGGAGTGCCACTGCTGATCCTCACCTACACCTACGCACCTTCTTGGAGATTACGGATACGGTAAAAATAAATGGTGTGTCTGAGGATATTATTCGCTTACGCTTGTTTTCGTTTTCTCTCAGGGATCAAGCCAGAAGTTGGTTGCAATCACTGCCGCTTGGAAGCATCACTACTTGGGAGGTGATGGCAGAAAAATTTCTTGAAAAATATTTTCCTCCTGCCAAAACCACCCAACTGAAGATCGAGATCAGCACCTTCCGGCAGATGGACACTGAACAGTTATATGAGGCATGGGAAAGGTATAAAGAATTATTAAGACGTTGTCCTAACCACAATTTTGCAGATTGGGAACAGATTGAGTGGTTTTACAACGGACTGAATGCGCATACAAGGATGAATGTTGATTCTGCTGCTGGAGGTACTATATTTGCGAAGGATCATGTTCAGGCTTATGATATGTTGGAGGAGATGACGGTCAATAGTTTCCAATGGCCATCTGAGCGTATAGGAGTAAAGAAGCCGGCTGGAGTGTATGCAGTGGATCCTCTCACGTCCATCACTGCTCAATTATCTGCACTGACTACACAGGTAGCTTCTTTGAATAAAATTAATGTTGCAGATTCAACTGGAGTAGAAGGATCACCGGCCATAGAGCAAGTCAATTATATAAATCCAAATGGCTACCGAGGATATGGAGGCTATAGAGGTAACCCTGTCCCAAATACTTATCATCCTAGCTTGCGTAATCATGAAAATTTTTCGTATGCTAACAATAAAAATGTGCTGAATCCTTCGGGATTCAATACAAACAAGGATGAGGGTAAGCAGTCGTTGAAGGATGTGGTTAGTACTTTTGTGCAGGAATCAGGTAAAAGGATGGCGAGAACTGAGTCTCGACTTGACAGTTTGGAGATGCACATGGCCAACATGGGTGCAGTGTTGCAATCCATGGAGACTAGTATTGGGCAGTTGGCGAACGCACTGAAGGACAACAATCGCGGCCAGTTCCCTAGCAATACTGAGGTGAATCCCAAGGAGCAGTGCAATGCCATCGAAGTGCGGAGTGCCAAAGACATTGGAGTCCAAATTCCTACTGTTGCGGATAAGAAACTTGAGGAAAAAGTTGAGGAGAAAGAGAAGGAGCTTGAATCTGAGCCAAAACCGATGTACAAGCCTTCACTTCCATACCCGCAAAGGTTCAAGAAGAAAGCATTGGACGAGCAATTTTCCAAGTTCTTGGAGATTTTTAAGAAGATTCACATCAACATTCCCTTTGCTGAAGCTTTGGAGCAAATGCCGAATTATGCGAAGTTCATCAAGGAGGTGATGTCCAAGAAGAGGAGGCTGCTAGAGAACGAGGTAGTGAATTTAACGGAAGAGTGCAGTGCGGTGCTCCAAAAGAAGATGCCACAAAAGCTTAAGGATCCAGGGAGTTTTACTATTCCTTGCACTATTGGCTCTTCTTATTTTAATAATGCACTTTGCGATTTAGGAGCTAGCATTAATCTCATGCCTTTGTCTATTTTCAGGAGCTTAGGACTTGGTGAGGTGAAGCCCACCATGATCGCGTTGCAGTTGGCTGATCGATCTATCACATATCCGCTTGGAATCATTGAAGATGTTTTGGTAAAAGTAGATAAATTTATTTTTCCAACGGATTTTGTTGTGTTAGATATGGAGGAGGATGCAAAAATGCCCCTGATATTGGGGAGACCTTTATTGGCCACTGCCGATGCCAAGATAGAGGTGAAGAGAGGTGCATTGTCGATGGGTGTGGATGGTGAGAGTGTAATTTTTAATATATTCATGAAGTCATCTAACACCCCTATTGAAAAATTATGCTTGATAGAGCCGGTTATGAAGTTGGAGGGTCGTTCAAAAGCCGACATTGCGATTGATTCATCGAACGAGAAAGCGCCAAAACCACCAAAGAAGGCCACGAAAAAAGCAAAATTTAAAAGGCGGTTCGTGGAATTTATTTGGCGAGTGAAAGAGAAGGGGAAGAATTAATCCCGTGAAAGTCAGGCTGACGACTATAAACCAAGCGCTTTTTGGGAGGCAACCCAAAATTTTTAATTATTTATTTATTTATTTTTTTTATTTTTAATTTCTGATTTAATTTTCATTTTTGTTCATTAGTTAATTTTATGATTTTTGAACCATTGTTGGGAATTTTGGAGGCCTAAATTTATAAATGCTTTGAAAATTTTTCAGGATTTTAACAGTCTGGGCAGACCTTTATGCGCGCTCGCTCGTCAACTCTTGCTAGTCCGCGCACACTTATGCGCTATTGCACTCCCTAACAGCACAAGACCAAGCGCTATCGCCCTCTATACCAGCGCAAGAAGCATGCGCTATCGCGCACTCCAACAGCGCAAGAACTAAGCGGTATCGCGCAATCTAAGGGCGCTGCATTATGCGCTTTCGCGCTCTCTAACCGCGCTCCACCATGCACTATCGCGCTCCTTTACCACACCACATCAAGTGCTATTGCGCTCCTTTACACCGCCACATAAGCGCTATCGCGCGAGTAAATAGCGCATGATTAGGCGCTATCGCGCAATACTTCAGAAATTTAAAAGCCCACTCCAGAGTCTACTCCTCCCAGACTTAAATCACGATACCTCGTTCGAGTCCATATTTAAATCTCACGCACTGGCACGATCATCGTAAATCTTCTACTCAACAAAATATCATCATCTCAAGGATTTTGATCTTAATTACAAGGCAGAGATTCTCAAAATTGGTCTTGCTCCATCTATGCTTGTCGAGAAAGGGGAATTTGGAGAATTTGGAAAATGTTATTCGTGAACGGTACAAAAGCTGAAATTTTATCTCTTACATTTGATTCTTGATAAATGTTGTGATTTGAGGCTATTGGGTTGTCTGAGCTGTGGAGTGGAGTACGTTTGATGCAGTGAAATTCTATATCATTTTATTCGTGTCTACCAATTGTTTGTTGAATTGCTTGGATTATATTTGAACGTTGGTTGCTGGAATTGTTGGGAGTTTAGTGCATTGTTTGAGGCATTTGATTTGATTTGAGTTGAATTATTGAGTTACAATGCCACCGAAAACCAAAGGGAAAGGAGCAATTTCTTCGTCCTCTGCTGCTTCATATGATAGACACAGATTTTGGAATGCCACAGCAGAGGAGTATTGTTTTGATGTAATGGAGCGAGGGATGCACAAAGAAAGAGGAATGAGTTTGAGAGAGCATAGTGCGCCGGCGTTAATTGAAGTTAAGAGAAGAGGTTGGGAGACATTTGTTAGGAGTCCACCAGATGCTGTTATATCATTGATTCATGAGTTTATGCAAATTTGATGGTCAAAGACGTGAATCTGAAAGTTCGAGTTCGGGGGAAATTGGTGCCTTTTGATAAGAGTACAATTAACCGTCTCTATGAAATGCCGGATTTGGACATTTCTGATGATGAGTATGAGGTATTTAAGAATGAGTCATATCCAGAGAATATTTTAATTCAGACTTTGTTTCATGATGGGGCGGAATGGAAGAGAAATTCAAAGGATGAAGCTGTTACATTTCCATCCATCTTTCTTAGACGAGAAGCGAATAATTGGCATGAGTTTGTGGCTGCCAGAATTTTTCCATCTGGGCATACATCTGATGTGACTAAGGTTAGAGCTGGTCTTCTGTACTGCATTGTCACTGGAAAATCTGTTGATGCTGGGAGGGTGATTCAGGAGTCTATTATTGCTGCAGTTAGGGGTTCCTCGACTATCAGTTTACCCCACTCGTCTTTGATTACTCAACTTTGCCGGTTAGCTGGTGTTGTGTGGGATGATACGGAGCAGATTCTTCCAATTCGAGGTCCTATAAGAATTACTGGTGCATTGAGACGGGACAAGAAGAAGAAAGCATCCAGTACTTCTGAACAGGCAGCTGAACCCCCGCAACCCTCGGAGCCACGACCACACTTTGAGCCAGTACCTTCCCATTTGGAAGGACCTATGTCACTACCGACGCATCCGGCCACTGAGTATTCTACTCGTGATGATTCTATGGCAGTGCTTTCTCAGATGAAGAAGCAATGGAAGATGATGCGAGCACATATGACATATATGCATGACTTCACTGCCGCTCTTGCCCAGAATTATTCGCCCACTGTTGTGCCTTATCCAGCTCCTCCACAGTGGTCTTCTGATGATACTACTGCTGCTGCACCTTCTTTCCATGGAGATGATGATGATGACGCCGAGTCCTGATGCTCGGTGTCGATGGTATGAGTCCCTTGTTCTTTTTATTGTTTTTAATCATTAGGGACAATGATTACATTAAGTTTGGGGGGGGGGGTGAATCAATGTTTGATTTAGTTGTTTGGTTGTTTGGTTGAAAGTTGAGTTTTGAATTTCATAGATAAAATTTTTGTTGAGTTTAGTTTTTTTTGGTTGAGTTGAGTTGAATTTAAAAGAAGTTGAGAAATATATGGATGCATGGTCAATGAAAAATATTTTTGTGCTATAACTGAAATCCATGATTGTCCACTTATCTAACAAATATTTTTGAAAAAATGGAACCAATTGAATGAATAATTTCCCATATACTCTGTGATTAATATTTGAATCTGATTTTTGAGACATACAGACATAGATATGATTGAGGCATTGTTTGAAATTTTTGGGCCTAATTTTCATTGAATTTATCCTTAGTTGCCCATTTGAGCTACACTTGTATATTAGTACATTGAGGTACGAGAAAATCTGAATTTTTTTTTTTGTGAAAATCATCGTTAATTGCTGATGATTATTTTTTCTGCACTGATTGAGATTTGTATGATTTAATTGTGGATTGAGACTTTTCTAGAACTAGTTCGAACACTCTTCGAGGCGAAATACGGGCAAAACTGAGATTAGGAATGATTTAGGTGATTTTTCTGAATTCGTTTGAGCCTTTCAAGCTACCTATTACTATTTTATCCCTAGTAGCTTGTTTGAGCTTTATTGAAAATCGAATGGCATGCGTGTAAACGTGTGATTAAACCCCCATTCGTCATTATTTCAAGGTCCTACATTGACTACCTGAATAGCCTAAACACTATTTCCTACCTTTAAGGGAGTAATTTGAATGCTAAAATGTTGTATGCTCCTAGCTTTATTTGTGAAAAAAGGATTGGTGTGGTGGATGAATTGAAAAGATGAAAAAAAGGTAGTAGAAAAAAGAGTTGAAAAATGTGGTTGAAAAAGTTGTGAAAGAAAGAAAAAATTTGTGAGAGAGTTGTGAAAAAGTTGAAAAATGAAATGAAGGAAGAAAGAATGTGAAATTGTGAATGAAAAAGGAGTTGAAGTTAGAATGAGCATAAAAATATGAATTACTCCTTATTTTGAATTCTTATCCTTCATTTGTAGCCATGAGCCAGGCCTTACATTATAAGCTGAATAAGTACTATTGACCGAGTCTCAGTTGCCCAATATACTAGTGGAGAAGAGTTGCGAGAATTTAGCTTATGGACTGTTGATTGATGCTTTTAATGATTATGAATTTTGATCTAAACACTTACACACTATCATTCGTTGCAATTACCTAATTGTGAGTGTTTTTGATTAGTATCTTATTTTTGATCCTATTGCTACCTTGAAAAGACCTCATGATCTATTAATGTGTGAATTGAATTTGGAGAATGGTGTTTTGAAATGTAAGTTGCGGAGATTGTGAGTTTATGCGGTTATTTTGTTATGATTGAAACTTTCGAGTGTTAGTAGGTTGGATGAAATTGGATTTGATATTTTTGAAATCATTGATGATGCCATTGCTCCATATTATTTCTTGGCTATTCTTGTTGGTTTCATAGAATGAGTTTTTGGAATTTATTTGTTTTGCTCGGGACTAGCAAAAATCTAAGTTTGGGGGTATTTGATAAGTGTATTTTATACACATTAATTTATATATGATTTAATTTTTAATTGTTGGTTTCGAGCAGATTTATGCGCAAGTTGTGTTGTTTTTGTGGTTGCAGAGAATTAATGAATTATTTGGAAAATAAGAAGAACATGAGAATGGATGAAGAGAAAAGAAGAATAAAGGATAAAAGAAAATTGAAGAAGAAAGAGGAAAGAACGATCAGACAAGAGAAGGAAAGATTGGGCTTTTGTTATTGGGCTTCTTGTTGGCGCCTAACTCAGCGCTAAACAGAGAGCATTCAAGCGCTATAGCGCAAAGATTCTAAAGGCGTGAAGAATCGAGATCAGAAGTCTATACGCGGGCGCATGGATTGTGGAGCGGGCGCGCGTCGCCATATTTTAGCGGAAGGAAATTTCTATATTTTATGGGCTTTTGAGTGGGCTTTTGTGCACGATATAAAAGACAATTTTTCATCTGATTATGGGGAAGATCCGCCACAACAATCAGAGGGTTTGATCGAGAGATATTCTTGAAGGATTTCTGGAGCTTAACTGAAGAACGAAGACGGAGTTTGATAGTCCGGACACGGCATCGACGACGGATTTGTTTCTTATCTTTTCTTTAATTCTGACATGTTTGGATTTATTATTTATTGTTTTCAAAATTTTATTATGAACTAATTTTTATAGTCTAGAGGTCGGATGGAACCTGGTGTAGACGCTTTCATGAATTCTTGATTTTATTGAATTGGATTTCTTCTAGATTAATTGTTTTTTTCTAGAATTGATGGTCTTTTCAATTATCTGATCAATAATTGATTTATTATATTTATTTGAAATCATTGCTCGGGAGAGGGGATTTTGAATAGGACATTAGAAAATACACTGCTAATTATTTATACAGCTCGGGAGAGTGTATGATTTTAACAGAGCTTTTTAAAAGAGAACATTGTTTTGTGATAGATCATTGCGATAAATTCTTGATAGGAATATTGGAATTGAATTGTAGTTGATAAACATTATTTGTTGCTCGGGAGAGGGAAATAATAAACTTAAGTGTTCTTGGCTATTAATTGAATGAAATTCATGAAGATTAATTAATTAGGATTGATTGTTGTTGAAACCAGGTGAAATCTATACCTCTAGACCATTTTTCTCTGATTGAGTTTAATCTGATAGTTGTGTGCGTGCTATCTAAAAACATTCTGATTATTTATTTTTATTGCAAAATTCTTGATTATTGATTTTCTAGATAAAGTTTAGACTATTTTAATTACAAGTACTGATTATTTTCATTTTACCCCCTGTGGGATCGATATCTGAATTATTCACTATATTAAAACTTGACACTCGTACACTTGCGAGGAAAATTCACAACAAGTGCCTTGGAAGTCCCAAGGTTCCCATGGCGTATACCTGCTGAGGGTGATCCAGTAGAGGGGATAAGGAGTTCGGTGCCGCACCAAGCTTGGGTGCCTTGGCAGTCCCAAGGTGCCCATGGCATATACCTGCTAAGGGTGATCCAGCAGGGGAGATGGGGAGTTCGGTCCCGCATCGAGCTCGGGTGCCTTGGCAGATCCAAGAGGCCTATGGCGTATACCTTTTGTGGGTGATCCAGTAGAGGAGATGGGGAGTTTGGTCCTGCACCGAGCTCGGTGCCTTGGCAGTCCCAAGGTGCCCATGGCGTATACCTGTTGAGGGTTATCCAGCATAGGAGATGGGGAGTTTGGTCCCGCACCAAGCTTAGGTGCCTTGGTAATCCCAAGGTGCTCATGGCGTATGTCTGTTGAGGGAGATCCAGCAGAGGATATGGGGAGTTCGGTCCCGCACCAAGCTCAGGTGCCTTGGCATTCCCAAGGTTCCCATGGCGTATACCTGCTGAGGGTGATCCAGTAGAGGAGATGGGGAGTTTGGTCCCGCACCAAGTTCGGGTGCCTTGGTAGTCCCAAGGTGCTCATGGCATATGTCTGTTGAGAGAGATCCAGCAGAGGAGATGTTGAGTGCGGTCCCTCACTGAGCTCGGGTGCCTTGCCAGTCCCAAGGTGCCCATGGTGTATACCTGCTGAGTGTGATCCAGCAGAGGAGATGGGGAGTTTGGTCCCGCACCGAGCTCGGGTGACTTGTCATTCCCAAATTTCCCATGGCGTATACCTGCTGATGGTGATCCAGCAGAGAAGATGGGGAGTTCGGTCCCGCATCGAGCCGGATGACTTGACAGTTCCAAGGTGCCCATGGCGTATACCTGCTGCAGGTGATCCAGCAGAGGAGATGCGGATTTTGGTCCCGCACCGAGCTCGGGTGCCTTGACAGTCCCAAGGTGCCCATGGCGTATACCTGCTTAGGGTGATCCAACAGAGGATATGGGGAGTTTGGTCCCGCACCGAGCTCGTGTGCCTTGGTAGTCCCAAGGTGCTCATGGAGTATGTCTGTTGAGGGAGATCCAGTGGATGAGATGGGGTTTTCTTAGAGGAAATGTTTGTGAGTACCGGTGGTAGGTCGGGATTCGGAACTCAGAAGCGGGAAATGTCAATAAGCCCTCAACACAATCTATTAAGCCACGGAGATTTGAGGCCCAAGCATCTATTAATTCCCGGAGGTTTGAGGCCCAGACATCTATTTGAAAGCCCAGGGCAATCTACGCTATGGCACCTATCTTGTATGTCCTGGAGGTTTGAGGCCCGGGCATCTATTTGAAAGCCCAGGGCAATCTACGCTCTGGCACCTATCTTGTAAGTCTCAGAGGTTTGAGGCCTGAGAATCTATTTGAAAGCCAAGGGCAATCTACGCTCTGGAACCTATCTTGTAATTCCCGGAGGTTTGAGGCCCGGGCATCTATTTGAAAGCCCAGGGCAATCTACGCTCTGGCCCTTATCTTGTATGTCCCGACGGTTTGAGGCCTGGGAATCTATTTCAAAGCCCACGGAAATCTACGCTCTGGCACCTATCTTGTAAGTCCCGGAGGTTTGAGGCATGGGCAACTATTCGAAAGGCCAGTGCAATCTACGCTCTGGCACCTTTCTTGTAAGTCCTGGAGGTTTGAGGCCCGGTCATCTATTTGAAAGCCCAGGGCAATATATCCTCTAACACCTGTCTTATAAGTCCCGGAGGTTTGAGGTTCGGGCATCTACTTGAAATGTCAGGAGGGGAGATGCAGAATTTTACTCGGGTTTGGGATAATATTATTCGGGACAGCGGAGCTAGTCCTAACCCGACTATTTTTGGGATGAGTGGTGATACCTTGGTGAAATATCTCGGGTTATCATCAAACCCGAGTGGTTATCGAGAGCCTGGGGAAAGAGATTATTAAGCATGTGACCAGGATCTCGGCTCCCGGGTAGAGAGCCCGAGTATTGCGTAAAAGAATGGATAAAGAGGTATGGGTCTCTTCCTTAAAATGTGTGCTCTAATCATGAATGGGTATGGGCTTTTTTAAAGAATTTTAGGAGATATTTTACACCTCTCTATTACTATAAAAGGGAGGGAACCAACAGTTATGAAGGTACGCTCACTTGATTTCCCAGAAAATATACATTCTCAAATTCCTAAGCCCACTCCATACATTTTAGTCTGACTTAAGCATCGGAGTGGCAACGCCGAAAAACCCTCCGGCGCCCAACTTACGAGTTTTTCTTGTTTTCTGGCGTGTAGATTTCATCCTCCAGGGAACGAGAAAGCTTGCTGATTTATCGCCCGGAGCCGTACCCACCAATCGGGAAATCTTTTTATGATCTTGGAATCAATATGAAAATGCTCCTAAGAACATTTAATGATGAGAAAGGTTAAATTGATAGAAGATTTAAACTTGAAACAATCTGAAAAAAAATAAAATATACATGATTTCAATTTTAAAATAATTTAAAATAATCAGAAGCGATAGGAACCAATAGAGAAATAAACGACAAGTGCACACATGATTGAAAACGTAAAACAATGGTGATGAAAATAAACTTGACGATTTGTAGTTAATAGTGTGTTACCTTTTACCGTTATTATTACAATATAATTGATAGTACCAAAATTATCAACCAATACTAAGGACAGATTAAATAAAATCTCAATCACTGTAAAATTATCATCCAACAATTCTTCAGCATTGCGCCGCATTGATCTGAAAATTCTTTTCACAATCAGAGTACTCTGGAAAGGACATTGATGCAAAATGAAAAATAAATTGGAGAAAATTACCAGATCAACATGAATACGAGTAAGAAATTGTTATATCAAATTAAAAATAAATAGAAACCACAAATTAAACTCATTCCAAAATGACTAAAACCAAATTTTAGGTTCCTAAAACAAAATTTTCCTTTCGTAATGACACTGTATATTCATGCAAATAATAAAAGCGAGTCTGAAATTTTCTTTCAGACATTTTATCGAGCAAGAGGAGAAAAATTTTATGTGTAGCTATTGAAACCAATACATCTCATAGAGAAAAGTAGAACGAAAAATTGCTTAAACAAAACAATAGATAAAAGTTTAATAAACCTTGGAGTCGAAAAATTGCTTAAACAAAACAATAGACACTCCAACGTTCAAGTCAGTATTTGCCCAATAAAAGTTCTAGAGAACTAGAGCATGTACTATAGAGAGCATACCTTAAAAATGAGAGGACTTGAGTTATTTATAAATAGTCGAAGAGATTCATTGACTTGAGCCTCTTATGGCCTTTTAGGAATTTATGCGTCTTGATAAAGTGTCCAAATAAATATCTAAATAATATGGGAACCAGATGGATTGAGTCATTGGGTTTTGGTCCGGGAGAAAGTCAAATTGGGTCATAACTGGTAACGTCCAAATTTTTATCAATCGGAACGTCATTCAAACATTCGTACTTAAAAGTTTACGGAATTTAAAAATTTTGCTGAAACAAACATCTTTTTCAATAAATAAGGGTATTAAAAAGTGCAACAGAAATAATGCAATAAAAATTCTTCAAACTTTGCCAAATATGACCATCAAAAGAAATAATAAAACTTGTTTTTCTCCTCAACGAAACCATCAAAATATTGTTTGATCAACTCCCAACATAAAACATCGCACTCATGCATCGCCCACTGAACCGACCTCCGGCTCCTCTTCATGTCCACCAACATAGTCATCGATGAAGATATCGATATCCTCGTTACCTGCACCATTCAAGTATAGTGAGTCTACAGACTCAGCAATAATAATGCATAAAAAGGATTTTTACTAAAACTTTAAATGAGAAAAACATTAACTTAAACTTTCATGCAAAACTTAACATTAACGCATCTTGATTTAACCATAACATAAAATATTTGGGGGTGATGAAGTATGTGTATTGTGGTAATCGTCATAATAAGCCATTCATAGTTTCCTATTGTACAACAAGAATATGGCATTACACCCGTAAATTTCATTCTTTGGATAGCCGCTGCGGAGCTTATCCTGAAGTGCATACCCCGTGTAACTGATCCACGTGAGACATCCGTCTGTCTTGGACATTGAAAACTTGAAATTTTTCCATAAACATTCTTAAAAATAATTAAAATATATTAAAATATTATAAACATGATTTTTATGACCCAAAACATCAAAAATATGGGACCTCATTTCGAACCAACTACGCGGGCACGCCACTTCGATGGCGCCCCCGCGCGGCAGGAGCGCTAGCGCTGCTGCATCAGCACGACCGCGCGTTAGCAGCTCGGGTGCGCTGCAGCGGCAACATGGACGTGATGTCCTGCACGAGCAAGACTTCGTGCACAGGGCGCGACTCCACCTGTTTTTTGTAATTTTTCCGTCCTTTATCGATCCTAAAATGTTTTGGAACATTTTTCCATAAAAAACACCATCCAACGCAATTAAAACATCAAAAGAAATCGAACCAAAAACACTCAACCATTCAACTATTTGAACCAAAAATCCTCTTCATCTTTTTACCCAAAAATTCTAATTTCTCTCTTCAAAATCATTTAAACCTTGAACCGAAAACATCAGGAATGCTTCACGTATCACAATTAAGCAACATACTCATAAATTTTCAAGAAATCATGCATACATCAACAATCAATCGTCTAGGGTTTTCCTTGAAAATACATATACTCTTGAATGGGTTTCAAAACAGTAAAAACTTGCCTGAAATTTCTTGGATTTAACCTGGTCTGTGGAACGATCTAGCCTCGATAATTCAAAGAACCCTAGCCTTGCGTTTGAACTTGAGAGGGAGATTGGGGAAGAGAAGAGTAAGCATTCTAGGTGAGAAAAATAAATGAATTTTGAACGCCTAAAAATTTGTGACTAATGTGTTCCCAACTCGGCCCATTAATTACAATTAAAAGTTTTAAGAAATAATTTAACTCTTCCCATTTAATAAAATACATTGCATCCACTTAAACTTAATTAAATACAATGTTTTTCTTAACTCTTTTCGGAGGGTAGCTTCGTCCCTATGGTCCAGAATTAAATACCAAACCTAAAAACTTATAAAATAACATCATAACACAAAATTTCAGGAATGACAATAAATCACATAATTAAACATAACAATTAAATTTTCTAAATAACATGCATTTAATCATATAATTTAAATTAATTTATCGTGATTAAGCTAGTGGACTTTTTGGACCTTACAACTCTACCTTCCTTAAAAGAATTTCGTCCTCAAAATTTGACTTACCAAACAGCTCATGATAGTGTGCTCGCATATCCCGCTTCATTTCCCACGTTGCTTAACTTGTCTTTCCAAGATTTGAACATGCATCTGCTCATACAACAAGTTTGGCGTCCATTCCACTGGCTCATGGCAAATAACATGGGAAGGATTCACAATATACTTTCTTAGAATTGAGATATGGTAGACATTGTGCACACCCTCCAAGTTCGGTGGTAAAGCTACTCGATAAGCTCGAACCCCAACTTTCTCTAGGATCTCGAAAGGTCCTATGTATCTCGGACTCAATTTACCTCTCCTCCCAAAACTCATAACACCCTTACATGGTGACACCCTTAAGAAAAAATGGTCACCTACTTCAAATTCCAAATCTCTATGCCGCTAATCGACATAACTATTTTGTCGACTTTGTGCTGTCAACATCCTGTCCCTGATCTTGGCTATCAAATCCACTATCTAATCAACAACAATCAATCGCCAAGGGTTTACCTTGAAAATACATATACTCTTGAATGAGTTTCAAAACACTAAAAACGTGCCTCAAACTTTTGCTTGGATTTAACCTGGTCTGCGGAACGATCTAGCCTCGAGAGTTTGAAGAACCCTAGTCCTGCGTTTGAACGTGAGAGAGAGATTGGGGAAGAGTAGAGTAAGCGTTCCAGATAAGAGAAATAAAAGAATTTTGAACGCATAAAATTCTGTGAATAATGGGCTCCCAACACGGCCCATTAATTACAATTAAAAGTTTAAAAAAACTTTAACTCTCCCCATTTAATAAAATACACTGCATCTACTTAAAATTAATTAAATAAAATATTTTTCTAAACTCTTTTCGGAGGCTGGCTTCGTTCCTATGGTCCATAATTAAATACCAAATCTTAAAACTTTTAAAATAACATCACAACACATAAAATTTTAGGCATGACAATAAATCACATAATTAAACAAAACAATTAAATTTTCTAGATAACATGCATTAAATCATATAATTTAAAATAATTTATCGTGATTCAGCTATTGAAATTTTTGGACCTTACAACACTACCTTTCTTAAAAAAAATTTGTCCTCGAAATTCGACTTACCAAACAGCTTAGGATAGCGAGCTCGCATATCCTGCTCGGTTTCCCACATTGCTTCCTCAACCAATTGGTTGCGCCATAATACTTTCACCATTGGGATCTCACTGTTCCTCAACCTATGAACATGTCTTTCCAAGATTTGAACAAACATATCCTCGTACGACAAGTCTGGCGTCCATTCCACTGGCTCATGGCGAATAACAAGGGAAGGATTCACAATATACTTTCTCAGCATGGAGATATGGTAGACATTGTGCACACCCTCCAAGTTTTGTGGTAAAGCTACTCGATAAGCTCGAACCCCAACTTTTTCTAGGATCTCGAAAGGTCCTATGTATCTCGGACTCAATTTACCTCTCTTCCCAAGCCTCATAACACCCTTCCATGGCGACACCCCTAAGAACACATGGTCACCTAGTTCAAACTCCAAATCCTTATGTCTCTGATCAGCATAACTATTTTGTCAAATTTGTGCAGTCAACATCCTGTCCCTGATCTTGGCTATCAAATCCACTGTCTGAGTCATAATATCTGGTCCCACAACAGCTCTCTCTCCAACTTCATACCGGTGCAAGGGAGTCCTACATCTCCTCCCATACAATGCCTCATATGGAGCTATGTCAATAGTTGCTTGATAACTATTGTTATAGTTGAACTCCACTAACGTCAATTTTGAATCCCAATTTCCTCCAAAGTAGATAATACAAGCACTCAATATTTATTCGAGTATCTGGATCACTCATTCTGATTGACCATCTATCTGAGGGTGAAAAGCTGTGCTGAAAGCTAACTTTGTTCCAAACCCTTGTTGTAAACATCCCCTGAAATTCAAGGTAAACTTAGGATCTCGGTCAGACACTATTCTTGCTGGAACTCCATGCAATCTGACTATTTCTCGAATGTACAACTTTGCATACTGATTTATCGAGAAATTAATCATGACTGGTAAAAAAATGAGATGATTTCATTAACCTGTCAAATATCACCCAAATCGAGTTCATTCTCCACGTTGTAACTGAAAATCCTACCACAAAATCCATAGTGACATCTTCCCACTTCCATTTGGGTATAGGAAACAATTTCAGAAGTCCTGCTAGTCTCTGATGCTCAATCTTCACCTGATGACATGTCAAACATTCATTGAAAAATCTTACAATATACTTCTTCATACCTAACAACCAATATAAGGATTGCAAGTCATTATACATCTTCGTACTCCTGGATGAAGAGAATACGGAACAGTATGGGCTTTATGTTGGAACACGGTCATTCTCCGGATCGAAAAAGAAAGTGATACCCGGTGCAGCGGAAGTTTTAAAATTTTATATGGAATGATTCCATATGGGTATCAAATTCCTACGATTAAAATTGATAATATAAAATTTAAACAATATAAATTTTACCTTAAAATCTCGAAACGAGATTATGGACACCAACAGATTAAACTGCTCTTGTTGTATATCCCAGGAACTGATGAACGAACAATTCTTCAATCAGGTCCACGAACAGAAGTTTAATCCCTCTGATAGACTGCACTAGAAAGTCTATCAGAAGTTTTTGCGAAGAGATAGAACAGATATGATCTACTAATTCAGACTGCAAATTCGAAATTCGCAGACTGAAAATTCTCTAAGACAGAGAGAGGGGGCGGCCGAAATTCCTAGACTGGAGGCTAGGGTTTTCGAAAATCTGAGTGTAAGTTGTATGTAATTTCTGTACTGCAATAACTTATTTATAATGTGGGCTGCTAACAGCTTAGGGCCCATTAGTCCTAAGTTCAAGCCTGACAAGCAAAGCCCGCATGTTCAGAAATTAATATAAAATTCATCGTGACTCAGATTGATAAACCAATTTCACCAATGTGCACAGAAACCATTTCTGAATCTTTTAAAGTCAAGATAAATTTTCTGAATCCGAATTCAGTGGTTTCCAAAAATGTCCATCACTATGTCATTTTAGGAAATCTTACTCCCTCTACTCTTAAATAAGAAGTCCCACTTCTTTATTCACTAAATTTAACTCTTTAAATTTAATTATCTCAACGGGGATTAAAAATCCATTACTTGTGCGACCTTCAATGGTTCAGGGATACAGCTAGTCGTGGGCTCACAACTCCTTGTGACTCGAAACAACAATTTCCGACTTGCCCATCGAATCATGGTAAGAGCGCCTAGCAACATCGCCCCATGATTCCCTAGGTATCACTGATAGTGCCTGCAAGAACCAATAGATTTTGGTTAACGTACAGTACGGTCCCTTCATCCATATATCCCGATCGAATCAACAACTATTGGTAAATCCAGAGTCGTTCGAGATTCGATAACTATGCAATGCATCTTGAAGATCAAATAGTGACATCGCATGTGCTACTAAGAAACCATTTCTTAAAACACATCATGTACTCTGGCCAGAGATTCGTCACACTAATATCTCCTCAGATTGCATAGGATATCCACACTAGCAAGTATGTGGTGAATCCTTGACAACAAAGCATCGACTCCTATATGTGTCGTAACTGTACCCAATCCCGACACCTGATGACCCCAATAGAGTCGGTAAACGAGTCAAAGTACAGTACTAGCATATAGAGTCTCAATGATGTTTCAAGTAGTAAGGACTAATGGTGTACAACCAAAACCGCGGACTTTATCCACTCGATAAGTGATAACCACTTGGAAAGTCCGGATAGGGTAGTTCGATCATTCATCGTATGAATATCCATTTGCATGCTTTGAACATCTCTATGTTCCATACCAATGAAACGTGGTACTCGGCATCGCAAATTCTAGTCTCAATCTTGAGCGATCCTTATCCTTATTAACGGATGGCTCAATCGACTAGGAACTGTTTAGAATATACAGTGACTATAAGATGTGTTTCATGATAGTCATCCCCATGTGCCACCACATCTTACATACACTATAGTATATTCAAGGTCTTCATCTAAACATCTTATAGTATGTCACAACATAATAATATGATAAAAGATAAAGTAAATGCCATTATAAAAGTGTAAATTATATTAAACAAAAGATTGTTTATACATAGAGTCATAAAAGCCCTTAGCCACAAGTTGGCTCACCGGGAACCCACTCTTTCAATCTCCCACTTGCCCTAAAGCCAACTAGTCATACTACGTAGTCCCATTGCTTCGCGATGTTTGTCAAATAATGGTCCTGGCAAGGGCTTAGTAAGTGGATCAGCGATATTGTCTGCAGAGGCCACTCTCTCGACAGTGATGTCTCCTCTTTCCACGAACTCCCGGATGATGTGGTATTTCCTCAGTACGTGTTTGGATCTTTGATGAGACCTTGGTTCCTTTGCCTAAGAAATGGCACCCGTGTTGTCACAGTACACCGGGACTGGACCAACAGCTTCAGGAATGACGCCCAACTCTTGGACGAAATTCCTCATCCAAACGGCCTCTTTAGCAGCAGCTGATGCCGCAATGTATTCTGCCTCAGTGGTGGAATCCGCTGTGGTGTTCTGCTCGGAACTCTTCCAAGAGACAGCACCGCCATTGAGCATGAACACAAATCCAGAGGTTGACTTCGAGTCATCCATGTCACTTTGGAAGCTAGAGTCGGTATAGCCTTCCAATTTCAGTTCTCTTCCTCCATAAACCATGAATACATTCTTAGTTCTTCTCAAGTACTTAAGAATATCCTTCACGGCTTTCCAATGCATTTTACCGGGATTGGCTTGATATCTGCTCGTGACACTCAGAGCAAATGCCACATCCGGTCTGGTGGATATCATCCCATACATGATACTCCCTATGGCTGACACATATGGTATGTGTGTCATTATCTCTATCTCTTCGTCAGTCTTGGGACACATAGACTTGGATAGAGAGACTCCATGACACATAGGTAGATTTCCTCTCTTGGACTCATCCATTGAAAACCTTTTCAATATAGTGTCGATGTAGGTAGCTTGAGTAAGTCCTATCATTCTCTTAGATCTATCTCTATAGATCTGTATCCCTAGAATATAGGACGCCTCACTCAAATCCTTCATCGAGAATCTACCTGATAACCACATCTTTGTTGACTGCAACATCCCTACATCATTCCCAATGAGTAAGATGTCATCAACATAAAGTACTAAGAATGTCACAGCATCCTTAACTACTTTCTTGTACACGCACGGTTCCTCCGGGTTCTTGATGAAACCAAAATCCTTTATTGTTTCATCAAATTTCTGGTTCCAACTTCTTGATGCTTGTTTGAGACCATAGATCGATCTCTGAAGCTTGCATACCTTATGCTCGCTTCCCATGGATGTGAATCCCTCGGGCTGCATCATATAGATTTCTTCCTTAATGTTTTCATTAAGAAATACAGTCTTCACATTCATTTGCCATATCTCATAGTCATACCATGCTGCTATGGCAATAAGAATTCTTATGGACTTGAACATTGCGACTGGTGAAAAAGTTTCATCATAGTCAACTCCTTGTCTTTGAGTATAACCTTTTGCCACCAATCGTGCCTTGTAGGTCAGTACCTTTCCACCAGGACCAAGTTTTCTCTTATAGATCCATTTACACCCTATTGGAACAATTCCATCGGGAGGATCTACTAAAGTCCAAACTTGGTTTGTATGCATCGAATCTATTTCCGACTGCATAGCTTCAAGCCATAAATTCGAATCTGCATCAGAAATTGCTTCCTTGAAGTTTTTTGGATCACATCCAATGTCGGGTTCACTTTGATCCCCTTCAAAAAGAAAACCATATCTAATAGGAGGCCTAGAAGTCCTCTCGGATCTTCTAGTAATAGGCGTGTCAATCAATGGTTCCTGAGGTGTAGGATCATTATTTTGTATCTTGGGTTTTTCTCGAATTTCTTCGAGTTCCATCATCTTGCCTTTCTTATCCAATAAGAACTCCTTCTCCAAGAAGGTGACATTCCTTGAAACAAACACTTTTGTTTCAGTAGGATGATAGAAATAATATCCGATTGAATTCTTCGGATACCCTACAAAATAACATAAGGTGGATCGACTATCCAACTTATCTCCCACTGTCTGCTTTACGTAAGCAGGACATCCCCAAATCCTCAAGCACGAATACTTAGGAGCTTTGCCATTTCATAACTCGTATGGTGTTTTGTTCACTGCTTTAGTGTGAACGTTGTTCAACAACAATACCGCCGTTTCAAGAGCATAGCCCCAAAACGAAGGTGGGAGCTCAGTGAAGCTCATCATGGATCGAACCATGTCCAACAAAGTTCGATTACGACGCTCCGAAACACCATTAAGCTGTGGTGTCATAGGAGGAGTCCACTGAGAGAGAATCCCATTCTCTTTTAGATAGCTCAAAAACTCGGTACTCAAGTATTCTCCACCTCGATCTGATCGAAGTGCTTTAATCCTCTTACCTAGTTTGTTTTCTACTTCAGCCTTGAATTCTTTGAACTTTTCAAATGATTCAGACTTATATTTCATCAAATATAAGTACCCATACCTAGAATAATCATCAGTAAAGGTAATGAAGTAGGTGTGACCAAATTTTGTACCAATACTAAATGGTCCGCAAAAATCCGTATGGATCAAATCCAATAGATTTTGACTACGCTCAGGTTTTCCTTTGAAAGGAGATTTAGTAATTTTTCCTTTCAGGTAGGACTCACAAGTAGGTAGAGAGTTAATATCAGACATATCAAACATTCCCTCTCCCACTAGCTTGTTCATCCTCCTTGATGAAATATGACCTAGCCTAGCATGCCAAAGGTTTGCCAGGTTTTGACTATCGATTTTCCTTTTGTTCGTTGTTACCGGTTTATCAACATAATTTATTGGAACGTCTTTTAATTTTAAGTTATATAGATCGTTTTCAAGTTGTCCATTTCCAATCAAACATTCATTCTTGTAAATATTGCAAATCCCATTCACAAAATTGCAAGAAAAACCATCTCTATCAAGCATAGAAACAGAAATAATGTTTTTAATCAAGTCTGGAACAAATAAAACATCTCTCAAAAGTAACTTAAAATCGTTCTGCAAAATTAAATAAACGTCTCCCACAGCTTTGGCTTTAACTCTAGAACCATTTCCGAGCCTCAGCTGGGTCTCACCCATTCTAAGCTTGCGACTTCTTGTCATCACCTGCAAATCATTGCAAATGTGAGATCCACATCCGGTATCCAATACCCAAGAAGTAGTATTAAGTGAAACATTTATTTCAATATAAAACATACCCTTCGCAGTTCGCAACTGCTCTAGATATTCCTTGCAGTTACGTTTCCAATGACCAGGTTTCTTGCAGTGATGGCAAACATCCTTGGACTTTTCCATGTTTGAAGCCTTTGTCTTGTTCTTCTTCTCGGGTCCGGTTTTCTTGGATGGGGCAGAACGTTTCTTACCCTTTGTACTTGGCCCCTTCTTAGCAGAAGAAGAGGAGCCCACCAAGAGAACCGGTTTATCCTTCTTTAAAGTGGCTTCATAAGTTACAAGCATATTGACCATCTCTTCAAGGGAGGCCTCTATCTTGTTCATATTGAAATTCACCACAAAACCGTCAAACGATGAAGAAAGAGAGAGAAGTAATAAGTCCACATTGAGTTCATGCTCCAATACCAAATCAAGCGTTACCAACTTCTGAATGAGCCAAATCACGCGTACCCCATGATCACGGATCGAAGTCCCTTCACGCATGCGACACATCATTAACTCTTTTACAGTAGCGAACCTTTCAGCTCTCGATTGAGCCCCAAAAAGTTCTTTGAGTTGTACGTGAATGTCAGCAGCATTCACGGTATCCTTAAATCACCTCTGGAGTTCATCAGACATCGAAGCTTGCATATAGCATTTGGCCTTGATATCATGGTCCCACCATTTATCAAGTTTGGCCAACTCTTCCGGACTTATATCAGCTGGTGCTTCCTTCGGAGGAGATTTTTCTAACACGTAGAACATCTTCTCCGAGGTCAAGACAATCTTCAACTTACGGAACCATTCCGTATAGTTTGCGCCAGTCAGTTTATTTTGTTCAAGAATAGAGAATAGTGGATTGCGCGAATTCATCTTAATGAAATACTGAAAAGAAACAGACAATAATCAGTGATTGTTTAATTAATTTACTAAGACATAAAATAGGCGAAATTTATTTTATGAATCTCACTCCCACTATTTTAACGATTTCACTACCCTCTAGTGAAAATGAGAAACATTTTCTTTAGTGGGAACATGGAGTCCAATTGACAAACTATAGTCCCGAATAATATCAGCCAACCATAATTTTCAAAAGGTAGAGCCCAATTGCTTCCAAAGCAACCTCCATGTTTTTACCTCATGTCCAATAAGGGCCCAATAATATGACGCCGTTTATTGTGACATGTCAAGATGACCCATCAATATCAAGTTGTGATGGACGGTCACCATGTGGATCCCCAATAATATGAGCCAATCCCATGAGAGTTCCATCCAACTTACAATATGTGTCGATCCAATGTACAGCTTTCCGACGAACGGGCCCCCCCCCCCCCCAATAATATGAGCCGGACCGTATCCGCGGGTAACATCTCATACATTGGTCGTTGATGGAAGGTAGGAACATTTAAACAATATTTAAATTTCTTTTATTTATCTTGATATCAATTTTAAATCATATTTAAAATGAGGGATTTTAATTTTGAAAATTTGTCTCATCATTTAAAATTTGTATGCTTGCGGGATTCATACAATTTAGTCTAAATATGCATACAACGATAATATCATATATTATATTTTAGGATATCGATTCCATTACTAATCGACCCGTGGTTGCCAATCACGAGTCTAAGTCCAATCCTAGGTGATATGCAAGTATGCAATGCAATCCTATTACATTGTGCTTCCAATTTACATTTCTTCAGTCTTTATCATTGCTTGCTGGTCCCACCTCCATCTTAAAAAACTCCCACTATTTTTAGTGAATTTACAATAAATTACTATGACAAATAAAGGGATACATTGTAGGGGTGGGAACGGGTCATAAACCAGACCCACTTTTATTACAAATGATAAAATCAAATTTGGGCCATAAACCAGGCCCATTAATAAAACCCAACAATCAATAATAAAGTCAAATGTAAACAACCTAACATACACCTATAATATTGGTCATGGCAATCGATCATCCTTATCAAATAATATTTAATTCAAAAATTAATTTATTGGATATCATGCAATGGCAATAAATATAAATAGATAAAATCATATTTCATACATAAAATCTTATTTTATATATAAAATCATATTTTATCTAGTTTATCCATAAAATCATATTTTACATATAAAATCCAATTTTATACATAAAATCATATTTTATTATCAATTGTACCAAAATTAATAATTAAAGATTTAATTTATGGGATTAAATTTATAAATTTCCAAAATTCAAAATTTATCCAAAAATTAATTTTCTTAAAAATTTTGGGCTCAAACAATTTTGACCCATTGCCTCGTGGACCAACTGAAACAATTTTCAATCGGGCCAAAAACTGGGCCCAAAACCATTTTGGGCTAGAATTCATAATTCACGAAAAAATTTAATTTTTAATAAAAAAAAAATTTCTGGGAAGCCCGGGACAATCCCGGGTTGCCCGCCCGTCGCTGGGCTGGACTTGTCCAGCCCAGCCACTGGGCCGCTCCATGCGGCCCAGCTGCGCGGGCTAGGGCAACGCTTGCCCTAGCTCGCGCAAGGCTGCACGCGGCGCTGCTCGCTGCCTTCAGGCAGCGGGCAGCCCGAAAATATATTTTTTTTCTTTTTCATTTTATTTTTCTGAAAAATCGAGGCTTTGTACAATCGATAAAATTTTAATCGTAAAATCCGAGAACAACCTGGCTTTGATACCACTCTTGGAACACGGTCGTTCTCCAGATCGAAAAAGAAAGTGATACCCGGTGCAGCAGAAGTTTTAAAATTTTATATGGAACGATTCCATATGGGTATCAAATTCCTACGATTAAAATTGATAATATAAAATTTAAACAATATAAATTTTACCTTAAAAACTCGAAACGAGATTATGGACACCAACAGATTAAACTGCTCTTGTTGTATATCCCAGGAACTGATGAACGAACAATTCTTCAATCAGGTCCACGAACAGAAGTTTAATCCCTCTGATAGACTGCACTAGAAAGTCTATCAGAAGTTTCTGCGAAGAGATAGAACAGATATGATCTGCTAATTCAGACTGCAAATTCGAAATTCGCAGACTGAAAATTCTCTAAGATAGAGAGAGGGGGCGGCCGAAATTCCTAGACTGGAGGCTAGGGTTTTCAAAAATCTGAGTGTAAGTTGTATGTAATTTCTGTACTGCAATAACTTATTTATAATGTGGGCTGCTAACAGCTTAGGGCCCATTAGTCCTAAGTTCAAGCCTGACAAGCAAAGCCCGCATGTTCAAAAATTAATATAAAATTCATCGTGACTCAGATTGATAAACCAATTTCACCAATGTGCACAGAAACCATTTCTGCATCTTTTAAAGTCAAGATAAATTTTCTGAATCCGAACTCAATGGTTTCCAAAAATGTCCATCACTATGTCATTTTAGGAAATCTTACTCCCTCTACTCTTAAATAAGAAGTCCCACTTCTTTATTCACTAAATTTAACTCTTTAAATTTACTTATCTCAACGTGGATTAAAAATCCATTACTTGTGTGACCCTCAATGGTTCAGGGATACAGCTAGCCATGGGCTCACAACTCTTTGTGACTCGGAACAACAATTTCCAACTTGCCCATCGAATCATGGTAAGAGCGCCTAGCAACATCGCCCCATGATTCCCTAGGTATCACTGATAGTTCCTGCAAGAACCAATAGATTTTGGTTAGCGTACAGTACGGTCCCTTCATCCATATATCCCGATCAAATCAACAACTATTGGTAAATTGAGAGTCGTTCGAGTTTCGATAACTATGCAATGCATCTTGAAGATCAAATAGTGACATCGCATGTGCTACTAAGAAACCATTTTTTAAAACACATCATGTACTCTGGCCAGAGATTCGTCACACTAATATCTCCTCAGATTGCATAGGATATCAACACTAGCAAGTATGTGGTGAATCCTTGACAACAAAGCATCGACTCCTATATGTGTCGTAACTGTACCCAATCCCGACACCTGATGACCCCAATAGAGTCGGTAAACGAGTCAAAGTACAGTACTAGCATATAGAGTCTCAATGATGTTTCAAGTAGTAAGGACTAATGGTGTACAACCAAAACCGCGGACTTTATCCACTCGATAAGTGATAACCACTTGGAAAGTCCGGATAGGGTAGTTCGATCATTCATCGTATGAATATCCATTTGCATGCTTTGAACATCTCTATGTTCCATACCAATGAAACGTGGTACTCGGCATCGCAAATGCTAGTCTCAATCTTGAGCGATCCTTATCCTTATTAACGGACGGCTCAATCGACTAGGAACTGTTTAGAATATACAGTGACTATAAGATGTGTTTCATGATAGCCATCCCCATGTGCCACCACATCTTACATACACTATAGTATATTCAAGGTCTTCATCTAAACATCTTATAGTATGTCACAACATAATAATATGATAAAAGATAAAGTAAATGCCATTATAAAAGTGTAAATTATATTAAACAAAATATTGTTTATACATAGAGTCATAAAACCCCTTAGCCACAAGTTGGCTCACCGGGCACCCACTCTTTCACTTTATTCATCACCTCTACTCTCATTGAGTTTACTGCTTGCACCCACATTCTACCTTTGTGATGAACAATTCCATCCTTGACGGTATACAGTGTACCACTCTTAGCCTCATCTCTATTCCTCCATTCCATAAATTTGTTCATCAGAAGCATGGTGACCGGCTAAATCGGTGTGATATAAATCTACTAGCAAGCGTACCAGGTCAAGTAATAGTAAAGTGGACAGAGAGTCCAAGTATCAATCCCACAGGGACTGTTGTCAATTCTCAAGAATTAATTATTTTACTTAATCTAGACAAAATAATAAAAAGAAATTTGATTTAAATAAAATAAGAATTTATAATAAAAACTGCTAAAGAAATAAGAATTAAAATAAGTGAAGATAAAAATAATTAAAACGAGAAAACCAAGACACACGTAGGTACCAAACAAATCATGTAACATGTAGTCGATTCAGGACTCAGATTTAATCTTAATTCACGAGAATTCTCCTAATTTGTTCAAATAACTATTTCTAGAACAATCAAACCTATTCAAATATTGATGAACTAATCTTTTGTAATTTTAATCAAATTTGAATGCATTAAATATTTGTGAAAATTCAGTTTACACCCAAACCGCACACTGAAACCGAATTCTATTTCTAATCGGTTTTACAATATGTTAATTGTCAGAGTGATCAGAATCAATACCATATTTTTCGACTTGGAATCGATTAACATGCAAGCAAACAGTTGATCGGACTATTCACAAGACAAATATAAATCTGACAATCAATAAAATAAAATCAACTCTGAAAAATCCCAAACAAACATCCAAGTTTTCTACATAAATTTGTTCGGCCCAATCACGCCGTCTTGGTTGAAAATAAACTACTCAATAATTAAAACTATAAATAAAAAGAAAAAGAAGAAAAGAGAAAGAATTATCCGGATGCCGTAGCCGCCTCCTTCTCTGTTCTGCAACTCTGGAACTGGGAACTCGGAACCCTTCAAAATATTGAAAACTCCTATTTATAATATTTTAAATCCCTTAAAATTAAATTCCTGACGCAACCATAATTCTTGGAAATTTTTCTCTCCCCAACACGCACGCGCACAGTAATAAAAAACAGTGGATTTTCCCCTCTAGCGCGCGATAGCGCAACATACTTGCGCCAATCTTCTTCCCAGCTTGCGCTATTCACCTTCTTCGTAGCGCGATAGCGCTTGTTCCTAGCGCCAACCACCATCAGCGCAACAAGTCTGCGCGATTACTCTTCATTTTAGCGTGATAGCGCTTCCTTGAGCGCCAAACTCAAGTGCTAACGCGCTACAACACTCACCATCAGCGCAAATTTCAACCTGCTCCGAGCGTTGACCTGAAATTTGGACAGCATCTTCAAAACATCTTGAACTTCAGTCTGAATAGTGAAGATCGGATTTGGATCTTTCTGAAAATAAATAAGATTTTTTGAACAAAGCTGCTCCATAATTCACTCTTCAAAAATCCATTTTCCTATAAAATTAACCGGGAGAGTGAAATACAAACACATGAACTATGAATGCACACAAAAATATATATAAAAATATCACGAAATAATGCATGCAAAATGCACTTATCACATGGCCTGCTCGAATTCTATAAAGCAAACTTGGAAATAGTGTTAAGGCTGATAAAGTGCCTACCTTCGTTGGTTCAGATACCTCCAATTTCATCCGCTCAAAATCTGAAATTAACTAGTGTTGAACTTTCAACTGGTTCAAAGTCACAGACTTGCGACTCAATGCATCTACTACTACATTAGCCTTACCTGGATGATAGCTAATGTCACAATCGTAGTCCTTCACCAATTCCAGCCATCGTCTATGTCTCATATTCAACTCCTTCTGAGTGAAGAAATACTTTAGGCTCTTGTGGTCGGTGAATATGTGGTACTTCTCACCACAAATAGTGTCTCCACAGCTTCAAAGCAAATACAACAGTAGCTAAATCAAGATCATGAGTCGGGTAGTTTTTCTCATGAATCTTCAGCTATCAATCTTATCATCCTGCATCAAACATCCCCTAATCCACTCTTAGAAGCGTTGGTATAAGCCACAAAATGACCTGTGCCTCCTGGAATAGATAGCACTTGTGCTGACATTAATCTTTCCTTCAACTCTGCGAAACTTTTCTCACACTGCTCTGACCATACGAACTTCATTTCTTTTCGGGTTAGATATTTCAATGGTAGATCAATCTTGGAGAAATCCTGAATAAACTTCCTATAGTAGCCTGCTAAACCCAAGAAACTCTGTATCTCTGTAGCATTCTTCGGAGTAACTCAATTCCGAACTGCTTCCACTTTAGACGGATCCACCTCAATTCCCTTAGCTGAAACTATATGACCCAAAATTGCAATTTTCTCAAGCCAAAATTCACACTTACTGAACTCAGCATATAGCTACTTCTCCTTCTGAATATGCAACACTGTAGACATGTGTTGACAATGCTTCTCTAGATTGCGAGAGTAGATCAGTATGTCATCAATGAAGACTAAGAAAAACTGATCCAAGAAAGGTTGAAACACCTTGTTCATCAAATCCATGAACATTGCTGGTGTATTGGTCAATTCAAACGGCATTACCAAGAACTCGTAGTGACCATAGCGAGTCCTAAACGTTGTCTTATGCACGTCTTCATCCTTCAACTTCAGTTGGTGGTAGCCTGATCGTAGATCAATTTTAGAGAACACCACCGTTCCCTGCAATTGGTCGAACAAATCATCTATCCGTGGCAAGAAATATCTGTTCTTCACTGTAACTTGATTCAGCACTCTGTAATCAATGCACAACCTCATTGATCCATCCTTCTTCTTACAAACAACACAGGTGCACCCCATGGCGATGCATTCGGTCTGATGAACCCCATATCCAACAACTCTTGCAACTGACCTTTCAGTTCTTTCATCTCAGTCAATGCTAACTTGTACGGTGCTTTCGAGGCTGGCTTAGTTCCAGGTAACAACTCTATCCCAAATCCAACTTCTTTAACTGGAGGCAATCCCGCAACATCGTCCAAAAAAACCTCTTGGAAATCTTTCACCACTTCTACCTCTTCAAGTTTCGGTCGCTGCATCTCCTGTTCACCAGTTAGGCTTGCTAAAACTTGTACAACCCTTATTCAACAATTTCCAGGACTTACCTGCTGAAATGACACACGGTGTGCTCCTCTTAGATGCAGCATGGAACAAAAATTTCTCTATTCTGAACTTCCAAATATACTGTTCTTTGCTTGCATTCAATAATAACTTCATATCGAAACAACCAGTCCATCAGATCACATCAAAATCTGCCATCTCCAAAACAATGAAATCTGCAACCAACTCTAAGCTCTACATTTGAATCTTACAATCCCATACCACACTGTTACTCATCAATTCTTTCCCTGAAGGCAACGACACACTAAACCCCGAGGCAGATTTGTCCGAAAAAATTCCCAATTTTAGCATAAAGTTAACATACATAAAAGAGTGTGTAGCTTCCGTATCTATCAACACAATAGCAGGTAATTCATAAATACAAATCATACCTGTGATGATTTCATAATCCAGATCGACTTGATCGTGCGTCATAGCAAAAACTCTTCCCTTTATAGGCTCCTTGGCTAGCGGACAATCCATGGAGAAATGCCCCGGCTTCTTGTAGTTAAAGCATGAATTAGTCCCAAGCATGCACTGACCTGAGTGTAGCTTCCCACATTTATGAAACAAAGGTACATTCGCCGGCTTTGGAGCATTGGCGGTCAGTAGATTCTGTCCCTGATGTCACGCTTGATTGGGGTTCTGGCGCTGCTGTTTCTGCGGTATCCTTTGAGTTGGAGCTTGGTACGGCCTCTTCTGACTAGGACCTTGTTGGTCTCTCCCGTGATAGCTAACTCTCTTCACCTGTGATTCGTTAATAATGTCATTCCTGTATTTCTCAGATAGCATAGCCTCGTCGACTGTTCTTCGGTAAGTGGTTGCCCTACTAAATCTGACATCACTACGAAAGGAGGCATTCAAACCTCCATGAAATGCTTCAGATCCTCTACGGGATTTCCATAGATCATGGGCGCAAAGTATCGCCCACTTTCAAATTTGGAACTGGTGCTGAAAATAAAGTATTTCCCATAGAACACATCTATAAATCCATTCCAAGTCAAAGTAGTCATATCCACAGCAAAACGGGTTCCCTGTCACCAAACCCGGGCATCATCCCAAAACATAAAGATAGTGTACCTCACACTATCTGCATCGATGAGCTGCATGTAATCGAAAATTGTCTCCAGCGATTGCACCCACTCCTTGGCTACAAGGGGATCAACCCCTACTTTGAACTTCGGTGGCCCTAGATCCTTAAATTGTTTGAATATCGGATTGGTTATTCTAGGCTGATTGTTATTCCTGCCAATTGCCTTTGCTTGGATTAGCTGCTGAATCTGTTCCCCTTTGGCTCTACTCTTTTCTTGCAACAGATTTTCCAACCCTGCCAAAAACTAGTTGTTCTGATCGCTTTCATTATTCGGGTTCTTACGGGTAGTCATGTTCCTGATGTCCAACATAGTCCACATACTCAATCACGTTTTAAACAGAAACAACATACTTGAAACATGCATAAATCTTAAATCGTACATACTATCATGCATCTTAAACGATCCATAACATAAAAAAAACTTACAGACATGAAGACGAAGCATAGGGTCATGGCGAGTATGCATGCGTGCGATAAATCCCAGAGCGAACTGCTCTGATACCAAGCAGTAACGTCCCAATTTTTCTCAATCGAAACGTCACTCAAACATTCGTACTTAAAAGTTTGCGGAATTTGAAAATTTTGCGGAAACAAACATCTTCTTAAATAAATAAGGGTATTAAAAAGTGCCACAGAAATAATGCAATAAAAATTCTTCAAACTTTTCCAAACATGGCCAACATGAAACCATCAAAATATTGTTTGATCATCTCTCAACATAAAACATCGCACTCATGCATCGCCCACTTGATCGACCCCCGACTCCTCTTCATGTCCACCAACATAGTCATCAATAAAGGTATCGATATCCTCGCTACCTGCACTATTCAAGTATAGTAAGTCTACAGACTCAGCAAGAATAATGCATAAAAAGGACTTTTACTAAAACTTTAAATGAGAAAAATATTAACTTAAATTTTCATGCAAAACTTAACATGAACGCATCTTGATGTAACCATAACATAAAATATTTGGGGGTGATGAAGTGTGTATTGTGGTAACCGTCATAATGAGTCATTCACAGTTTCCTGTTGTACAACAAGCATATGGCATTACGCCCATAACTTTCATTCTTTGGATGGCCGCTTCGGAGCTCATCCCGAAGTGCATACCCCGTGTAACCATCCCGTGAGCCATGTTTGGATAGCCGCTACGGAGCTCATCCCGAAGTGAATACCCTGTGTAATCACCACAAAACGCATAAATCATCAAAATATTTTTCATGTATCGTATCATTCATCTTAACATATCTTAACATATCATGTCATCGTCACACATCTTGTAACTTCGTAAAACCATGCTCTTAAAACATATCGTGATGTTAACATGCATAAATACTTCAAAACATTAATGAGAAAATTAGCTTTCATGAGAAAATTACATAAACATGCCATACATTAATTAACCGATCCACGTCAGGCATTCCGTCCGTTAGGGACAACGAAAACTTGAATGTTTTCCATAAAAATTATTCAAAATAATTAAAATGTATTAAAATATCATAAACATGAATTTTAGGACTCACAACATCAAAAATATGGGACCCTATTTCGAACCAACTGCGAGGGCGAGCCACTCCGGTGGCGCCCCCGCGCCTGCGCTGGTGCATCAGCGCGGCCGTGAGGTAGCAGCGTGCGCTGTAGAAAAGTCCTGCATGAGCAGGACATCGCGCACAAGGCCCGACTCCTCCTGTTTTTCATTATTTTTCCGTCCTTTTTCAAACCTAAAATGTTTTGGAACATTTATTCATCAAAAATACCATCCAACGCTTAAAACTTCAAAATAAATCGAACAAAAACACTCAACCATTCAAAGATTTGAACAAAAATCTTCTCCAACTTTTTACCCAAAAGTTCTAATTTCTCTCTTCAAAATCATTTAAACCTCGATAAAATTAAACCGAAAACATCAGGAATGCTTCACGTATCACAATTAAGCAACATACTCATAAATTTTCAAGAAATCATGCATACATCAACAATCAATCGCCTAGGGTTTACCTTGAAAATACATAAACTCTTGAATGGGTTTCAAAACAGTAAAAACTTGTCTGAAACGTTTGCTTGGATTTAACCTGGTCTGCGGAACGATCTAGCCTCGATATATCTAAAAACCCTAACCTTGCGTTTTAACTTGAGAGGGAGATTGGGGAAGAGAAGAGTAAGCGTTCAAGGTGAGAGAAATAAAAGAATTTTGAACGCTTAAAATTTTGTGACTAATGGGCTCCCAACACAGCCCATTAATTACAATTAAAAGTTTTAAAAAATACTTTAAATCTTCCCATTTAATAAAATACACTACATCCACTTAAACTTAATTAAATACAATTTTTTTCTCAACTATTTTCGGAAGCTAGCTTTGTCCCTACGGTCCATTATTTAATACCAAACCTGAAAACTTTTAAAATAACATCATAACACATAAAATTTCAGGCATGGCAATAAATCACATAATTAAACATAACAATTAAATTTTTTAGATAACATGCATTAAATCATATAATTGAAATTAATTTATTGTGATTAAGCTAGTGGACTTTTATGACCTTACAACTCCACCCTCCTTAAAAGAATTTCATCCTTGAAATTTGATTTAGCAAACATCTCAGGATAGAGTGCTCGCATATCCCGCTCGGTTTCCCATGTTTCTTCCTCAAGTAATTGGTTGCGTCATAGTACTTTTACCATTGGGATCTCTCTATTCCTCAACCTACTAACTTGTATGTCTAAGATTTGAATAGACATCTCCTCGTAGGACAAGTCTGGCATCCATTCCACTGGCTCATGGCAAATAACATGGGAAGATTCGCCACATACTTTCTCAGCATGGAGATATGGATGACATTGTGCACACCCTACAAGTTCTCTAGGATATCGAAAGGTCCTATGTATCTCGGACTCAATTTACCTCTCTTCCCAAACCTTATAACACCCTTCCATGGTGACACCCTTAAGAACACATTGTCACCTACTTCAAACTCAAAATCCCTACGCCTCTGATCGGCATAACTATTTTGTCGACTTTGTGATGTCAACATCCTGTCCCTGATCTTAGCTATCAAATCCACTATCTGAGTCACATTCTCTGGTCCTACAACAGCTCTCTCTCCAACTTCATCCCAATGCAAGGGAGTTCTACATCTTCTCTCATACAAGGCCTCATATGAAGCCATGCCAATAGTTTCTTAATAACTATTGTTATAGGTGAACTCCACTAAAGGCAATTTTGACTCCCAATTTTCTCCAAAGTCGATCATACAAGCCCTCTATATGTCTTCGAGTATCTGGATCACTTGTTCTGATTGACCATCTGTCTGAGGGTGTAAAGCTGTTCTGAAAGCTAACTTTGTTCCCAACCCTCGGTGTAAACTTCCCCAGAAATTTGAGGTAAACTTAGGATCTCCGTCAGAAACTATTCTCGCTGAAACTCCATGCAATCTGACTATTTCTTGAATGTACAGCTCTGCATACTGATTCATCGAGAAATTATTCCTGACTGGTAGAAAATGAGCTGACTTCGTTAGCCTATCAACTATCACCAAAATTGAGTTCATTCTTCACGGTGTAACTGGCAATCCTACCACAAAATCCATAGTGACATCTTCCCACTTCTATATGGATAAACGGTTTCATAAGTCTTGCTGTCTTTGATGCTCAATCTTCACCTGCTGACATGTCAAACATTCACTAACAAATCTTACAATATCCTTCTTCAGACCTAGCCACCAATATAAGGATTGCAGGTCCTTATACATATTCGTACTCCTTAGATGAAGAGAATACGAAATAGTATGAGCTTCAGTAATCACCTCTAATCTGAGTGAGTCTACTGCTGGTACCCAAATTCTACCTTTGTGATGAACAATTTCATCCTTGACGGTATACAGGGTACCACTCTTAGCCTCATCTCTATTCCTCCATGCCATAAATTGTTCATCAGAAGCTTGGCTTGCTCGAATTCTATCAAGCAAACTTGGCACTACTGTTAAGGCTGATAGAGTGCCTACCTCTGTGGTTCAGATATCTTCAATTTCATCCACTCAAAATCTGCAATTAACTCGTGTTGAACTGTCAACTGATTCAATATCGCAGACTTGCGAGTCAATGCATTTGCTACTACATTAGTCTTACCTGGATGATATCTAATGTCACAGTCGTAGTCCTTCACCAATTCCAGCCACCGTCTCTGTCTCATATTCAACTCCTTCTGAGTGAAGAATTACATTAGACTCTTGTGATCGGTGAAAATCTGGCACGTCTCACCATACAAATAATGTCTCCACTGCTTCAAAGCAAATACAACAGTAGCCAACTCAAGATCATGAGTCGGGTAGTTTTTCTCATGAATGTTCAGCTGTCGAGATGTATAAGTTATCACCTTATCATCATGCATCAGAACAACCCCTAATCCACTCTTTGAAGCGTCGGTATAAACCACAAAATGACATGTTCCTTCTGGAATTGCTAGCATTGGTGCTGACATTAATCTTTCCTTCAACTCTGCGAAATGTTTCTCACACTGCTCTGACCACACGAACTTCACGCCTTTTCGGGTTAGAGATGTCAATGGTATAGCAATCTTGGAGAAATCCTAAATAAACCGCCTGTAGTAGCCTGCTAAACCCAAGAAACTTCGTATCTCTGTAGCATTCTTTGGAGTAACCCTTTCCGAACTGCTTCCACCTTAGACGGATCCACCTCAATTCCCTTAGCTGAAACTATATGACCCAAAAATGCAATTTTCTCAAGCCAAAATTTACACTTACTGAAGTTAGAATACATGTTCTTCTCCTTCAGATTCTGCAACACTATAGACAAGTGCTGACGATGACAAACTGATCCACGAAATGTTGAAGCACCATGTTCATAAAATCCAAGAACACTGCTGGTGCATTGGTCAACCCAAACGGCATTACCAAGAACTCATAGTGGCCATATCGAGTCCTAAATGTTGTCTTATGCACGTCTTCATCCTTCACCTTCAGTTGATGGTAGCCTGATGGTAGATCAATTTTATAGAACACCACCGCTCCCTGCAATTGCTCAAACAGATCATCTATCCCTAGAAAGGGATATCTGTTCTTCACTGTCTCGATTCAGCTCTCTGTATTCAATGCACAACCTCATTGACTCATCCTTCTTCTTAACAAACAACACAGGTGACTCCCATGGTGATACACTCGGTCTGGTGAACTCCTTATCCAACAACCATTGCAACTGACCTTTCAGTTCTTTCATCTCAGTCGGTGCTAACATGTACGGTGCTTTCAAGGCTAGCTTGGTTCTAGGTAAGAACTCTATCACGAATTCAACTTCTCTGACTAAAGGAAATCCCGCAACATGGTTCGAAAAAAGCCTTCGGGAAATCTTTCACCACTTCTACCTCTTCAAGTTTCGGTCGCTGCATCTCCTGATCACCAGTTAGGCTTGCTAGAAAACCTGTACAACCCTTATTAAACATTTTCCATGCCTTATTTGCTGGAATGACACATGGCATGCTCCTCTGCAGAAAGGAACACAAATGGTTTCCATTCTAAACATTCAAAGAGACTGTTCTCTGCTTGCAATCAATAATAGCCCCATGCCAAAACAAGCAGTCCATCCCAAAGATCACATCAAAATCTGCCATCTCAAAAACAATGAAATTTTCAACCAACTATAAAGCTTTCATTTGAATCTTACAATCCCTTACCACACTGTTACTCTTCAATTCTTCCCTGAAGGCAACAACACACTAAACCCCGAGACAAACTTATCCGGAAAAATTCCCAATTTCATCATAAATTTAGCAGACATAAAAGAGTGCGTAGCTCCCGTATCTATCAACACAATAGCAGGTAATTCAGCAATACAAATCATACCTGTGACGATTGCAGAATCCGAATCAACTTGATCGTGCGTCAAAGCAAACACTCTTCTTTTTATAGGCTTCCCACATTTCTGATAGATAGGTACATTTGTCGTCTTTGGAGCATTGGCGGTCAGCTAATCCTATCCCTGATGTTGCGTCTGATTGGGGTTCAGGTGTTGATGTTGCTACGGTCCCCTCTGAGTTGGAGCTTGGTATGGCCTCTTCTCACTAGGCCCCTTTTGGTCTATCCCCTAATAGCTAACTCTGTTCTCCTGTGATTCGTTAATAATGTCATTCTTGTCCTTCTCAGATAGCATAGCCTTGCCAACTGCTGCTCGGTAGGTGGTTGCCCCACTTAATCTGACGTCACGGTGAATGGAGCCATTCAAACACTCTATGAAATGCTTGAGCTCCTCTGCGGGATTTCCAGAAATAATGGGCACAAATTATCGCCTCCTTTAAAACTTTGTCACATACTCAGCAATGGACATGCTCCCTTGGCGAAGCTCCACAAACTCCCTGGAAAGTCTGGTTCTGGTGCTGAAAGTAAATTATTTCCCATATAACACATCTCTGAATCCCTTCCAAGTCAAAGTAGTCATATCCAAAGCAAAATAGGTTCCCTGCCACCAAACCCGGGCATCATCCCGAAACATAAAGTTAGCGCACCTCACACGATCTGCAACGCTGAGCTGCATGTAATCAAAAATGGTCTCCAGCGACTACACCCACTCCTATGCTACAATGGGATCAGCCCCTCTATTAAATTTCGGTGACCCTAGATCCTTAAATTTTTTGAAGATCGGATTGGTTATTTTAGGTTGATTGTTATTTCTGCCACCTGCCTGCACTGGATTACCTGCTGAATCTGTGCCCCTTTGCCTCTACTCTTTTCTTGCAACAGATTTGCCAACCCGACCAGAAGCTAGTTGTTCTGGTTGTTTTGATCGCTCTCATTATTCGGGTTTCTACGGGTAGTCATGTTCCTGATGTCCAACATAGTCCACATACTCAATCACGTTTTAAACATAAACAACATACTTGAAACATGCATAACTCTTAAATCGTACATACTATCATGCATCTTAAATCATCCATAACATAAAAAAAAACTTACAGACATGAAGACAAAGCATAGGGCCGTGGCAAGTATGCATGCGTTCGATAAATCCAAGAGCAAACTTCTCTGATACCAAGCTGTAACATCCCATTTTTTCTCAATCGGAACATCACTCAAAAATTCATACTTAAAAGTTTGCGGAATTTAAAAATTTTGCGGAAACAAACATCTTCTTCAATAAATAAGGGTATTAAAAAGTGCAACAGAAATAATGCAATAAAAATTTTTCAATCATTGCCAAACTTGGCCATCAAAATAAATAATAAAACTTGTTTTTCCCCTCAACAAAACCATCAAAATATTGTTTGATCAACTCCCAACATAAAACATCGCATTCATGCATCGCCCCCTGGACTGACCCCCGGCTCCTCTTCATGTCCACCAACATAGTCATTGATGAAGGTATCGATATCCTTGTCACCTGCACCATTCATGTATAGTGAGTCTATATACTCAGCAAGAATAATGAATAAAAATGATGTTTCCTAAAATTTTAAATGAGAAAAGCATTAACTTAAACTTTTATGCAAAACTTAACATGAACGCATCTTGATGTAACCATAACATAAAATATTTGGGGTGATGAAGTATGTGGATTGTGGTAACCATCATAATGAATCATTCGCAGTTTTCTGTTGTACAACAAGCATATGACATTACGCCCGTAACTTTCATTCTTTGGATAGCCTCTTTGGAGCTCATCCCGAAGTGCATACCCCATGTAACCATCCCGTGAGCCATGTTTGGATAGCCGCTCCCGAGCTCATCTCGAATTGCATACCTCGTGTAATCACCACAAAACGCATAAATCATCAAAATATTTTTCATGTATGGTATCATTCATCTTAACATATCCTAACATATCATGTCATCGTCACACATCTCATAACTTCGTAAAACCATGCTCTTAAAACTTATCGTGATGTTAACATGAATAAATACTTCAAAACATTTCATGAAAAAATTATCTTTCATGAGAAAATTACATAAACATTCCATACATAACTTAACCGATCCACGTGAGGCATTCCATCCATCCCGGCATCGAAAACTTGAAATATTTCCATAAAAATTTTTCAAAATAATTAAAATATCATAAACATGATTTTTAGGACTCAAAACATCAAAAATATGGGGCCCCATTCCGAACCAACTGCGCCCCGCGCAATAGCAACGCGAGCGCGCTGCCGCGGCGTCCTGAACGAGCAGGACTTCGTGCAGGGCATGAATTCACCTGTTTTTCATATTTTTTATGTCTTTTTTGATCCTAAAATGTTTTGGAATATTTTTCCATCAAAAATACCATCCAACGCAATTAAAAATTCAAAAGAAATCAAACCAAAAACACTCAACCATTCAAAGATTTGAACCAAAAATCTTCTTCAACTTTTTACCTAAAGATTCTTATTTCTCACTTCAAAATTATTTAAACCTCGATAAACTTGAACCAAAAACATCAGGAGTGCTTTATGTGTCACAATTAAGCAATATACTCATAAATTTTCAAGAAATCATGCATAAATCAACAATGAATCGCCTAGGGTTTCCCTTGAAAATACATATACTCTTGAATGAGTTTCAAAACAGTAAAAATATACCTGAAACATTTTCTTGGATTTAACCTTGTCTGTGGAACAATCTAGCCTCGAGAATTTGAAGAACCCTAGCCTTGCGTTTGAACGTGAGAGGGAGATTGGGGAAGAGAAGAGTAATCATTCCAGATGAGAGAAATACAAGGATTTTGAACGCTTAAAATTTTGTGACTAATGGGCTCCTAACACGGACCATTAATTACAATTAAATGTTTTAAAAAATACTTTAACTCTCCTCATTTAAAAAAAATACACTGCATCCACTTAAACTTTATTAAATAAAATATTTTTCTCAACTCTTTTTGGAGGCTAGCTTCGTTCCTATGGTCTTGAATTAAATACCAAACCTGAAAACTTTTAAAATAACATCATAACACATAAAATTTCAGGCATGGAAATAAATCACATAATTAAACATAACAATTAAATTTTCTAGATAACATTCATTAAATCATATAATTTAAATTAATTTATCATGATTAAGCTAGTGGACTTTATGGACCGTACATAACCCATCATAAGCCCCTTACTCTCGGTCATGTATTGTTTAGTAGAGATGGTCGAGAGTAGGAATTTCCGGAGTAGTCTGCCAGTAGACATGTAGCAGTAGTATGATTACAAGAGATAATAAATTTGGGTCGTAACCCATCATAGGCCCCCCACTCTTGGGCGTGTCGTGCGCTCCGAGATGACCGAGAGTAGGAGTTTTCGAAATAATTTTTTGGAATAATTGCAGTAGGATGGTGGTTCACTTTTCTGCAGATAGTAGAAAACACAGTCCTAATTGTACTGAATATGGTAGGAATCAGAGTCCTATCTAAATAATTATCGTAGAATTGCAGTAGAACTCTGGCTGCTACTACCATTATAAATTTAACACCGGAGTGTTTTCATCACAACTTACTAACTCAATATTGTTTTTGAATTTTTTTATTTCAGCATTCACGTGATCGTGTTCCAAATGTAAATAGAGGAAACAAAATCAACCAGATTCACATGGCAGGTACAAATCTATTTTCTCATCATGCTCCTTTACTTTTGGTAATGTATGAAAACTTTCCTCTCCTCTCTCCTCTCCAATTTGCAACGTTTATTGTGTATGCATATGTGTGTGTATCCTTACCTATCTTTCTATCCACCATCTCATAGTACTTTTGTTCCATTAACGGTCGACGACAAGAGGGGCGGCGACGACGGGGGCGGCTAGAGTGGAACGGTGGGCGGAGGCTGTGCATTTGAGAAGAAAACAATGCGACGGTTGTTGTTGGAGAAGAAGGAGGCGCGAAGGCTGAGCTTAGAGAGGAAGGATACGCTATAGCGAGCAGATCTGGAGGGGGAGGGTGCGGCGAAGCAGATCTGAGAGGGGGAGGTGCGTGGCGAGGCGGATCTGGGAGGAGGGAAGCGGCGCGATCTACGAAGAAGAAGAAGCAAGCAATAACGATGGTAGATTTGAGAGGAAGGAGGGGGCGATGCGCGGCGGCGATTAGGCGACGATGTAGCAGTGACGAGGCAGTGAAGAAGTCCTTGGGCCGTGCGAGAGATTTATAGATACATGCATATACACACATATGCATATACACATATTTGGCTTCTTTTATGTTAATTTATAATTATTGTTTGTTGTTATGTTTTTCTGAATATTATAGTATATATTATGTAATGACATAGTCTACGGAATCACGAATTTAGATTTGTAAATTTAGATCATGTGACTCAAATATGTGACTCTATTTATTCAGAAGTTTCAGTATTTCATGACGAGGAAATATCAATGAACCCAATAAGTTGATGTCTTAAGAATTTAATAATTCTCGCTCGACAATGTTTTTTTCCAGGTGGTGATAATTCGTTTGAAGCCATGGAAAAAAACGATGACGGCTTGTTCGAAGCCACTAATGGAAAGCAACGACGGATTTTTTGAAACCAATGATGGCGATGAGTCGCAGATGGTGCCTACTGAAGTGGCGATGATGAAGGCGTGGCTGGAAGTTGCATTTGTGTTTGGTGATTCAGAGGTCATGTGATAGGACCGACCGCGCGATGGGTCATTTAGGGGGCAGAGTATCCCAATCCCTCTGGTCGGTTTAGATCACAACAAGACTTTCAAACGATGATTTTTTCTAACACTTGTTTGAGGGAAGACGCGTTTGGACAATCACATATAATATTTTCGAAGGTTATTTTTTCTAACGCCTTTGGGATTTTTGTCTTCTATGCAATCTATTGAGGGAATGCATTCCCTGCAATCCTTTAGAGTAAGTATTTTCAATGTAACCCCTTGGGGCTACGACTCTAGGAATTGGTGAATTTTTTTATGTTCATCATGACTTGATGAAATTTTTTATAGTCGCTATGACTTCTTGGATTTGTCCTTATAGTCGCTATGACTTTTTTGAATTGTTTATAGTCGCTATGACTCTTTATTGACTCTAGGAGAAATAACGTAGTGCTTAACATGGAGTAATTAGGAATGGATCAAGTTCCCAAGATTTTGTCTCATGGGAAAGTCCTAAACCCCACTTTATTAGGTGGTTAGGTATCCCGAGACTTTATTTTTGTCATCTTGACCTCTTATAACATCGTGGCTTAGGTAGTCCTGCAGGGCTGGCAAGGCCTCTGATGGATAGGTAGCCTTAATGATTTCCTGGGTCGTGACGTGTAAGTTAAGAATTCGTTGATGGGGCTGTGTTTTTTCCTATATAATTGAAAAAAAAAGTAAACAAATAAACATAAGTTTATTATTAAACTTAAAATAAAATAGAAATAAATAAAAAGTTTTGATCAGCAGAGCAAATAAAGTAGCAACATGCAATTTATTTTTGTTTGCAGGTGTGTGCCCTCTGCGTGTAGAGTTTTTTTAGATTGGCATGACTCAAAGTCTTGCGTTATATTTCTTCGTATTTTTTTTCTCGCTTTCTTTTTCCCAAGGAGCGCAGCTCATCAGCTTTATCGATGCGTATGTATTTTCCAGCTCTGGACAACAGCTCCTCCTAGTTGTTTGGGGATTTTCATTCTATAGATTCCTTGAACCTTCCAGGGCGCAAGTTTTGCTGCATTATTCCAGACAGCAAATCGTAGTTCACGTGTAGGACTTCGTGAACTGCGTGAGTAAATCGTCGAACATATTCTCTCAAGATTTCTTCTTCTTTCTGAATGATGGTGAATATGTATGCTGTTGTTTTTGGGAATTTTTTGTTAATTTAGAATTGCTGTATGACGCGCTGGATGAGTTGTTCCGAGTTGCCGATGGATCTAGACGACAACTTATGGAACCACGAGAGTGCTCACCACGATAAGGTTGTTCGGAATATTTTACAATATACAGCGTCTGTTATGTCATAAAAATCTGCTTTTGCATAGAACTTGTCAATATGATTTTGAGGGTCACTGGTTCCATCGAACTCAGGTAGGCTGGGGATTTTGACTTCCGTAGGTAATGTTTCAGATAGAATAGTGTTGTGAAAAATGCTCGCAAGCGTACGAGTGTCAAGTTTTAATATAGTAGTGAATAGAGTATCGTTCCCACGAGGAATAATATATAATTATCTAGTACTTGTAATTAAAATAGTCCTAATTTTATTCAAAAAATTAATGATCAGAAGGTTTGCAATAAATAAAAATAAGCAATGGATTTTTAGTAGAATGCACACAATTTTCCGATAAATATCAATGAGAGAATAAATGGTCTAGAGGTTCAGATTTCACCTGGTTTCGACAACAACTACTCCTAATTATTTATCTTCATGAATTCCATTCAATTAATAACCAAGAACACTTAATTATATTATTTTCCTCTCCCGAGTAACAAATAATGTGTAACAACTAAGATTCAATTCCAATATCCCTATTAAAAATTTAGTCTTAGTGATATGTGAAAAACGATGTTCTTCCTAAGGCTCCATTAATGATATATACTCTCCCGAGTTATATAAACAATTAACAGTGTAATTTCTATTGGTCCTACTCAAAATCCCCTCTCCCAAGTGCCGGATTTCAAATAAATATAACAAATCAATTATTGATCAAGTAATTTAAAAGGCAATCAATTCTAGAAAAACAATTAATCTACTAGAATTCAATCCAAAAATATCAAAAACTCGTAGAAGAGTCTACACTAGGTTCCATCGTCCCTCTAGACTCTAAAAATTTAGTTCATAGTCAAAATATTGCAAAAACAATTCATGTTCATGAAACTAGACATCAAATCAATGTTTAATGACAAAAGATAATGAAAAAAAATCCAAAGATGTGATGTCGTGTCCGGATAACGCGTTCGTCTTCCTTGTTCCAAATTTTCTCTTGAAGTTTGGGCAGATTTTTTCCTCAAATTTCTCTCTCGATCGTGCGTGTGATTCTCCTCTGATGTGCGGCGGCTTCTCCTTCAATTGTGTGCAAAAGAATCCCTTTTATATGTGCTTTAACTCCAATAAATAAATGCCCACGAAAGTCCGAAGGTTTCCTTCCAAAAAAACCCAAAAAACTAACTTTCGCGATGGCGCGCCCGCGTCTGAAGAGAGGGGCACCCGCGCATGTGATTCTGTCTCCTGGATGCTCAAAATTTCTCATCAAGCGCGCCTGCGCGTGAGGTTAGGAGCGCCCGCGCATGCCTCTCTGGTATGAAAATCTGCAACGCGCGACAATTTTCAAAAAATCATATCTCACTATCTAAAGTCGGATTGAGCTGAAATTTTGACAGTAGCTTTAAAACATCCTAATCTTTATTATGAACGGTGGAGATCGGATTTTATTCCTTAATAATTTCCAATAGTTTTCTGAAGTTGATACTCCATAATGCATCCTTCTGCTTCTTCTTGCTACTTTTGCACCAATCCTTGAAACTTACAAAAACAACAACTAATACATATAATATCCACTCGATAAATCACAAAAGTCAGTTCAAATCATATATAAATTAAGTTCATAAATTCCACTTATCAAATTCCCCCAAACTTAGACTTTTGCTAGTCCCGAGCAAAAAAATAATGAGTAATCTATCGCCCTCCGAATTTTTACATTCTAAGATTAAATACACATGTAGGCTAATTTTCTCAAGAGTTCTCGTGTGTGTGTGATTTCGCCAATATCATCTACCCACCCAACTTTTGATAAAATCATGCAATCCGTAAGCTTCACATGTCCATTAATCCCGCCCTCAAGTTTCAAAACACTTTCCACCAAGTTCAACTTCTAATTGCAAATATCAATAGGACTTTTTCGGTTAAAATTAGGCTCAAGTATAATCAGAAGGAGATAAGCATCCATATGTATATCAATGTAAACAAGGACTCATTATTCAAAGAAAAGGGAATTAAATATTTTCAATTTGTGCAGGATAATGAGTAGCTAAAATTTTTTGTTTGCATTTCCAGACATTAGTCTTAACTTTCTTCTACTCCATACATCTCCATCTTTATGCCTTGTATTTGGACTAGAATTTTGATCCATTTTTTTTCAAGGTCTCCCATCACCTTACTTTCTCCGCCATTACTTTTCTTTGAACTTTTTAGCTACTCAATTTGTTTTGGATTTTTCATGATTTATATGACTAACAAATGAATAATGGCTAAAAAGGCTCAACGAATTCAAAAATGCCTAAATCACTTCTGTTCTCTTAAAAATCTACCTCAGTTTCAAGAAAAAATCACAAGAGTTAAGAATCAAATCCTCTAATCCACATCACAAATCCACATAATTTTTCTCTAATTGCTAGGAGTATCGAAAATCATGGCATTCGTGCATGTAAGTGAGAACTCAAGATTAAATATCGCTAACATGAACTTTTCAGCACAAAAAAATATTTTCATCATAGGCCAACACAAATACACATCACTTTTAACTCAACCCACACACCATTTTCACACACACCCCCCCCCCCAAACATAAATTGTGCATTGTCCTTAATGTACAGTAGTAAATCAAAACAAGAACACATACCTTGGGCACCAAGCATCAGTACTCGACACCATCTTAATCACTCAAAGCTCTTCATGCAGGTGTGACGTCTAAACTTTAACTGCTTCAAAGTTTTTACCTACACAACTCAAAATTATTATTGATGTCTAGTATCAACATGCACAAAAGAAAAGAAAAAAAATAAAATAAAATAAAAATAAAAACAAATCAAAATAAAGCAAATAACAAAAATATCTTGGGTTGCCTCCCAAGAAGCGCTTAGTTTATAGTCCATAGCCCGACTCTATGCCGCTTTTAGCCCGGTTCCCTCGATTTGTTGGAGGTTTTTCCATTCTCCTTCACCCTCCAAACAAACTCAACAACCCTCTTGAACTTAGATCGCTTTTTCTTTTTCTTCATCTTCACCAACTTCGGATTATTCTCTCTTGGCAATTTTACAGCACTAACAACTTCGCAGCAACATTATATCTTCTTTGATTTTTCAATCAGGAACACCTTCTCCATGGATGGTTTTTCAACCTCCTTGAACACATTCAAAGTAACTTTCTCACCGTCTACACCCATCGTCAACGCACCTTTCTTAACATAAATCTTGGCTTCAGCAGTAGCCAAGAACGGTCTCCCCAAAATTAAAGACATATTTCCATCCTCATCCATATCCAACACAACAAAATTCGCCGGAAAAATAAACTTATCTACTTTTACCAGAACATCCTCAATGATTCCACGCGGATATTTGATAGATTTATCGGCGAGCTGCAATGCGATTGTCGTGGGCTTCACCTCCCCAAGTCCTAGACTTCTGAAAATAGAAAAAGGCATTAAATTAATGTTAGCTCCTAAATCACAAAGTGCTTTATTAAAATTAGAAGAACCAATAATACAAGGAATTGTAAAACTTCTTGGATCGTTTAATTTCTGTGGAAGCTTCTTTTGTAAGATAGCACTACATTCTTCAGTCAGGTTAACACTCTCGAACTCCTCCAACTTTCGCTTCTTAGACATCACCTCCTTCAAGAATTTAGCATAATTTGGCATTTGCAGCAAAGCATCAGCGAATGGAATATTGATGTGAAGTTTCTTGAAGATCTCAAGAAACTTGGCAAACTGTTCATCCAATGCCTTCTTCTTGAATCTCTTCGGGTATGGAAGTTGTGGCTTGTACATCGGTTTCAGCTCAGGTTCACACTGTTGCTCCTCGACTTCTTCCTCAATTTTTTTCTCTTCAATAGAAGGTTCTTGGACTCCAACTGCTTTCCCACTCCTCAACTCTATGGCTTTACAGCGTTCTATGGGATTCACCTCAGTATTACTTGGGAACTGTTCGCGGTTGTTATATTTCAGTGCGTTCGCCAATTGTCCAATGCTATTCTCCATGGATTGCAACACCGCGCCCTTGTTGGCCACATGCGTCTCTAGGCTGTCTAGGCTCGTCTCAGTCCTTGCCATCCTCTTACTCGATTCCTACACGAAAGTACTAACAACATCCTCTAACGGAGGCTTACCTTTACCCTTATTTGTAATGAACCCCGGAGGATTCAACACATTATTATTGTTAGCATATGAAAAAATTTTGTGATTTCACAAACTCGGGTGATAATTATTTGTAGCAGGATTACCTCTGTAGCCTCCATAACCTCTCTGATTTATGTACTGCACTTGTTCAGAATGATGAGATTTGTCCATAGCACCCGGCACACCTGCTAGTTCAGCACACTCACTTTATTCAACGCGGCCACCTGTGTAGTCAGTGCGGATAATTGGGCAGTGATAGAAGTGATAGGATCCACTGCATACACTCCAGCAGGATTCTTGACACCCATACGCTCAGATGGCCATTGAAAACTATTGATCGTCATCTGCTCCAGCATATCGTAGGCCTGAGCGGGATCCTTCGCAAATATAGTACCTCCAGCCGCAGAATCCACAGACATCCTTGTAGGCGCATTTAGTCCGTTGTAAAACCACTCGATCTGTTCCCAATCTGCAAAATTGTGGTTAGGACAACTTCTAAGTAAATCTTTGTACCTTTCCCACGCCTCGTAGAGCTGTTTAGAGTCCATCTACCGGAAAGTGCTGATTTCAATTTTATGTTGGGTGGACTTGGCAGGTGGAAAATATTTTGCAAGAAATTTGACCGCCATATCCTCCCATGTAGTAATGCTACCTAGCGGCAGTGACTGCAACCAACTCCTTGCTTGATCCCTGAGAGAAAAAGGAAACAAGCGTAAACGTATAATATCCTCAGACACACCATTAATTTTTATTGTATCAGATATTTACAAGAAAGTGCGTAGGTTTAGGTGAGGATCAGCAGTGACGCTCCCATTAAATTGGTTCTGTTGAACCATGTTGATCAACAACTGCTTCAGTTCAAAATTGTTGGCGTTAATGGTCCCTCGAGCGATTCCAGAATAGTGAGTCTGGATCGTCGGCTTGAAGTGATCTCTGATAGGCACCAGGGGAGCTTGATTCACATTCTATTCAGCCATGTTATTGACTTCTTCTCTTCTAATTCTTCTCAAAGCACGTGTAGTGCGCTCGATCTCCAGATCAAAAAGTAAAGAATTTGCACTTTGAGATCGTCGCATAAACTGCAATTTAAAAATAAGAAGAAATCAATTAGTAACTTAAAATAAAATAAAAACTCTAAATTAAAACTTAGACTAATTGATAACAAGACTAAACAAAATCAAAATTTACTCCCCGGCAACGGCGCCAAAAACTTGTTGTGAAAAATGCTTGCAAGCGTACGAGCGTCAAGTTTTAATATAATAGTGAATAGAGTATCGTTCCCACGAGGAGTAATATAAAATTATCTAGTACTTATAATTAAAATGGTCCTAATTTTATTCAGAAAATTAATGATCAGAAGCTTTTCAATAAATAAAAATAAGCAATGGATTTTTAGTAGAATGCGCACAATTTTCCGAGAAATATCAATGAAAGAATAAATGGTCTAGAGGTTCAGATTTCACCTGGTTTCGACAACAACTACTCCTAATTAATTTATCTTCATGAATTCCATTCAATTAATAGCCAAGAACACTTAATTATATTATTTCCCTCTCCCGAGCAACAAATAATGTGTATCAACTAAGATTCAATTCGAATATCCCTATTAAAAATTTAGTCTTAGTGATATGTGAAAAACGATATTCTTCCTAAGGCTTCATTAATGATATATACTCTCCCGAGTTATATAAACAATTAACAGTGTAATTTCTATTAGTCCTATTCAAAATCCCTTCTCCCAAGTGCCGAATTTCAAATAAATATAAAAAATCAATTTTATTGATCAAGTAATTGAAAAGACAATCAAATCTAGAAAAACAATTAATCTACTAGAATTCAATCCAAAAATATCAAAAACTCGTAGAAGAGTCTACACCAGGTTTCATCGTCCCTCTAGACTCTAAAAATTTAGTTCATAATCAAATATTGCAAAAACAATTCATATTCATGAAACTAGACATCAAATCAAAGTTTAATGACAAAAGATAAAGAAAACAAATCCAAAGATGCGATGTCGTGTCCGGATAACGCGATCTTCTTCCTTGTTCCAAATTTTCTCTTCAAGTTTGCGCAGATTTTTTCCTCAAATTTCTCTCTCGATCGTGCATGTGATTCTCCTCTGATGTGCGGCTGCTTCTCCTTCATTTGTGTGCAAAAGAATCCCATTTATATGTGCTTTAAATCCAATAAATAAAAGCCCACGAAAGTCCGAAGGTTTCCTTCCCGAAAAACCCAAAAAACTGACTTTCGCGATGGCGCGCCCGCGCCTGAAGAGAAGGGCACCCGCGCATGTGATTCTGTCTCCTGGATGCTCAAAATTTCTCATCATGCATGCCCGCGCGTGAGGTTAGGCGCGCCCGCGCATGCCTCTCGGGTATGAAAATCTACAACGCGCGATAATTTTCAAAAAATCATATCTCATTATCTAATTGTCGGATTGAGTTGAAATTTTAACAGTAGCTTAAAAACATCCTAACTTTATTATGAACGGTGGAGATCGGATTTTGATGCCTTAATAATTCCCAGTAATTTTCTGAAGTTGATACTCCATAATGCATCCTTCCGCTTCTTCTTGCTACTTTTGCACCAATCCTTGCAACTCACAAAAACAACAACTAATACACATAATATCCACTTGATAAATCACAAAAGCCAATTCAAAGCATATATAAATTAAGTGCATAAATTGCACTTATCAAATAGCGTTGGTGAAGGGGCTCCGACGCGTAGGGAGAATTGCTGACAAATTTTCTCCGTCGATATTTTGTAAGACCTATATCCTAAGGTTGGATTGGTGGTTTTGTCTTCTTTGGAGTGGTCGTGAACTGTTTGGCTACTTGGTTCCCCTTATTTGAGAGTCGTGTTTTTTTTAGTTCCCTCGGGATCTTTGTCATTTGTTTTTGACGCGATTTTCTTCGGTCTTTGTTACCGAGTTCATGAGATGAGGTGCCTCCACTTTGATCTCTCTTGTCGGTGCTTCAGCGTTGACAGGATGCAACAAATTGAGCGATCTCTTCAGTCGCTGCACGTGCGGCTGTTCCTTCAATTATTGTTTTTAACGTTTCCTAGGTGAAACTAAATCCAGTCGGTGGTTTGGAGATGGGAGGTGGGTCTCCATTACAATTATTTTCTTGAGATATTTGTGATGGAGTATGAATTCTCAATGATGCATTGAACAGGTTCCCAAAGACGGCCCCAAGCTGATGTAAAATTGATATTATCTGATTGGAGAAAATCTTGGTAATTTGTGGAGATCCGGGTGACCGGATTAATACTCAAACGGTTCCGGAGAACAAACTTCGTAGGTTGTTACCTGCATCACAAAGCAAAGTGAGTGGCGCCGGGGGTTGTTTGGCGAAGACACTTCGATTCTCAAGTCAGTATTTACCCAATAAAAGTTCTAAAGAACTAGAGCATGTGACTATAGAGAACATACCTTAACAATGAGAGTACTTGACTATTTATAGGGGTCTGTCTATGCTAGAATCCAACGGATTTTGTTTTTGGCATTTGAGATGTTCATGTGAACATCTCAAATGCAAAAATAAAATAAAAAATGGAACGTTAGGATCCCCATTCGGGCACTCCGAATGGGCAGCATAGACAAAACCTATTTATAGATAGTCGAAGAGTTTAATTAGATTGAGCCTCTTATGAACTTTTAGGAATTTATAGGTCTTGATAAAGTTTCCAAATAAATATTTAAATAATATGAGACCCAGATGGATTGAGTCATTGGCCTTTGATCTGGGAAAAAATCAAATTGAGTCATAACCCATCAAAACGTTGAGTCGATGGAAATTTGTACCTAGCAGTGCAGGGTGGGCAGACCCGTGTATTTAGTAGTGCAAGGTGGGCAGACTAGCCAATTTTTTGTTATATTTGGCGGGTTGGGGCAGGCTGGCCCACAACCCATCACTTGGCGGAGTGGAGTGGGGCAGAGCGGGCCGGTCCACCATTTAGGTGGGTTTGAAATTTGTCAACCCGATCCGCCTATATAGAAGGGCGGAGTTGACCAACCCAGCGAGCCCAACCCAATTTGACAGATCTAGAGAGAATATGTTAGTGAGAATCTGATAATGAGAAAATAACATATAAATATAAATTATCAAAATTGGGGGAGGGAAACTGTTGTTGGATTACCGAAATTGGGAGGGGGAAGATTTTCGTGAAAGAGATTTTTTCAATAAATTTTCTCTCAAACGTGGAGCACTGGTGGGAGTAGACTATGGATGACAATGGATCGGATTTGAGTATGATTCAATGTCTCGATGCACATCTCCATTTATTGTATCCACCCCCATATCCATTCTCATTCTCATCATCATCCAAGTAGAATATTGAACTTTCATCCCCATACTCATATCCATCAAAGGATCAGATATTCATACTCAAATACTCTATTACCACCTACGTAAAATTGTATATATATATTTTTCAAAATTGAATTATATAAAATTATTCTTATTTACCAAATTCTTAAGAAATCATAAGAAAAAGTTAAAGATAAAAAATAACAAATTAAACATCATATAAAAAATAATAAACATATTATAAATAATTTATTCAAATAAATTATCCTACAAAAACAATATTAGCTTTATACTCATAATTTTCTTCCATCCAACCACCATCATTCAAAAAAATTAAATTAAAATTAAAATTTCTTTTATAAAAATAAATACAAATGTTTATATGCATATATATATATATATATATATATATATTTAAGTAGGTATTCGTATCAGGTATGAGTATGATGTTATTACATTCACTTTAATCCCTAAACCCGAAAATTCTCATACCCAATAATTCATTTATTTAATCGGGTCCAAAAAATTTATTTATACCCCATTTTGGATTATTGGACAAGGATGAGAAAGACATCCTCAATATCCCGCAGATTACCATTCCAAATAAAACTGCGTCATTATTGCATTGTATTTGATGAGAAGCAACATAATATTGATTGTCTGTAATTCATTACTATTCATGGAATACATTATAGAATTTATGTATTATTTACACATGAATCGGGGGTGGGTCGAGCATTAATATATTATATATTCCAAATTTCGTATAATTGTACTTTAACAATTAATAATAAATATTCAAATATACCGTTTAGTCATAGTAATTATTAATAAAGAGACCAATTTTGTGTATATTAATTAACCTTTACCTTTTTCAGCGATTGACTGTGGGCCCGTCGTGCAATTATTAGAATCTTTAGAATAAGTTTTATAATTACTAGAAACAAGAGGAGTTTCTTAAAATTTTACTGATAAGTCTTTTTCGAATTTTCTGACCGTTGGCCCTCTGTGGCGGAGGCAACGGTTTTTTTTTTTTCTTCGATGTCTTAAAAAACAGAACAAATTTCAAAAAACCACCTGAAACAATCCCCCACTTCCGAGAATCAAATGGGTTGTGTTTCATCGAAACTGATTAGGAAAGAATTAGAGCTTGAAAATGCATACAATAATGTAGATTGCGCTGACCATGTTGTTTCTCTCACTTCAAGCACTTACGGTGTACTGAAACTCGACAAAGAAAACCAGCACCAGAAACAAGATTTGAAGCAAGAACAAGGGATCGAAGAATGCTCGGTCGACATAGAGAAATCACCGCCTCGGGAAGAGCCTTCCGAGGTCATTAATGCTTGGGAGTTGATGGAAGGGCTAGAAGAAGAAGTTCCGAATGCAGTTCAGGCCAAGAAAAGCCCAAGATCGAGGATATTTCCACGTGGTTTTTCCGAAATCGATACTCGAAGTCCTCTGAAGTTTTTGAACCAAATGGGTTCTCCTAGAACGTCGAAAAAGTTTGGTGGCAAGGAGAACAAGGGAAGAGGTAATGGTGAAATGGGGTCATCCGAAAATAGCCCGAAAACCGTGTTGAAGGACAGCAATAAGTTGAAGGGGAGTTCTAGGAAGCCATCTCCGAGATTATGGGCTTCGATTAAAGGAAGTCCAACTACGAAGAGATGCGATAGTTTCAGGGTTGATTCCGGGGCTGTTACATCCAAGAGGAGTTTAGGACCATTATTTGATCCTCAACTTGTTGCATCTTTTGAGAAAGAGGTTTCTGAAGAAGCAGAACAGATCAAGAAAATGGTTTCGGTTGGATCGTGCTTGACTTCACGAGCGGACAGGATCTCCCGGGATTCAGATTCGATCCTCGAGTTGTACAAAGAAAAATGCCCACCGGGGGGGAAAAACTCGGTCATCATATACACAACCACGTTGAGGGGTATTAGGAAAACCTTCGAGGAATGTAACATCGCTAGATCAATAATCGAATCACACCACATTCAATTGTTCGAACGCGACATATCGATGCACTCGGCCTTCAAGGAAGAACTCAGAGGACTAATGAAAAGCAAGGAAGTGAAAGTACCACTAGTTTTTGTGAAGGGCAGGTTGATTGGTGGAGCCGATGAAATTGTCAAGCTGGATGAGGAGGGTAAACTAGACATTTTGCTCGCTGGGATCCCGAGGGCGTCGCTCGAGTGTGTCGGATGTGCGGGGATCCGGTTCGTGTTGTGCGTTGAGTGTAGTGGGAGTTGCAAGGTTTTGGGTGAAGATGGGAAGAAAAATGTGAAGTGTAGTGACTGTAATGAGAATGGTTTAATTCAGTGCCCAATATGCTGTTAACTATGTATTGTTGACTGCTATCCTGTGTTTGTAAACTTTGCTTACATTCTTTGAATTTGTAATGACTTTCAATTTTTTGACTTGGGGCTGACTGAATTAGTAGAATCTCTATTTTCTCTCGGATGCAAGAATTGTGTGTGGAATGAAAATGTTATCATTTTATAATGCTTGTTTGTGTAGTTCCTTTTAGTGTGTTTTACGCACAATGTGCTCATTGATTAGTAAGCACAGTATGGTTGTATTTGAATAAATTCGAATCGAATATCTTTAGTGTGGCTAATCCTGCCAAGAGCTGGTTGTTCTGGTTATTCTCATTGTTCTGATCATTGACATCATTGTTGTTGTTTCCTCTACGTGCTGCCATAGTTCTGATGTCCAATGTAATCCACATCACTCATTCCCGACTTTTACATTGTAATAACTTAACCTTTAACATACATAAATCGTAATAACTCTGATACCCTGTCTCACATGGGAGCAATGAAAGATTTCAAATGAGTTTATAATCGGCTACAATGGTCTTCTGTAGCAATTTGAGTTAATCATTTTCGTAAAACGAGGACGAATACGAATTAGTTGCTATAGGTGCCCATTATACAGTTGCGCGGGCCTAGGCTCGAGGCGTGACAAAATGAAACAACGTCGATGACACTCCTCAATCTCGGGGCGTGATATTTAAGTGGTATCAGAGTCGCCAGATCTCGATCTCGGGGCGTGAAATTTAAACGGTATCAGAGCCGCTAGGTTCATAATCCAAATGAGATTCCGTACAAAAATATTTTTTTTGACATCGTCGAATCTGGACCCAAGCCCAACGTATCCTAACCCGTAACGACCCACTGAATCAAATACATACTTTGTATGACCCATGATGTTTTTCGACCGAATTCAATGGTTTAAGCCTCCAAATTCGCGTTTTTGCTATTTCAAGAAAATTCTGGACGACCCATAACTTTTTGTAGGAAAATCGGAATTCGATTCCGTCAATTGCTCCACTCTCCTTTTGATCTGTAGTTTCAAACCTAAAAAGATAAAAAAAAATTTCCATTTTTGGAACGAATTGTCAAGAAATATCATACGATTTAGATGCTGCTTGAATATCGTCTGTGAGACCCCGTTTTCTAATCGTCTAACCTCGAATAATTAACACAATTGAACATTGAGAACAGAGAACTCGAATAAATTATTTTTTTTTAAAACACCCCGCGCTCGCGTGAGATCTTTATCTCGCGCGCGCGCGGGCTTGCTCATCAGTGCCCGACGGAAGACCCCGCACTCGCGCGAGATGCTCTCCTCGCGCGCGTGCAGGGTTCCAAAACAAAACCCTCAGGAAAGGCTCACGCGCGCGCGGGCAAAATAACCCGAGCTCTTCAAGCTTCTCGCGCGCGCGCAGGCCAACTGGACACAAAATGCAGGATTTCTGGAAAAGCTAAACAACACAATCTCCAATCAACTAAAACCCATGTATAAATACAAACCAACATTTAAACATACAATATTCTAAGTTCTGCCCGAAATACAACATATCAAGTTCGACGATAGAATTCGATCAACTAATCAAAATATACAAGTTCAAAAGACACAACTCTACGACACGGTGTCTCACTTCTATCATTCTCACCCCTTGCTAACCCAGATGACTCGGTCCGGCTCCTGATCCCCCTGTTGTCAAGTACACATACAAACAAAAACAACAGCCGGATAACCTGGTTAGAAATATAATTTACAAGTAAAAGAGACAGACATACAATAACAATTAAACATTTCATAACGAAATGCATCAAACATCAATAAATCAAAATAAGGGTGGATGTATGCATGACTTCAAAACTCGGGATTATCAAGTCAGATAATCGAAATATCAATCGGTACTCGGTTGGGATCTCGGAGTCAAGTCATTACGAACAACCACCGACACTCCCATTCGGTGTGGATGTCGCACAACTCAAACTCCTAGATTTCAGAGTAACTATAAGAAGTATTCTAGCACTTGTAAATACTCGAAATCCAAGGCCACTTCAATATAGCTCCCTAAATAGTCTAATTTCAAAATGAATCAAATATTCGGCTCAATATGAATGCAAGTGCAAACAAAATAAATCAATCAAATTTACACTAACACATTAACATGCAGTATGTGATTTTTGGGGCTCGAGAATCAATCAAACTCGAGTGTTCATCCTCATTCAATTCAATGTCATCTTTTACCTTTTCAAGTTCGTCGGTGATTCAAATCTGAAAATAACAATGAACTCAATCAATATCGAATCAAAATAAGTCGAGTCATCTCAAGAAGTTCAATACTATACCGTTCGTCGACTACAATCGGTTCAAGCTCCCAAGTTCGTTCCAAACCCAAATTCTTTCAACCAAACTCTGAAAATATGAAAGACGGATTCGATATCAAATTATCAACTCGAACAAACTCGGAAATAAAATCGAAATAATATAACCGATAATCCAAAACTCGATTTCGACGGTATAACGACTATAAACGGTCAAACCAAATATCTCAAATCAATAATCATCATCTGCATAACCCAAACCATCTTCCAATCCATCAAAAACAACCAAATCCAAACAAAATCACAAAACCCATTTTCGAATTTATGCTCCAAAAATCATATAAAATCCAAATTTCATTCTTTTTCCGAACCGACTTTAAATACATAGTCTATGCTAGCTCAAGAACAACATACTCGAGAATCATCAAATTCCAAAAACCCATCAAAAATAAAGTTCAAGAGATCGTAGCAAAAATTACGGCAAAACGACGCCCTCATTGCGGTGATCGTGAATCTCAACTCGAATCGGAAATCTGACGGTCGGATCATGCGAATCAAAGGAAGAAGAAGCTTGAAAAGTTAGCCATGGCTTCTCTCTCTCTCGGCTAGCGTGTGGGTGGGGGGAGGAAAAGGATAGGTAGGAGAGATATGGCGATATGATAGATAATAATAATATAACACTCCCAATGGACTAGTCAACCGACATATTGCAATCCGGTCCCTGAAACTCCAAAATCAATCAATTCAATCCCAACTCAAATAATTCCCATCAATATAATTTTAATAATTACTAAATTCCACTAATCACGAAATAATTAATTTCAGGGCCTTACATCGTCGAAAGACTGTTGATCAGATTTAAAATTCACACTTTGATCTTATTTGAAATCTTGTTATTCATTTTAGAAAAATGAGTGTCACTCGAGCTAGAGCCACTGCCTGCATGAGTGTTATTCGCCAAGATAAATATAAGGTCATCGAAACGCTGAGAGCGTCACTTTATGCTGAGAAAAACGAAAAAAGGAGTTGGTTGAAGTGTTGGAAACGATTTAAGCAAATAATAACGAGCTAGAAGAACTTAACGATCATCTCCAAGCCGATGTACAAAGTTTCCTTACTACCATGATAAGGCGAAAAAGGACCAGGAGGAAACCAAGAAGAAAGTAGAGGCCTCCCAAGCTACTATCACTACTCACTAGACTTGAAGTCCTGCGCAACAAAAAATGACTAAGGTTAGGGAACTCAAGGCCATAATTGAAAGGGCCGTGCGCACTGAGGCCCAACGCCATCACGAGTTGGAGACCCGCATGCGAGAATTACTAGACAATGTGCAAGCTCTCAATGCTCAAAACTCGCAAGCTCAAGAACAAGTGCAAGAGTTGCAAAACACCATGCATGGTCTTGATGAGCAGAACATAGCCCTGCTTGAATATATTAATCAACTGCAACAAGCAGCCTTAGCCACGGAGGAAGACCCTGAGGAAATATCCGAAGAAGAAGAGGACTCGGGCAACGGGGAAATCATAGATTAGGCTATTATCTAGCATATATTTCTTTTAATCATCATTTTTTTATTTTGGAAACTTAGACTTTCTCTTGTTTACCTTCATGATATTTTGTGGAATCAATAAAATTAATTTTATTCTTCTGTTAGTTATTGATTTGTTTACTCCAATGTTTCCTCAATCTTAAAATATCATTTGGCGACAAAATCTTAGGAATTATAATCTTATACAGCAAGAAATCTCCGCAATCGCTAGGGCGACCAAGGAGGAAGTGAGAATCCGCCACAAGGACTTGGTCTTAGCAGAGAAGACCTTGCAGATATTGCAACAATTGAGGAAACGACTCTCCAAGGGATGGGAACCACTAATGCTAACGGCAATCCGCAGCCCCTACCACCTGCTCAGAATGGAGTCAAATTTCATTATGAATCCCTTCGTAAGGATCGAACCCAAATTTTTAAAGGAGACACTGACTTGGAGGTTGGACGAAACTGAATGAAGAACATCGAGAACCAGTTGCGATTGTTTGAAGTCCTTGAGGAACTTAAAGTGGAGGTAACAGTTTATTTCCCGGAAGACAAAACTAGTAAGTGGTGGGAAGCTGTCTCGCCATCCATGATAGCAGCTGGACCAGTAATATGGCAGCAGTTCTATACCACATTCCTAAAGCAATACTTTCCTGAAAAGGTTCTACTGCAGAAGATGAGCGATTTTGAAAATCTCACGCAAAATCAAAACATGACAGTGGTGGAATACATCTCCAAGTTCAATGAGCTTGGGACCTATGCCCTGGCTATTATGGCAGATGAAGTTCCAAAGTTAAACCATTTCAAGATAGGGCTGAACAGTCAAATCCAGTCGGCGCTAGCATTCTACAAGCCTACCAAATTTGATGATCTAATGGGAGCGGCTATCCGAGTGAAAATAGATATCAAGCGTCGAGAAGATGACTTCAAGAACAAACGACCTTTGACTGGCCAATCTTCTTCGAATGGGCAAAACTCCAAGCGCCCAAACAAGTCTGGTGGATCGTCTAAAGGGAGTTTTTCTGCTCCAAACCAACCAAAGACCAAGCCATGACCCACCTGCAACCTCTAACACGCAGGAGAATGTTGTCGGAACACTGACGCTTGTTTCAACTGTGGAAAAATGGGACACAAAATCGTTGAATGTCTTGAACCCCTGAAGGCAAGGACAGGGCCGAATACTGGCACTACAAAGGGCCAACCAAAGGAAAATAAGCCAAATGCTCGTGTGTATGCTATCACACAAGAAGAATACGGTGCGAACGAAGTTGTGGCAGGTACCGTCCTAATTAATAATATATCTGCTTATATTTTGTTCGATTGTGGTGCCACACATTCGTTTATATCTAAGAATTTGTGACTGAACCGTTTTAGAGTTATCTCTGGATTAAGGCCCTACAGAAAGTGGTCATATTTGGCCTCAGAACTGTTGGCAACTTACGGGCAATACGGTTGCAGCTCAAAGAACTCTGGTGGTACTCATCAATAGTCAAATTTCCCCGCTTCAAGTTCATCAACTCGTTCGTATTTGACTGCCAGAGAATTGGAGGGAAATACAACTACATGAACGCCTCATGGAACTCAGCCTAAGTAACAGATGCTCACGCAAATACAAAGGGTGCGGAAGTAAACCTCCACCACTTGCGGGCACTCTCTTCCAGAAAGAAGTTTACAGCCCACATCTTCTGCTCGTCGGTGCAGTGATAGACCTCAAAGCAGTTATCCATCCTCTCTAGTTAGTTTTTCGTGTCTTCCAAAGTTTAGTCAACTGATAATGGATTATGATCCATCTGCACAAACCTACGCAAGTCAAAGTGGTGTCTGTCTTCTCTGTGGTGATGGTGTCTCCAAGGATTCTCTCACTCCTAGTCATCTCCCCAACAATCGCCGACACTCCCATGGATCTTGTCTCCACGTCCTATCATCTATAAAAGTAACATAATTTCAACCTCAAGACTATTTACTTAGATCCCAAAATCTCAATGCATGCTCTGATATAAAAAATTTAGTGACCCATCTCAAAATCACTAAGTAGTCAAAGCTTAAGCATGCAAAATAACTTAATATATAATATTCAGATAAATCAACAAAAACTTAAACTATTCAACTAAAAACTATCGGCATGAATACAACCGGTCCCAAAATAAGTACTGAAAAATGTTATACGACCCAATCAAAGATAATTAAACTCCACAAAGGAAAACCTGGTAGAGTAAAATCCACCCCACTGCTGCTCAACGACCACTATCACCCGGTCTGTCCAACCTAAGTCTTGCCCCGTGGAATGGGGTGTCCAGAATCAAAACCAAGGACTTGAGCTAACAATGCTCAGTACGAAAGTATGAGTATATACATGCTATGAATTCTAAATTCAAACGACTGGGTACCAAAAACCTATCATAGTAGAAACACTTGCTCAAGAAATGGCGCCATGGTATGTAGCACACTGGGTCGTCGAATAAGTAGGAATACTATACCAAAAGAAATAAGTGGATTATCCAGACCCAAATCCATGACATCCATCCACAAAAAACCATGGGACTGAGAAACCTCTATATAGATAATATCAAGGTATAGTGTTGCGTAATTTTGTGCCTGCAAGTGCACGGTGTCAAGTTTTAATATAGAAAATGAGTCCAAGTCGATCCCACAGAGAATGAATAAAATGATATTATATTGAATATTTGCAACTAATCAAATCTTAATCCTTTGTAGAGCTACGAGAATGATTTGAGTTATATCAAACTAAATTTTTCAATAAATAAAATTAATTAACGACGAGTTCGCAAGACGAAAATTCAATGAGAGACAAATTCTAGAGGTTCGACATCACTTAATCATCCACCAAGTTAATTCATAAAGAAATCTATATCATAAATTCTTCTAGTTTATTAGCCAAGAATTCCTATTATTTTCTACTACCTCTCTCGAGTGTCAAGCAGAAATTTGTATTCAATAGCAAACTCAATATCTCTATCAAAGTTCAATTATTAAATCCGATAAATAGAACAAGAATTCTTCTATGACTTCTATGGAGTTATATGCCTCTCGAACAATATCACCAAAGATGTATTTTCCTATGTCGTATTCAAAATCTCCTCTCTCGAGTGATAGATTCTAAATAAAATATCATTCAATCTATGGACAGTAAATTGAACGCAATCAATTCACGAAAACACAAATAAACCGAATGAATAATTCTAATATATCAATCAAAATATCAAAAACATGGTTTTAAGTCAAGCTACGTCGTCCCTCTAGACAAAGGAATTAGCTCATAATGAAAATAAAAATCAAACAAAGCATGTTCTTGAACATCATTCAAAAATTAGGAGAAAGAATGAAATAAAAACGAAGGTAGATGATGCTTATCCGTCTCCGGTAGTCTCTTCGTCCGTCTTCGTGCCAAGAATGCTTCTTCTCCCTTTTCCTAGGTCTCTAGCCGTCTCTAGCCTTCAAAAACTAATGAAAACCCTCGATTCTAACCTCTGATATATGTCAAAGAGTCCTTTTAAAGTTTGAGACTAAAAGTTTCCAAAAATATGACACGTCAGGCGCGGGTGCGCCGCGTTTTTGGGTTCCAGGGTGCGGATGCGCTGTCCTAGGGTGCAGGGGCGCTGATCGCCGATAATTTTCTCAAAATAAAAGGTACAGGGCGCGGGTGCGCCACAGCGCATCCAGCTCGCACAGCATTCTTGCAAAAATCATAACTTGAGTTCTAGTCGTCGGATTGAGCTGAAATTTTGACTGCAGCTTTATAACATCCAACTTCATTGTGAACGGTGGAGATCGGATTTCGATATATCTATCAGCTCCAGTAATTTTGTAAACTTGCATCTCCATAATTACTTTTTCCATCTCTTCTCGTTACTTTTTCTCCAATCCTTGCATCTCAAAAAAACAACAACAAATACGCATAAAATATTCTCGATATATCACAAAATCCAAGTCAAATCATATGCAAATTAGGTGCATAAAATGCACTTATCAAATCCCCCCAAACTTAGACTTTTGCTAGTCCCAAGCAAAACAGTAATGAGCAATATAGTCGACCTCCAAATTTTTACATTCCAAGATTCAATACACATGTCCGCTAATTTTCTCAAGAGTTCTCGTGTGTGTGTGATATGCCAATCTTGTCTATCCTCCTCTCTTTCGATACACTAATGTAACAAGTTTGTTTCATAGATTCATCAATTCCGCTCTCTAGTTTCAAAACACTCTCCACTAAGTTCAACTTTTGCTCACTAAGATCAAAAGGACATTTCAAGTTATATCATAGTTTTTTCATAATATCGCTGGATTTTGCACCCAGTTTTATTTTAGCCCCAATAATTACCCGCAGACTTAGCTATAACTAAAGATAAGATTCGGATTTCAATCCCCTCGTCTATAGCCCGGATGGAGCATCAACCCCATTTTATCTGCAAACTTAGCCATGGATTGGTGATTAGGATTTCAATCCCTTTCCAAGCCCGGATGGAGTTGCAAAAAAAATTATTTGTTGCTTTGGCAACTTTTCATCATTAAATAAAAATTTTGCCTAAATTATTTCTAAGCTTGTAGATGTCTATCTCGGTTTCAAGTATAAATCACCAAAGTTAAGAATCAAAACATCCCACTCACAAAATCACAAAGCTTCTCTAATCACTAGAGTGTCAACAATCAAGGCATAGTAAATATGAGTGAGAACTCAAGATAAAATATAGCTAACATTAACACTTTTAACACCAAAAATTATTTTCATCATGGGCCAACACAATTACACATCATGCTAACTCAAACTAACTCATCAAAAAATTTCACAATTTTCAAATTTTTTAAACACCCCCCCAAACTTAAATATGTGCATTGTCCTAAATGTACGATAATTTAATGACAAGAACGGAGGAATGCACATACCTGTGACATGACCGTCAGTAGTCATAGCCCATCATAATTTCTGGGGCAGGGACATTGATACTCGATATTTCTTTACAAGGACCTAGAGTAGAAAATTCAATGTTAGTGCGTGAACAAGACATGCCCTTAAAAAATTAAAATTTAAATTAAAAAAAATTAAAAATACTAAAACAAAACAAAAATAAAATAAAACTTGGGTTGCCTCCCAACAAGAGCTTGGTTTAAAGTCTTCAGCCCGACTTGAAGCTGATTTTAGCCAATTCCTGTCACTTTACTGGAGGTTTTGTTCCTCTCTTTCACTCTCCAAACATACTCAAAAATCATCTTGGACTTATCTTTCTTTTTCACCTTCTTTGCCACCTTCGGATCTCGTCCACTTTTCAACTCTATTCCTACACCAAAATTATTCACAGAAGAATCGAATAAATCAATGTGATTACAAGCACGTACTTCATCTTGGTAATTCGTGGTCTTATAAATATTAAAAGTGACCGCTTCACCACCAACTCGTAGAGTTAATTCACCCTCCTGCACATCAATTAAAGCTCTTCCAGTTGCCAAGAATGGTCGCCCCAAAATTAGAGGGACATCTTGATCTTCTTCCATATCAAGCACTACAAAGTCAGCAGGAAAAATAAACTTATCTACTTTTACCAGTACATCTTCCACAACTCCTCGAGGATATGTCAGAGAACGGTCAGCCAATTGCAGAGTAATCGTGGTTGGTTTCACCTCGCCAAGCTCCAAAGACCTGAAAATAAACAAAGGCATTAAATGAATACTTTCACCTAAATCACATAATGCCCTATTAACAGTCGCACCACCAATAATACAAGGAATAGTAAAACTCCCTGGATCTTTCAATTTCTGTGGTAGTTTCTTTTGTAGGATGGCGCTGCACTCCTCTGTCAACTTCACTGTTTCAAACTCTTCAAGCTTTCTCTTTCTCGCCATCACATCCTTCATGAATTTAGCATAGTGTGGCATCTGCTCCAAAGCATCAGCGAATGGAACATTTATATGAATTTTCTTGAAGATGTCAAGAAACTTAGAAAACTTCTCATCCAACGCTTTCTTCTTGAACCGTTGAGGATATGGCAGAACAGCTTTTGGCACAGGTGGTTTCTCAGGCATAACTGCAGACTTGCTAGAATTTTTACTGACAGATTCTTCAGATTCAACCCCAATCTCTTCAACTCGATCCTCATCATCCAATACTTTTGGTTCATCTACCCCAACTTCCTTACCACTTCTCAAAGTAACAGCCTTGCATTGCTCTATTGGATTCACCTCAGTGTTTCTAGGAAAAGATCCTCTCTGCTGATTCGTCAAGGCATTTGCAAGTTGACCAATTTGTATTTCAAGATTTTTCATAGAAGCACCCACATTGGTCAAGTGTATCTCCATTTTATCAAGTCTATTCTCAGTTCTCTCAAATATTTTTGTGGACACAGAAATAAAATTACCAACCAAATTCTCCAAAGATGATCTACCCTCATCCTTTTGATTATTGAACCCCGGTGGAGGATTCAATACATTATTATTATTTGCATATGCAAAATTCTCATGATTACGCAAACTAGGATGATATTGATGAAAGAGTGGGTGCCCTGTTAGCCAACTTGTGGCTAAGGGCCTTTATGACTCTATTTGTAAACAATCTTTGTTTAATATAATTTACACTTTATATTGGCATTTACTTTATCTTTTATCATATTGTTATGTTGTGATGTGCTATACGATGTTTAGATAAAGACCTTGAATATACTAAAGTGTATGCAATATGTGATAGTGGATATGGATGACTATCATGAAACACATCTTGTAATCACTGTATATTCTAAACCAGTTCCTAGTCAATTGAGCCGTCCGCAATAAGGATAAGGATCGCTCAAGATTGAGACTAGCATTTGCGATGCCGAGTAGCACGTTTCATTGGTATGGAACATAGAGATGTTCGAAGCATGCAAATGGATATTCATTTGATGGATGATCGAACTACCCTATTCGGACTTTCCAAGTGGTTTTCACTAATTGAGTGGATAAGTCCGCAGTTTTGGTTGTACACCATTAGTCCTTACTACTTGAAACATCATGGAGAGTCTATATGCTAGTACTGTACTTTGACTCGTTTACCAACTCTATGAGGGTCATCAGGTGTCAAGATTGGGTACAGTTACGACACATATAGGAGTCAATGCTTTGTTGTCAAGGATTCACCACACGCTTGCGAGTGTGGATATCCTATGCGATCTGAGGAGATATTAGTGTGACAAATCTCTGGCCAGAGTACATGATGTGATTTGGGTTACTTGGTTTTCTAGTTGCACATGCGATGTCACTATTTGATCTTCAAGATGTATTGCATAGTTATTAAATCTTGAACGACTCTCGATATACCAATGGTTGTTGATTCAATCGGGATATATGGATGAAGGGACCGTACTGTACGCTAACCAAAACCTACTGGTTCTTGCAGGCACTATCAGTGATACCTAGGGAATCATGGGGCGATGTTGATAGGCGCTCTTACCATGATTCGATGGGTAAGTCGAAAATTGTTTTTCCGAGTCACAAGGAGTTGTGGGCCCACGGCTAGCTGTATCCCTGAACCATTGAGGGTTACACAAGTAATAGATTTCTAATCCCCGTTGAGATAATTAAATTTAATGAGTTAAATTTAGCAAATGAGAAGTAGGACTTCTTATTAATGAGTAGAGGGAGTGAGATTTCCTAAAATGACATCGGGATGCCATTTTTGGAAACCACTGAATTCGGATACAGAAAATTTATCTTGACTTTAAAATGTACAGAAAAGGTTTCTGTACACATTGATAAAATCGGTTTGTCAATTTAAGTCACGATGAATTTTATATTAATTTCTGAACATGCGGGCTTTGCTTGTCAGGCTTGAACTTATGACTAATGGGCCCTAAGCTGTTAGCAGCCCATGTTATAAATAAATTATTGCAGTACAAAAATTACACAACACAGCTCTCAAATTTCGAAACCTAGAGAGCACTCTCCCTAGGGTTTCGGCCGCCCCCTCTTTCTCTGTGTTCGATTTTTCAGTCTGCAAATTTTTGAATTTGCAGTCTGATTAAACAGATCAGATCTGTTTATTCTCTTCATAGAAACTTCTGATAGACTTTCTAGTGCAGTCTATCAGGGGGATTAAGAATTCTGTTAGTGGACCTGATTCAGGAGTTGATCGAGCGAGTCATCAGTTCCTGGGATATACAAGAATAGCAGAATTTTCTGTTGGAGTCCATAACCTCAAGTTAAGACTTGAGAGGTAAAATTTAATTTAATTTTTTTTATTTTACTTGTTTGTTTTAATCGTTAGGATTTGATACCCATGATCTGGAATCGTTCCAGATCAGAAAATAAAAATTTTAAACTTTCGCTGCTACGGGTATCACATCTGAATGATCCGAGAACGTGTTCCAACAGTGGTATCAGAGCCAGTTTATTCTCATATCAAACGATTAAAATTTTTCGATTGTACAAAGCCTCGATTTTTCAGAAAAATAAAAAAAAAATTCCGGGAGGCTGCCCGCTGCCCTGCGCGCAGCTGGGCTGCGAGCGCGGCCCAGCAGCCCAGCGTGCTGGGCTAGGGCAATCATTGCCCTAGCCCGGCGCGCAGCTGGGCCGCGCTTGGAGGCCCAGCAACGGGGCTGGGCCCCCAGCCCGACATTCGGGGACTGCCCGGGATTGTCCCGGGCAGCCCAGAAAAACTAAAATTTGATTTTTTGAAATTTTGGATTTCGGCCCGTTAATTGTTGTTGGGCCCAGTTTTTTGCCCGATTGAAAATTGTTTCAGTTGGTCCACGAGGCAATGAGTCAAAATTGTTTAAGCCCAAAATTTTAAGAAAATTAATTTTTGGATAAATTTTTAATTTTGGAAATTTATTAATTTAATCCAATAAATTAAAATTTTTAAAATTAATTATTTTGGTACAATTGATTATAAAATATGATTTTATATATGAAATTAGATTTTATATATAAAATATGATTTTATGGATAAACTAGATAAAATATGATTTTATATATAAAATAAGATTTTATGTATGAAATATGATTTTATCTATTTACAATTATTGTCACTTTGAATTGCATGTTATCCAATCTTTTAATTGAATTAAATAATTGGATAAAAGGATGATCGATTGCCATGACCAATTTTTTAGGTGTATGTTAGGTTGTTTACATTTGGTTTTTATTATTACTGTTGAATTGCATGTTATCCAATCTTTCAAGGAAGCAATTTCTGATGCGGATTCGAATTTATGGCTTGAAGCTATGCAATCGGAAATAGACTCGATGCATTCTAACCAAGTTTGGTCTTTAGTAGATCCTCCCGATGGAATTGTTCCAATTGGGTGCAAATGGATCTACAAGAGAAAGCTTGGGCCTGATGAAAAGGTATTGACCTACAAGGCACGATTGGTGGCAAAGGGTTATACTCAAAGACAAGGAGTTGACTATGATGAAACTTTTTCACCAGTCGCAATGTTCAAGTCCATAAGAATCCTTATTGCCATAGCAGCATGGTATGACTATGAGATATGGAAAATGGATGTAAAGACTGCATTTCTTAATGAAAACATTAAGGAAGAGATCTATATGATGCAGCCTGAGGGATACACATCCATGGAAAGCGAGCATAAGGTATGCAAGCTTCAGAGATCAATCTATGGTCTCAAACAAGCATCAAGAAGTTGGAACCAAAAATTTGATGAAACGATAAAGGATTTTGGTTTTATCAAGAACCCGGAGGAACCATGCATGTGCAAGAAAATAGTTAAGAATGCGGTAACATTCTTATTACTTTATGTTGATGACATCCTACTCATGGGGAATGATGTAGGGATGTTGCAGTCAACAAAAATATGGTTATCAGGTAGATTCTCGATGAAGGATTTAGGTGAGGCATCCTATATTCTAGGAATTCAGATCTATAGAGATAGATCTAATAGAATGATAGGACTCACTCAATCAACGTACATCGACACCATATTGAAAAGGTTTTCTATGGATGAGTCCAAGAGAGGACATCTACCTATGTGTCATGGAGTTTCTCTATCCAAGTCTATGTGTCCCAAGACTGACGAAGAGATAGAGAAGATGACACACGTGCCATATGCGTCAGCCATAGGTAGTATCATGTATGGGATGATATCTACCAGACCGGATGTGGCCTATGCTCTGAGCGTCACGAGCAGATACCAAGCCAATCCCGTTCAAATGCATTGGAAAGCTGTGAAGGATATTCTTAAGTACTTGCGAAGGACTAAGAATTTATTCATGGTTTGTAGTGACCCTTACCCAGATCACCTACTAAACAGAACTTAGGCATGCAATTAACTTAATAAAACAGATATCAGAATAAAGCTGCGGAAACCAATAACATTATACAATCCCAAGTAAAGGAATCTGTAATTATCCAATAATATACAACCAAATCGAATAGCTGTATAAACCCAAACAACAGTAATAAAACCTAAGCGAAGCTCCAGCCGGCCAACCACTGACTAGCCTCTCCTGGATCCCCCCTCCTCGTCCAATCGCAAACCTGCCCCATGGAATAGGGTGTCCAGAAAAATACAGAGTACGAGACGTGAGCATAAAACGCTCAGTGCGAGAGTATGAGTATACATGCATGCAAAGTGAACTCCCTATAGACTCGAGGTCAAGGATCAGATAACAGAGACAGACCGGGCCCTGGTATGTAGCACGCTGTGCCGTCGCTTCAGGAGGTGGCTCCCATACCGAGATAACTGTGGATACGCCGGACCCAAATCGATGGAAGTCCATCCACTAACAGGATAGGGTACAACCCTACTACAGACATCTCGAAGGAGATACAGCAAGATGCAAATGAATGCAGCATAATATCATGGCATATAAATCATGCAGTCACATAATACATGCATACTCAGTCAGGATATCTCGAACAGTACTTTCGTACCTCAAATACCAGGTAGGCACTACCAGCTCTAAGTCCAAGCCTAAAGTCCGCCTTCGTCCGTCGTTAGCCCTTTGATGTCAATGCCTCCAGAACTTGGGCACAACTCCGCTACGACTACCGAACGCCTCTCCGACCTCCGGACCAAGCCTAAGAAGACTAGAACAGCTCGAATATGACTAGAAATAGAGAGAAAATCCGGAATTGGCAAGGAGAAATGAAGTCTCGGCCTTCTATTTATAGACAACGATCGGAGCCTCCGATCCTCGATCGGAACGTCCGAACCTCGATCGGAACGTCCGATCCTGCCATCGGAGCTTCCAAAGATCCTGATCTGTCACGTGTCAAAATATCACTTGATGACTCCGGATAGGGGTGATCGGAGCCTCCGGTCCTGATCGGAGCTTCCGATCCAGCCACACGTCATGGATGACGTAATATCATCGGTGCCTCCGATCCTCATCGGAGCTTCCGATCCCGATCGGAGCTTCCGATCGTCCCTTCGGAGCTTCCGATCCGTCCAATCCCCAATTTATTTAATTAGCATTAATCCTTTAATTACTCAATTAGGGTTCGGGCTACTACATTCTCCCCCACTTAAGATATTTCGTCCTCGAAATCAGATCTTAAGTACCGAATGCAAATACAGAAATCAGAAACATTCTTTATTCAAACAAACGTTACAGAGTTTGCAACTGAATACAACTTAAAGAATGAAATCAAAACAACTCAGGATGGTCTTTACGCATCCTGTCCTCAAGCTCCCAAGTAGCTTCCTCAGTGCCTCGGCGCTGCCACTGAACTAAAACCAAAGGAATGAATTTGTTCCGTAAAACCTTATCCTTAAAATCAAGGATGCGAAGAGGTTTCTCAACATAAGTCAAATCCTTGTCTACCTGAACCTCAGATCGCTGCAGAATATGAGATTCATCCGCCATATACCGTCGCAACAGAGATACGTGGAACACGTCGTGAATACTGGATAGATGCGGTGGCAAAGCTAGTCGATAAGCCAAATCGCCAATGCTCTCTAAGATCTCAAACGGACCGATAAATCTGGGAGACAACTTGTCCTTAAGGCCAAATCTGAGAATCTTGCGGAAAGGTGACACTCTCAGAAACACTTTCTCCCCGACCTCGAACTGCAAGGGCCTACGCTTGATATTAGCATAACTGGCCTGAAGATCCTGTGCAGTCTTAATCCGTTTCTTGATTTGATCAACAATGTCTATCACCTGCTGGATAAACTCCGGTCCTTCAGCCTGTCTCTCCCCTACTTCTTCCCAGAAGAGTGGAGTACGACAACGTCGTCCATACAACGCCTCAAAAGGTGCCATCCCAATACTAGTATGATAGCTGTTGTTGTAAGCGAACTCGATCAACGGCAAATGATCCTGCCAGGCTGAACCAAAATCCATGACGCACGCTCTAAGCATATCCTCTAACGTACGGATAGTGCGCTCTGACTGACCATCAGTCTCTGGATGATAGGCTGTACTCAAACTGAGAGTAGTACCCATCGCACGCTGAACACTCCCCCAGAACCTAGAAGTAAACCTGGGGTCCCGATCGCTGACAATGCTCACAGGCACTCCATGAAGTCGAACGATCTCCTGAATGTACAACCGAGCCATGCGATCCACAGAGTACTCTCGGCTATAGGCAATGAAATGCGCTGACTTGGTGAGTCGGTCCACCACAACCCAGATAGCATCACAGCTCCTCGGGGATACCGGCAAATGGGTCACAAAGTCCATAGTGATAAACTCCCATTTCCATTCAGGAATAGGCAGACTGTGAAGCAATCCTCCAGGTCGTCGGTGCTCTGCCTTGACCTGTTGACACACCAAACATCTGGAAACAAACTGATAAACACTGCGTTTCATTCCCTTCCACCAGAAACGAGTACGTAGATCCTTGTACATCTTGTTGCTCCCAGGATGAATACTCAACTTAGTGCGATGTGCCTGAGATAAAATCTCCTCTCGCAACTCTTCATCCTGTGGAATCACAAGCCTACCAGACAAACACAGAAAGCCATCTGACTGATAATGAAATCCAGACGAGCTACCCTCGTTAGCTAGACGAGCTAAACGCTGGGTCTTTGAATCAGACATCTGAGCATCTCGGATCCGCGAGTACAAGGCTGGCTCAGATAATATCGCAAACATCTGGATACTCTGCATACCTTTCTTATGCTTGAAGGTATAACCTGAAGTACAACAGTCACTGATCGCACTAGACATCGAACAAGTCTGAAGTGCGGATAGTCGCACCTTGCGACTCAAAGCATCAGCGGTGAGATTAGCAGCTCCCGGATGGTACTTAATCTCGCAATCATAGTCCTTAAGCAAGTCCATCCAACGTCTCTGTCTCATGTTCAATTCTGCCTGAGTGAACAAATACTTGAGACTCTTATGGTCGGTGAAGATCTCAAATTTCTCGCCATAAAGATAATGACGCCAGATCTTCAAAGCGAACACAATGGCTGCTAACTCCAAATCATGGACTGGGTAGTTGTCCTCGTGAAGCTTCAGCTGTCTAGAAGCGTATGCGATCACATGCCCATTCTGAGTCAGGACACAACCTAACCCCTGAAGAGAAGCATCCGTGTAAACTACATACCCTCCAGATCCTGACGGTAATGCTAACACCGGCGCAGAAGTCAACCGCCGTCGAAGCTCACGGAAATTCTCCTCACACTCGGAGGACCACTCGAAATCCACACCCTTGCGGGTAAGCTGCGTCAACGGTCGAGCTAACTGAGAGAAGTTCAGAATGAAGCGACGATAATACCCTGCTAGACCCAGAAAACTACGGATCTCAGCAACTGTCGTCGGACGCGACCAATTAAGTACCGCTTCAATCTTGCTTGGATCAACAGAAATCCCCTCCCTGGATATGATATGGCCAAGAAAAACCACTCTATCCATCCAGAACTCACACTTGCTCAGCTTGGCGTACAATTGCTCATCTCGAAGAGTCTGCAGTACCAACCGCAAGTGAGAAACATGCTCTTCCGTATTACGCGAATACACCAAGATGTCGTCAATGAAGACCACGACAAACTTGTCCAAATACTCCCTGAAGACACGGTTCATCAAATCCATGAATATAGCCGGCGCATTGGTCAAACCAAATGGCATCACTAGGAACTCGTAATGCCCATAGCGAGTACGGAATGCAGTCTTGGCTACGTCCTGATCATGGACTCTCAACTGATGATACCCAGATCTCAAGTCAATCTTGGAGTAAATAGAAGTACCCTGCAGCTGATCAAACAAGTCATCAATACGAGGCAACGGATACTTGTTCTTCACAGTGACTCGATTCAGCTGCCGATAGTCAATGCACAACCGCATCGACCCATCCTTCTTCTTCACGAAGAGAACAGGAGCTCCCCAAGGAGATACACTAGGACGAATGTACCCCTTGTCCAAAAGATCCTGTAGCTGATTCTTCAACTCACGCATCTCTGACGGATCCAGACGATACGGTGCTCTAGAAATAGGCGAAGTACCCGGCATCAACTCTATGCCAAACTCGACTTCCCTAGCAGGAGGAAAACCCGGAATCTCATCAGGAAACACATCTGGAAATTCATCCACAACAGGAATGCTCTCTATCCCAATACTATCAGCGGACAAATCAACTGCATAGATAAGGTAGCCTTCCCCGCCAGACTCTAGAGCTCGACAGGCTCTCAAAGCTGATACCAAAGGCATCGGGGGTCGCGCTCCCTCACCATAAAAAAACCAACTCTCACTCCCTTCCGGATGAAAGCGTACTAATCTCTGATAGCAGTCCACTGAAGCTCGATAGGTAGTCAGCACATCTATTCCCAGAATGCAATCAAAGTCGTCCATCGCCAGGAGCATGAGATTTGCTAACAGAACGTTCCCTTCGAACTCTAAAGGGCAACCCATCACTAGACGCTTAGCCAAAGCAGATTGGCCCGTCGGAGTAGAAACAGACATCACTACGTCTAGTGCAATGCATGGTAATTTATGCCTCTTAACAAAACGTGCAGAAATGAAGGAATGAGATGCACCAGTGTCAATAAGTACAAGAGCAGGTATACCATAAAGCATAAATGTACATGCGATGACTTTCTCATTCTCCTCCACAGCCTGATCATGTCTCAGGGCAAACACCTGGCCAGAAGCTTGTGGCCTCAAATGAGAACTCCCAGCAGACTGTCCCTGCGACCTCTGCTGTACGGTAGCCTGAGAACCAGATCCTGAACCAGATCCAGAACCGCCTCCCCCAGACAGTGGACAATCCCTCCGGATATGACCAGTCTCTCCACAACGAAAACAAGCTCCAGAAGCTCTGCGGCACTTGTCGGATGGATGGTTCTTCCCACAGTGATCACACTTGTCTTTCTTACCAAAACGGACAACACCTCCCGAACCAGAGGAAGAAGTAGACCCGGACTTCTTGAAAGTTTGGGCACGGGGACCCAAAGAACTAGCAGGTCTCGACTGAGAGAAAGACCTGTTCCGTCGAATGCTGTCCTCCGCCTGGTGACAACGGCTCACCAAACCCTCGTAGGACATGTCGTCACCAACCGCCACACGGTCATGGATCTCAGGGTTAAGGCCCTGAAGGAACAGATTATACTTCATCTCTGAGCTATCAGCAATCTCGGGGCAATATGATAGCAGATCAAAGAACCTCTGCTGATACTCATCGATAGACATAGTTCCCTGTCGCAGACTCAGTAGCTCGCCTGCCTTCGACTGTCGGAGTGCAGGAGGAAAATACCGCTTTTGAAAAGCTGTGCGAAACTCGGCCCAGGTGGCCACTCCTCTCGCCGCAACAAAAGGTGCAGAAGTAAACCTCAACCACCTGCGCGCACGCCCATCCAGAAGATAGCCAAGGGTCTCCACCTTCTGCTCATCGGTGCATTGGAAAGTCTGAAAAGTCGTCTCCATGCGGTCTAACCAGTTCTCCGCATCCTCCGGAGACTCACCTCCAACTAAGGGCTTAGGACCCATAGCTAAGAATCGGCGCACAGTGAAACTCTAGTCGTCATGGTGACGATGACGCCGTTCTCGACGAGGCTCCCGATCGGCATCACCCCAACGCCCACCAATACTGCCATGAGAACTCTGGTCGTCACGATTTGACATCTACAAAAATACCTCAAGATGAGACTAAATCCCAAGAAATCTTTTGCATGCTCTGATACATAAATGTAGTGACCCTTACCCAGATCACCTACTAAACAGAACTTAGGCATGCAATTAACTTAATAAAACAGATATCAGAATAAAGCTGCGGAAACCAATAACATTATACAATCCCAAGTAAAGGAATCTGTAATTATCCAATAATATACAACCAAATCGAATAGCTGTATAAACCCAAACAACAGTAATAAAACCTAAGCGAAGCTCCAGCCGGCCAACCACTGACTAGCCTCTCCTGGATCCCCCCTCCTCGTCCAATCGCAAACCTGCCCCATGGAATAGGGTGTCCAGAAAAATACAGAGTACGAGACGTGAGCATAAAACGCTCAGTATGAGTATACATGCATGCAAAGTGAACTCCCTATAGACTCGAGGTCAAGGATCAGATAACAGAGACAGATCGGGCCCTGGTATGTAGCACGCTGTGCCGTCGCTTCAGGAGGTGGCTCCCATACCGAGATAACTGTGGATACGCCGGACCCAAATCGATGGAAGTCCATCCACTAACAGGATAGGGTACAACCCTACTACAGACATCTCGAAGGAGATACAGCAAGATGCAAATGAATGCAGCATAATATCATGGCATATAAATCATGCAGTCACATAATACATGCATACTCAGTCAGGATATCTCGAACAGTACTTTCGTACCTCAAATACCAGGTAGGCACTACCAGCTCTAAGTCCAAGCCTAAAGTCCGCCTTCGTCCGTCGTTAGCCCTTTGATGTCGATGCCTCCAGAACTTGGGCACAACTCCGCTACGACTACCGAACGCCTCTCCGACCTCCGGACCAAGCCTAAAAAGACTAGAACAGCTCGAATATGACTAGAAATAGAGAGGAAATCCGGAATTGGCAAGGAGAAATGAAGTCTCGGCCTTCTATTTATAGACAACGATCGGAGCCTCCGATCCTCGATCGGAACGTCCGAACCTCGATCGGAACGTCCGATCCTGCCATCGGAGCTTCCGAAGATCCTGATCTGCCACGTGTCAAAATATCACTTGATGACTCCGGATAGGGGTGATCGGAGCCTCCGGTCCTGATCGGAGCTTCCGATCCAGCCACACGTCATGGATGACGTAATATCATCGGTGCCTCCGATCCTCATCGGAGCTTCCGATCCCGATCGGAGCTTCCGATCGTCCCTTCGGAGCTTCCGATCCGTCCAATCCCCAATTTATTTAATTAGCATTAATCCTTTAATTACTCAATTAGGGTTCGGGCTACTACATGGTTTATGGAGGGAGAGAATTGAAGTTGGAAGGCTATACCGACTCTAGCTTCCAATGTGACGTGGATGACTCGAAATCAACCTCTAAATTTCTATTCGTGCTCAATGGCGGTGTTTTCTCTTGGAAGAGTTCCAAGCAGGACACCACAGCGGATTCCACCACTAAGGCAGAATACATTGCAGCATCAGCTGCTGCTAAAGAGGCGGTTTGGATAAGGAAATTCATCCAAGAGTTGGGTGTAATTCCTGAAGCTGTTGGTCCAGTCCTGGTGTACTGTGACAACACGGGTGCCGTTGCTCAGGCAAAGGAACCAAGGTCTCATCAGAAGTCCAAACACGTACTGAGGAAATACCACATCATCCGGGAGATCATGGAAAGAGGAGAAATCAGTGTCGAGAGAGTGGCCTCTACAGACAATATCGCTGATCCGCTTACTAAGCCCTTTCCAGGACCATTGTTTGACAAACATCGCGAAGCAATGGGATTACGTAGTATGACTAGTTGGCTTTAGGGCAAGTGGGAGATTGAAAGAGTGGGTGCCCGGTTAGCCAACTTGTGGCTAAGGGCTTTTATGACTCTATGTAAAAAAATCTTTTGTTTAATATAATTTACACTTTTATAATGGCATTGACTTTATCTTTCTTCATAATGTTATATTATGATATAATACTGTTGTTTTGATAAAGACCTTGAATATACTATAGTGTATGTAAGATGTGGTAGCACATGGGGATGGCTATCATGAAACACATCTTATAGTCACTGTATATTCTAAACTGTTCCTAAACAATTGAGCCGTCCGCAAATAAGGATAAGGATCGCTCGAGATTGAGACTAGCATTTGCGATGCCGAGTACCACGTTTCATTGGTGTGGAACATAGAGATGTTCAAAGCATGCAAATGGATATTCATATGATGAATGATTGAACTACTCATTCGGACTTTCCAAGTGGTTATCACTTATCGAGTGGATAAAGTCCGCGGTTTTGGTTGTACACCATTAGTCCTTATTACTTGAAACATCATTGAGACTCTATATGCTAGTACTGTACTTTGACTCGTTTACCGACTCTATTGGGGTAATCAGGTGTCGGGATTGTGTACAGTTACGATACATATAGGAGTCGATACTTCGTTGTCAAGGATTCACCACATACTTGCGAGTGTGGATATCCTATGCGATCTGAGGAGATATTAGTGTGACGAATCTCTGGCCAGAGTACATGATGTGTTTTAAATTAATGGGTTTTCCTAGTAACACATGCGATGTCACTATTTGATCTCCAAGATGTAATGCATAGTTATCGAATCTCAAACGACTCTCGATATACCAATGGTTGTTGATTCGATCGGGATATATGGATGAAGGGACCGTACTGTACGCTAACCAAAATCTACTGGTTCTTGCAGGCACTATCAGTAATACCTAGGGAATCATGGGGCGATGTTGCTAGGCGCTCTTACCATGATTCGATGGGTAAGTCGGAAATTGTTGTTCCGAGTCACAAGGAGTTGTGAGCCCACGGCTAGCTGTATTCCTGAACCATTGAGGTTTACACAAGTAATGGATTACTAAAACCCCGTAGAGATAGTTAAATTTAAAGAGTTAAATTTAATGAAAGAGAAGTTGGACTTCTTAATTAAAAGGGAGTGGGATTTCCTAAAATGACATAGGGATGGGCATTTTTGGAAATCACTGAATTCGGATTCAGAAAAATTATCTTGACTTTAAAAGATACAGAAATGGTTTCTGTGCACATTGGTAAAATCAGTTTATCAATCGGAGTCACGATGAATTTTATATTAATTTCTATAACAACAGGCTTGGCTTGTTGGGCTTAAGTTATGGATTGTGGGCTTTAAGGAGTTAGAGTCCTGATACAATTATAACTAGAAATTATCTATAAATAGAGGTGTTGGGTTCGAAAATTACACATATTGAATACTGAAATTTTCGAAATTCACTCTATACTATTCAAGAGGATTTTTCGAAAATTCCTCTGTCCCTTTGGAGAAAATTCGGCTTGTGATTTTTGTGAAAAATTACAAATCGAATTAACAGATCATATCTGTTTATTCTCTACGTAAAACTTCTGATTGATTTCTAGTGCAGTCAATCAGAGGGTTTTTGTTTTTCATTCGTGGACCTAATTCTGGAGTTAGATCGTGACTGTCATCGGTTCCCGGGATTTACAAGAAGAGCAGATTAAATTCTGTTGGAGTCCACGATCAAGCCTTTGCTTGACGAGGTAAAAATTTAACTGTGTTTTATTTTTACTTGAACAAATTTAATCGTAAAAGTTTTGATACCCATATATGGAATCGTTCCATATAATAAAATAAAAATTTTTAAACTTCCGTTGCACCGGGTATCAATTCTAATTGATCTGAACACAGTTTTCCAACAGTGGTATCAGAGCCAGGTTGCTCAGATCAAACGATTAAATTAATCGATTGTACAAAATTTTTAAGCCTCGGTTTTTTGAAACAAAACGAAAATTTAAAATTGAATTTTAATGGGCAAATCGGGCAGCGAGTCCATCGCTACCCAGGGCAGCGATTTGATCGCTGCCCAATGGGCAGCGACGGGCTGCCCAGCCCGGGCCCCTTTTTGGGGCGCAATCCCGGGCAGCCCGGAAAAATTATTTTTAATTTTTAATTAAAATTTTAATTTTTTAAAATTCTAGTTTTTGATCCGATCGAAAATTGTTTTTGATTGGTTCACGAGGCATCGGATCGAATTGTTCGAGTTCGAAAATTTTAAAATTGATTTTTGGTTAAATTTGAATTTTTGGAAAATTTATAAATTTTATCCGTTAAATTAAATTTTATAAAATTAATTATTTTGGTACAATTGATGATAAGATATGATCTTATGGATGGATAAGATAAAATATGATTTTATCTTTTAAATTATGATGCCTTTGCATGTTTATCCAATTATTTAATTATTGAATTAATTAATGGATAAAGGATGATCGATTGCCATGACCAATGTTTTAGGTGTATGTTAGGTGATTTACATTTGTCTTATTGTTATTGGTGTTTATTAATGGGCTTGGTTTATAGCCCAATATGATTGTCATATGTAATAAAAATGGGCCTGGTTTATGGCCCGTTCCCACCCCTAAAAATGTATCCCATATTTTTCATCGAAATTTATTGTAAATTTATTAGACTTAGTGGGAGACAAAGATGTGAAAAAATGGTGGGCCCAGCAGACAATGAAGACCGAAAAAATGTAAATTGGAAGCTCAATGTAATAGAATTGCATTGCATACTTGCATATCACCTAGGATTGGACTTAGACTCGTGATTGGCAACCACGGGTCGATTAGTTAATGGGATCGATCATCCTTAAATAATATATGATATTATTGATGAATGCATGTTAGACTAAATTGTATGAATCCCACAAGCATACATAAATTACATGATGAGACAAATTTTCAAAATTAAAAATCCCTCATTTTAAATATGATTTAAAATTGATATCAAGATTAATAAAAAGGGAATTTAAATATTGTTTAAATATTCCTACCTTCCATCAACGATCAATGTATGAGATGCTACCCGCGGATACGGTCCGGCTCATATTATTGGGGGGCCCGTTCGTCGGAAAGCTGTACATTGGATCGACACATGTTGTAAGTTGGGTGGAACTCCCATGGGATTGGCTCATATTATTAGGGATCCACATGGCGACCGTCCATCACAACTTAATATTGATGGGTTATCTTGACATGTCACAATAAACGACATCATATTATTGGGCCCTTATTGGAGATGAGGTAAAAACATGGGGGTTACTTTGGAAGTAATTGGGCTCTACCTTTTGAAAATTATGGTTGGCTGATATTATTTGGGATCATGATTTGTCAATTGGACTCCATGTTCTCACTAAGGAAAACAGTTTTCCGTTTTCACTAGAGGGTAGTGAAATCGTTAAAATAGTGAGAGTGTAATTCATAAAATTAAAATTCGCCATATTTTATGTCTTAGTAAATTAATTAAACAATCATTGATTATTGTCTGTTTCCTTTTCAGTATACTATTACAATGACTTCTCGCAATCCACTGTTTTCAATTCTCGAACAAAACAAATTGACTGGCGCAAACTATACGGAATGGTTCCGTAAGTTGAAAATTATTCTTACTTCAGAAAAAGCTTTCTACGTGTTAGAGAAGCCACCTCTGAAGGAAGCCCCGGCTAATACAAGTCCGGAAGAGTTGGCCAAACTTGATTTATGGTGGGACCATGATATCAAGGCCAAATGCTACATGCAGGCTTCGATGTCTGATGAGTTTCAAAGGAGATTCGAGGATACCGTGAATTCTGCTGACATTCACAAGAACCTCAAAGAACTCTTTGGAGCTCAGTCAAAGTCGGAGAGGTATGCCACCGTCAGAGAGCTCATGACGAGCCGCATGCGAGATGGGACTTCGGTCCGTGAGCATGGGATGCGCATGATTGGGCTCATTGAAAAGTTGGTAACACTCGACTTGACTTTGGAGCATGAACTTAGCGTGGACTTGTTGCTTCTATCACTTCCTTCATCGTTTGACGGTTTTGTGGTGAACTTCAATATGAACAAGATAGAGGCCACCCTTGAAGAGATGATCAATATGCTTGTCACATATGAAGCCACACTGAAGAAGGATAAACCGGTACTCTTGGTTGGCTCCTCTTCTAACTCTAAGAAAGGACCAAGTGTAATGGGTAAGAAACGTTCTGCCCCGCCCAAGAAGATTGTACCAAATAAGAAGGGAAATGCCAAGGCTTCAATTGGGATAAAAGATGAAAACGTTTGCCATTACTGCAAGAAACCCGGTCATTGGAAACGTAACTGCAAGGAATACCTTGAACAGTTGCGAACTGCAAAGGGTATGTTTTACATTGAAATAAATGTTTCGCTTAATACTTCTTCTTGGGTATTGGATACCAGATGTGGATCTCACATTTGCAATGATTTGCAGGTGATGACAAGAAGTCGTAAGCTAAGGATGGGTGAGACCCAGCTAAGGCTCGGGAATGGTTCTAGAGTCGAAGCCAAAGCTATAGGAGACATTTATTTAGTTTTGCAGAACAATTTTAAGTTATTTTTGAGATGTTTTATATGTTCCGGATTTGGTCAAAAACACTATATCTATTTCTATGCTTGATAGAGATGGTTTTTCTTGCAATTTTGTGAATGAGATTTGCAATATTTACAAGAATGAATGTTTGATTGGAAATGGACAACTTGAAAACGATCTATATAGCTTAAAATTAAAAGACGTTCCAATTAATTATGTTGATAAACCGGTAACAACAATTAAAAGGAAGGACGATAGTCAAAACCCGGCAAACCTTTGGCATGCTAGGCTAGGTCATATTTCCTCAAGGAGGATGAACAAGCTAGTGGGAGAGGGCATGTTTGATATGTCTGATATTAACTCTCTACCTACTTGTGAATACTGACTAAAGGGAAAAATTACTAAATCTCCTTTCAAAGGAAAACCTGAGCGTAGTCAAAATCTGTTGGATTTGATCCATACAGATGTTTGCGGTCCATTTAGGATTGGTACTAAATGTGGCAACACCTACTTCATTACCTTTACTGATGATCATTCTAGGTATGGGTATTTATATTTAATGAAATATAAGTCTGAAGCATTTGAAAGGTTCAAAGAATTCAAGGCAGAAGTAGAAAACAAACAAGGTAAAAGTATTAAGGCACTTCGATCGGATCGAGGTGGAGAATACTTAAATACCGAGTTTTTGTACTATCTAAAAGAGAATGGGATTCTCTCTCAGTGGACTCCTCCTATGACACCTCAGCTTAATGGTGTTTCGGAGCGTCGCAATCGAACTTTGTTGGACATGGTTCGATCCATGATGAGCTTCAATGAGCTCCCATCTTCGTTTTGGGGCTACGCGCTTGAAACGGCGGTATTGTTGTTAAACAACGTTCACACTAAAGCAGTAAATAAAACACCATACGAGTTATAGAATGGCAAAGCTCCTAAGTATTCGTACTTGAGGATTTGGGGATGTCCTGCTTACGTGAAGTAGACAGTGGGAGATAAGTTGGATAGTCGATCCACCTTATGTTATTTTGTAGGGTATCCGAAGAATTCAATTGGATATTATTTCTATCATCCTGCTAAAACAAAAGTGTTTGTTTCAAGGAATGCCACCTTCTTGGAGAAGGAGTTCTTATTGGATAAGAAATGCAAGATGATGGAACTCGAAGAAATTCGAGAAGAACCCGAGATACAAAATAGTGATCCTACACCTCAAGAATCATCACAAGACACGCCTATTACTAGGAGATCCGAGAGGACTTCTAGGCCTCCTATTAGATATGGTCTTCTTCTTGAAGGGGATCAAAGTGAACCCGACATTGGATGTGATCCAAGAAACTTCAAGGAAGCAATTTCTGATGCGGATTCGAATTTATGGCTTGAAGCTATGCAATCGGAAATAGACTCGATGCATTCTAACCAAGTTTGGTCTTTAGTAGATCCTCCCGATGGAATTGTTCCAATTGGGTGCAAATGGATCTACAAGAGAAAGCTTGGGCCTGATTGAAAGGTATTGACCTACAAGGCACGATTGGTGGCAAAGGTTATACTCAAAGACAAGGAGTTGACTATGATGAAACTTTTTCACCAGTCGCAATGTTCAAGTCCATAAGAATCCTTATTGCCATAGCAGCATGGTATGACTATGAGATATGAAAAATGGATGTAAAGACTGCATTTCTTAATGGAAATATTAAGGAAGAGATCTATATGATGCAGCCTGAGGGATACACATCCATGGGAAGCGAACATAAGGTATGCAAGCTTCAGAGATCAATCTATGGTCTCAAACAAGCATCAAGAAGTTGGAACCAGAAATTTGATGAAACGATAAAGGATTTTGGTTTTATCAAGAACCCGGAGGAACCATGCGTGTGCAAGAAAGTAGTTAAGAATGCGGTAACATTCTTAGTACTTTATGTTGATGACATCCTACTCATGGGGAATGATGTAGGGATGTTGCAGTCAACAAAGATATGGTTATCAGGTAGATTCTCGATGAAGGATTTAGGTGAGGCATCCTATATTCTATGAATTCAGATCTATAGAGATAGATCTAATAGAATGATAGGACTCACTCAATCAACCTACATCGACACCATATTGAAAAGGTTTTCTATGGATGAGTCCAAGAGAGGACATCTACCTATGTGTCATGGAGTTTCTCTATCCAAGTCTATGTGTCCCAAGACTGACGAAGAGATAGAGAAGATGACACACGTGCCATATGTGTCAGCCATAGGTAGTATCATGTATGGGATGATATCTACCAGACCGGATGTGGCCTATGCTCTGAGCGTCACGAGCAGATACCAAGCCAATCCCGGTCAAATGCATTGGAAAGCTGTGAAGGATATTCTTAAGTACTTGCGAAGGACTAAGAATTTATTCATGGTTTATGGAGGGAGAGAATTGAAGTTGGAAGGCTATACCGACTCTAGCTTCCAATGTGACGTGGATGACTCGAAATCAACCTCTGGATTTGTATTCGTGCTCAATGGCGGTGTTGTCTCTTGGAAGAGTTCCAAGCAGGACACCACATCGGATTCCACCACTAAGGCAGAATACATTGCAGCATCAGCTGCTGCTAAAGAGGCGGTTTGGATAGGGAAATTCATCCAAGAGTTGGGTGTAATTCCTGAAGCTGTTGGTCCAGTCCTGGTGTACTGTGACAACACAGGTGCCGTTGCTTAGGCAAAGGAACCAAGGTCTCATCAGAAGTCCAAACACGTACTGAGGAAATACCACATCATCCGGGAGATCGTGGAAAGAGGAGACATCAGTGTCGAGAGAGTGGCCTCTACAGACAATATCGCTGATCCGCTTACTAAGCCCTTGCCAGGACCATTGTTTGACAAACATCGCGAAGCAATGGGATTACGTAGTATGACTAGTTGGCTTTAGGGCAAGTGGGAGATTGAAAGAGTGGGTGCCCGGTTAGCCAACTTGTGGCTAAGGGCTTTTATGACTCTATGTAAAACAATCTTTTGTTTAATATAATTTACACTTTTATAATGGCATTGACTTTATCTTTCTTCATAATGTTATATTATGATATACTATTGTTGTTTTGATAAAGACCTTGAATATAATATAGTTTATGTAAGATGTGGTAGCACATGGGGATGGCTATCATGAAACACATCTTATAGTCACTGTATATTCTAAACTGTTCCTAGTCAATTGAGCCGTCTGCAAATAAGGATAAGGATCGCTCGAGATTGAGACTAGCATTTGCGATGCCGAGTACCACGTTTCATTGGTGTGGAACATAGAGATGTTCAAAGCATGCAAATGGATATTCATATGATGAATGATCGAACTACCCTATTCGGACTTTCCAAGTGGTTATCACTTATCGAGTGGATAAAGTCCGCGGTTTTGGTTGTACACCATTAGTCCTTATTACTTGAAGCATCATTGAGACTCTATATGCTAGTACTGTACTTTGACTCGTTTACCGACTCTATTGGGGTCATCAGGTGTTGGGATTGTGTACAGTTACGACACATATAGGAGTAGATGCTTTGTTGTCAAGGATTCACCACATACTTGCGAGTGTGGATATCCTATGCGATCTGAGGAGATATTAGTGTGACGAATCTCTGGCCAGAGTACATGATGTGTTTTAGGTTAATGGGTTTTCCTAGTAACACATGCGATGTCACTATTTGATCTCCAAGATGTAATGCATAGTTATCGAATCTCGAATGACTCTCGTTATACCAATGGTTGTTGATTCGATCGGGATATATGGATGAAGGGACCGTACTGTACGCTAACCAAAATCTACTGGTTCTTGCAGGCACTATCAGTAATACCTAGGGAATCATGGGGCGATGTTGCTAGGCGCTCTTACCATGATTCGATGGGTAAGTCAGAAATTGTTGTTCCGAGTCACAAGGAGTTGTGAGCCCACGGCTAGCTGTATTCCTGAACCATTGAGGGTTACACAAGTAATGGATTACTAAAACCCCGTAGAGATAGTTAAATTTAAAGAGTTAAATTTAATGAAAAAGAAGTTGGACTTCTTAATTAAAAGGGAGTGGGATTTCCTAAAATGACATAGGGATGGGCATTTTTGGAAATCACTGAATTCGGATTCAGAAAAATTATCTTGACTTTAAAAGATACAGAAATGGTTTCTGTGCACATTGGTAAAATCAGTTTATCAATCGGAGTCACGATGAATTTTATATTAATTTCTATAACAATAGGCTTAGCTTGTTGGGCTTAAGTTATGGATTGTGGGCTTTAAGGAGTTAGAGTCCTGATATAATTATAACTAGAAATTATCTATAAATAGAGGTGTTGGGTTCGAAAATTACACATATTGAATACTGCAATTTTCGAAATTCACTCTATACTATTCAAGAGGATTTTTTGAAAATTCCTCTGTCCCTTTGGAGAAAATTCGACTTGTGATTTTTGTGAAAAATTACAAATCGAATTAATAGATCATATCTGTTTATTCTCTACGTAAAACTTCTGATTGATTTCTAGTCCAGTCAATCAGAGGGTTTCAGTTTTTCATTCGTGGACCTAATTCCGGAGTTAGATCGTGACTGTCATCGGTTTCCGAGATTTACAAGAAGAGCAGATTAAATTCTGTTGGAGTCCACGATCAAGCCTTTGCTTGACGAGGTAAAAATTTAACTGTGTTTTATTTTTACTTGAACAAATTTAATCGTAAAAGTTTTGATACCCATATATGGAATCGTTCCATATAAAAAAATAAAAATTTTTAAACTTCCGCTGCACCGGGTATCAATTCTAATTGATCTGAACACAGTTTTCCAACAAATAGTAGGAGTGTAATTCATAAAATTAATCTCTCCTTATTTTATGTCTTAGTAAATTAATTAAACAATCATTGATTATTGTCTGTTTCTTTTCAGTATTTCATTATGATGAATTCGCTCAATCCACTATTCTCTATTCTTGAACAAAACAAACTGACTGGCGCTAACTATACAGAATGGTTCCGTAAGTTAAAGATTGTTCTAAGTTCGGAAAAAGGTTTTCTACGTGTTAGAAAAATCTCCTCCGAAGGAAGCCTCGGCTAATGTGAGTTCGGAAGAGTTGGCCAAACTTGATAAAATGGTGGGACCATGATATCAAGGCCAAATGCTACATGCAGGCTTCGATGTCTGATGAACTTCAGAGGCGATTTGAGGATGCAGTGAATGCTGCTGACATTCACAAGACCCTCAAGGAACTTTTTGGATCTCAGTCAAGATCCGAGAGGTACGCCACTGTCAAAGAGCTAATGGCATGCCGCATGCGAGATGGGACTTATGTCCGTGAGCTTGGGGTACACATGATCGGGCTCATTGAAAAGTTGGTAAAACTCGATTTGACATTGGAGCACGAACTGAATGCGGACTTATTACTTCTCTCTCTTCCTTCGTCGTTTGACGGTTTTGTGATGAACTTCAATATGAACAAGATAGAGGCCACCCTTGAAGATATGGTCAATATGCTTGTCACTTATGAGGCCACATTAAAGAAGGATAAACCGGTACTCTTGGTAGGCTGCTCTTCTAACTCTAAGAAGGGACCAAGTGCAAAGGGTAAGAAACGTTCTACCCCACCCAAGAAAACTGGACCCAAGAAGAAGAACAAGACAAAGGCTTCAAACGTGAACAAATCTGAAGATGTTTGCCATCACTGCAAGAAACCCGGTCATTGGAAACATAACTGCAAAGAATATCTCGAGCAGTTGCGAACTGCAAAGGGTATGTTTTATATTGAAATAAATGTTTCACTTAATACTACTTCTTGGGTATTGGATACCGGATGTGGATCTCACATTTGCAATGACTTGCAGGTGATGACAAGAAGTCGTAAGCTTAGGATGGGTGAGACCCAGTTGAGGCTCGAAAATGGTTCTAGAGTTGAAGCCAAAGCTGTGGGAGACGTTTATTTAATTCTGCAGAACAATTTTAAGTTATTTTTTAGAGATGTTTTATTTGTGCCAGATTTGGTTAAAAACATTATTTCTGTTTCTATTCTTGATAGTGATGGTTTTTCTTGCAATTTTGTGAATGGGATTTGCAATATTTACAAAAATGAATGTTTAATTGGATGTGGACAACTTGAAAACGATCTATATAACTTAAAATTGAAATACGTACCAGTTAATTATGTTGATAAACCGGCAACAACAATTAAAAGAAAAAACGATAGTCAAAACCCGGCAAACCTTTGGCATGCTAGGCTAGGTCATATTTCCTCACGAAGGATGAACAAGCTAGTGGGAGAGGGAATGTTTGATTCGTCAGATATAAGCTCTCTACCTACTTGTGAGTCCTGTCTGAAAGGAAAAATGACTAAAACACCTTTTAAGGGAAAACCTGAGCGTAGTCAAAATCTATTGGATTTGATCCATACAGATGTTTGTGGCTCATTTAGTATTGGTACTAAATATGGTCACACCTACTTCATTATCTTTACTGATAATTATTCTAGGTATGGGTATTTATATTTAATTAAATATAAATCTGAATCGTTTGAAAGGTTCAAAGAATTCAAGAATGAAGTAGAAAACCAGCTAGGTAAAAGTATTAAAGCACTTTGATCTGATCGAGGCGGTGAATACTTGAGTACCGAGTTTTTGGACTATCTGAAAGAAAATGGAATTCTTTCTCAGTGGACTCCTCCTGCCACACCTAAGCTTAATGGTATAGCAGAGCGTCGTAATCGAACTCTGTTGGACATGGTTCGATCTATGATGAGCTTCACTGAGCTCCCACCCTCGTTTTGGAGCTATGCACTTGAAACGGCGGTATTGTTGTTGAACAATGTCCACACTAAAGCAGTGAACAAAACACCATATGAATTATGGACTGGCAAAAATCCTAAGTATTCGTACTTGAGGATTTGGGGATGTCCTGCTTACGTGAAGCAAACAGTGGGAGATAAGTTGGATAGTCGATTCACTTTATGTTAGGATATCCGAAGAATTCGATCCGATATTATTTCTATCATCCTACTGAAACATAAGTGTTTGTTTCTAGGAATGCCACCTTCCTAGAGAAGGAATTCTTACTTGATAGAAAAGGCAAAATGATGGAACTCGAAGAAGTTCGAGAAGAACCCGAGATACAAAATAGCAACCCCATACCTCAGGAACCAATAATTGACACGCCACCTCTTAGAAGATCCGAAAGGACTTCTAGACCTACTGATCGACTTAATCTCCTACTTGAAGGGGATCTAAGTGAGCCCATCGTTGGATGTGATCCAAGAAACTTCAAGGAGGCAATTTCTGATGCCGATTCGAATTTATGGCTTGAAGCCATGCAGTCTGAAATAGACTCCATGCATGCAAACCAAGTTTGGTCTTTAGTAGATCCTCCCGATGGAATTGTTCCTATAGGGTGTAAATGGATCAACAAAAGAAAACTTGGGCCAGATGGTAAGGTGCTGACCTACAAGGCACGATTGGTCGCAAAAGGTTATACACAAAGACAAGGTGTTGACTATGATGAAACTTTATCACCAGTCGCAAGTTCAAGTCCATAAGAATCTTAATTGCCATAGCAGCATGGTATGACTATGAGATATGGCAGATGGATGTGAAGACTGCGTTTCTTAATGGAAACATTAAGGAAGAAATCTATATGATGCAGCCCGATGGATTCACATCCGTGGGAAGCAAGCAAAAGGTATGCAAGCTTCAGAGATCAATTTATGGTCTCAAACAGGCGTCAAGAAGTTGGAACCAGAAATTTGATGAAATTATAAAAGACTTTGGTTTCATCAAGAACCCGGAGGAACCGTGCGTGCACAAAAAATTAGTTAAGGATGCTGTGACATTCTTAGTACTTTATGTTGATGACATCCTACTCATTGGGAATGACGTAGGGATATTGCAGTCAACAAAGATATGGTTATCAGGTAGATTCTCGATGAAGGACTTGGGTGAGGCGTCCTATATTCTAGGAATATAGATCTATAGAGATAGATCTAAAAGAATGATAGGACTCACTCAAGCAACCTACATCGACACCATATTGAAGAGGTTTTCCATGGATGAGTCCAAGAGAGGACATCTACCTATGTGTCATGGAGTTTCTCTATCCAAGTCAATGTCTCCCAAGTCTGACAAAGAGATAGAGAAAATGACACACATACCATATGCGTCAGCTATATGTAGTATCTTGTATGGATGATATCTACCAGACCAGATGTAGTCTTTGCTCTGAGTGTCACGAGCAGATATCAAGCGAACCCTGGTCATATGCATTGGAAAGTTGTGAAGGATATTCGTAAGTACTTGAGAAGGACTAAGAATATATTCATGGTTTATGGGGGAAGAGAATTGAAATTGGAAGGCTATACCGACTCTAGCTTCCAAAGCGACATGGATGACTCGAAAAATCAACCTCTGGATTTGTATTCATGCTCAATGACGCTGCTGTCTCTTTGAAGAGTTCCAAGCAGGACACCACAACGGATTCCACCACTGAGGCAGAGTACATTGCAGCATCAGCTGCTGCTAAAGAGGCTGTTTGGATGAGGAATTTTGTCCAAGAGTTGGGGGTCATTCCTGAAGCTGTTGGTCCAGTCCCGGTGTACTGTGACAACACTGGGGCCATTGCTCAGGCAAAGGAACCAAGGTCTCATCAAAGATCCAAACACATACTGAGGAAATACCACATCATCCGGGAGATCATGGAAAGAGGAGACATTACTGTCGAGAGAGTGGCCTCTGCAGACAATATCGCTGATCCACTTACTAAGCCCTTGCCAGGACCATTATTTGACAAACATCGCGAAGCAATGAGACTACGTAGTATGACTAGTTGGCTTTAGGGTAAGTGGGAGATTGAAAGAGTGGGTGCCCAGTTAGCCAACTTGTGGCTAAGGGCCTTTATGACTCTATTTGTAAACAATCTTTGTTTAATATAATTTACACTTTATATTGGCATTTACTTTATCTTTTATCATATTGTTATGTTGTGACGTGCTATACGATGTTTAGATAAAGACCTTGAATATACTAAAGTGTATGCAATATGTGATAGTGGATATGGATGACTATCATGAAACACATCTTGTAATCACTGTATATTCTAAACCAGTTCCTAGTCAATTGAGCCGTCCGCAATAAGGATAAGGATCGCTCAAGATTGAGACTAGCATTTGCGATGCCGAGTAGCACGTTTCATTGGTATGGAACATAGAGATGTTCGAAGCATGCAAATGGATATTCATTTGATGGATGATCGAACTACCCTATTCGGACTTTCCAAGTGGTTTTCACTAATTGAGTGAATAAGTCCGTGGTTTTGATTGTACACCATTAGTCCTTACTACTTGAAACATCATGGAGACTCTATATGCTAGTACTGTACTTTGACTCGTTTACCGAATCTATGAGGGTCATCAGGTGTCGAGATTGGGTACAGTTACGACACATATAGGAGTCAATGCTTTGTTGTCAAGGATTCATCACACACTTGCGAGTGTGGATATCCTATGCAATCTGAGGAGATATTAGTGTGACAAATCTCTGGCCAGAGTAAATGACGTGCTTTGGGTTACTTGGTTTCCTAGTTGCACATGCGATGTCACTATTTGATCTTCAAGATGTATTGCATAGTTATCTAATCTCGAACGACTCTCGATATACCAATGATTGTTGATTCGATCGGGATATATGGATGAAGGGACCGTACTGTATGTTAGAACCTAATGGGGGGGCGATTTAGGTTATATTGGCAACTTTTGCAATTTAAAGCGATTATGCTAGTACGCAAGCGGAAGACTTAAAGCAATTAATAATAAGTGCGGTAAATAAATGCGTAATTTAAATAAAAGGGATAAGAGATGTTTATGGAAGTTCGACGATAAATCGTCTACGTCTCCCCTTCTTGGTTAAGATCGATTAACCAAGGATCCACTAGCACTTCAACGTCTTGGCCTTGATGGCTCCAAGGATAGCCGTACAACTCAACACGATCACCGCGCCGATACAACTCGGACACTTGGCCTTAAGGGCTCCAAGGATAGCCTCAACCCAAACACTTGGCTTCACACTCAAGTGCTTACAACGATAGCACAACACACTTGGCTTCACACTCAAGTGTTTACAACAATAGCACAACCAACTCACAAACTATTTTTACAAACACTCTCAAATATATCACACAAACACTTTGATAGTGAGAAATTGCTTGCAAAGGAGAGAAGAGATGAGTTGGGATGTCTCCAAATGAACTTGGATGGCCTCTATTTATAGTTGGCAAAGATTTGAATCTGATTTGAGTGCATGAGGCGTGTGTTGAGAAGTCAAGGAGTGACAAAAAGTGTTCGGCGCCGCTGCCTACTTTTTCCCAGCACTGAGCGGATTTTGTGGAAAAATCATATCTCACAATCTAACCGTTGGAATGATCTGAAATTTAAACCACTTTACAACATCTGGATCTTCATTCTGAATGGTGAAGATTTGATTTAAACAAATAAATCATGCCCAGTAAGTTTCGGAAGTCGCTTCATCATGTTTTCGAACTTGTTCTGTGAAATAAATTTGAAAAATTCATATCTCCCAATCCATCCGTTGGATTGACCTGTAATTTGGACAGAAGCTTTATAACATCATAATCCTGCATCTGATTGGTGAAGATTGGATTTAGATTTCTCAAACATTCCCAGTTATATTCTGAATCGAATATTCATGGTTTCGTTCCTTGCAGAAGTGGGTACTGTGCAGCATATATGAAAAAAAATCATATCTCTCATTCTAGCCGTTGGATTGCTCTCAAATTTGGACAGTACATGTAACACTTCTTTATCTAGATTATGACAGGTGGAGATCCGATTTGGAGTCATAGAAAATTTCCAGTAATTTTCGGAAGTTGCTGCTTCATACTTTGGCTTCTTCTTGTCTTTTTCTAAATATCTCTTAACAATGTGCCATGACATCCACATAACATTGTGTCCATTATATGAAAAAATTGAGACTTCATAAATACATTGATAGCTTCAAAATAACTTCCAATAATTTATTTGTCAATAAATCTAATCTGCAAAATCTCACTTTAAATGGTTAGTAACAATTAACCGAGTTTTGTAATCATCAAAACATAATATTATGAGACTTGTTAATGCATTAAAAACATTAATCTCATCACACGAGATTTGTATGCGTTTAAGGCGTAACAATCTCCCCCTTTTTGATGATCACAAAACTTGGTTAAATAGGAGAAATAAATGTACAATATTAAATAAACAATTTAAATTTGCACAATATAATTGCATGAATAAAACTCCCCCTAAATTAAACAATTAGCTAAGAAGAGAATGTTTATCAAATAACCAATTTTATTCTCCATGCATTTAACCGAACTAACTATCCCCCTTAGTTAAAATATTTAACCAAACTAATTCTCCCCCTTTTTGTGATAATAAAAAAGACTGGAAAAGTAAATGCAAAACAAGAGAATTGAAATATAATTTCTAAAGAAACACATAAATTTCACATAAAATGTGAGCTTTATAACTTTGAATAAATACAATTAATTTGTATTATCCAATATTAAATTGCTCGAATTTAATATTAAGCTCCCCCTTAATATGACATTAAATTTAAACTTATGTCTACAAGCGATTACAACTCAATCATGCCAAGTGCACCACGCAAACGAATAAAAGTATTTTCATCTAGTGGTTTTGTAAAAATATCAGCAATTTGATTAGTTGTGTCAACATATTGAACTTCAACTTAATTTTGTTCGATGTGGTCACAAATAAAATGATGACGAATGTCAATATGTTTGGTGCGCGAATGTTGAATCGGATTCTTTGTAAGACATATGGCGCTTGTGTTGTCACAGAAAATAGGAATTTTTGAAAAAGATACACCATAGTCGAGCAATTGATGCTTCATCCAAAGAATTTGCGCACAACAACTATCGGCAGCCATATATTCAGCTTCGGTCGTTGACAACGCAACACAATTTTGTTTCTTTGAAAACCAAGAAACTAAATAATTTCCTAAAAAGAAACAAGTTCCACTAGTGATTTTACGGTCCACCTTATATCCACCAAAGTCGGTATCACAATAAGCTTTTAAATCAAAGAAAGAATTTTTCGAATACCACAAGCCGAGATTTGGAGTATTTGAAAGATATTTGAAAATACGTTTTAAGGCGAACAAATGTGATTCCTTTGGACATGATTGAAATCGTGCACACAAGCAAACACTAAACATAATGTCCGGTCTACTAGCAGTAGCATAAAGTAAGGAGCCAATCATACTACGAAAGGAAGATTGATCTACAGTTTTACCATTTTCATCCTTGTCGAGTCTGATTGTTGTGCTCATCGGTGTGGATGATGATTTTGTATTCTCCATCCCAAACTTCTTTAGAATCTCCTTGATGTATTTGCTTTGGTTCACAAAGAACCCATCCTTGCACTGTTTGATTTGTAATCCGAGGAAATAGTTAAGTTCCCCCATCATACTCATCTCGAAGTGTTCCTGCATCAACTTAGAGAATTCTTGACAAAGAGTTTCATTAGTAGAACCAAAAATTATATCATCAACATAGATTTGCACAATTAATAAATCATCTTTGCCATTCTTGGTGAATAAAGTAATGTCGATCTTTCCTCTTGAAAAACCATTTGAAAACAAGTAGACAATTTATCATACCAAGCTCTAGGAGCTTGTTTCAATCCATACAAGGCTTTGTTAAGTCTAAACACATGATCAGGCAAAGCAGTATCAACAAAGCCATCAGGTTGTTCAATGTAAACCTCCTCTTTCAATTCACCATTAAGAAATGCACTCTTGACATCCATTTGAAATAACTTGAAATTTCTAGAGCAAGCAAAAGCAAGTAGCATGGGAATAGATTCTAGTCTAGCAACAGGCGCATAAGTTTCATCATAATCTATGCCTTTCTTGACTATATCCTTTAGCTTCAAGCCTAGCTTTATTTCTAGTGATAATACCATGCTCGTCAAGTTTATTCCTAAACACCCATTTAGTACCAATGATAGATATATCATGCGGCCTAGGAACAAGATTCCAAACATTATTACGTCTAAACTCATTCAACTCATCTTGCATAGCAATAATCCATGAATCATCTAATAAAGCATCATCAATGCACTTAGGTTCAACATGCGAAACAAAAGCAAGATGATTGCAAATATTATTAATTGAAGAGCGAGTGGTTACTCCCTTCGAAGGACTTCCAATGATAAGATCCATAGGATGATCTTTGTGAAGCGTCCAATCCTTCGGAAGTGGTGTTTCCTCAATAGAAACATCTATATCATTTAAGCTTGAGGAGGCCATCTCTTCTTCGAGTAATTCTACATCATCGTTAGTATTACGAGGAACTATAGACATAGATTCATAAAATATTACATGCATTGATTCTTCAACAAGTAAAGTATGAAATACCTTTGTTGGATTTGGCATCAAATTTGCCAAGGTTGTCCTTACCGTTATTATGAATATTGCATTTGGAACCGAAAGCTCGAAAGTATGAAATGTTAGGCTTTCTCCCTCTCCATAATTCATATGGAGTTTTCTTGAGAATTGACCTTATTGATACACGATTGGTAATGTAACAAGCAGTGTTCATTGCTTCAGCCCAAAAATATTTTGGTAGAGAATGCTCACATATCATGGTTCTTGCAATCTCCACAAGTGTCCTATTTTTCCTCTCAACGACCCCATTTTGTTGAGGAGTCCTAGGATAAGAAAAATTGTGACCGATGCCTTTCTCTTCACAAAAGTTTGAAAACTCTCATTTTGAAATTCAGTTCCGTGGTCACTACGGATCTGTTTTATAAAAAGATTTTTCTCATTCTCAACTCGTTTGACAAAAGTTTTAAAATAATCAATGATATCATTTTTGTGGGCTAAAAACAATGTCCACGTGTAACGTGAAAAATCATCCACAATGACAAATGCATAAAGCTTCCCTCCTAGGCTAGCATTCCTCGAGGGACCACATAGATCTAGGTGGAGAAGTTCAAGGGGCATAGAAGTTGATACAAAATTTTTGCTTTTAAAAGATTTTCTTGTATGTTTGCCACGTTGACATGCATCACAAACAGAATCTAATTTTAAATTGAGTTTTGGCATACCAACAACTAAATCAAGTTTAAAAAGTTTTTTTATGGTACTAGGACCAACATGACCTAGTCGTCTATGCCAAAGAATGTTGTCATCAACATTCAAGGATACAAGGCTTTTAATATTTGATAAAGATAAATTATTTAAAGAATCCTTGTATACATTTTCACTTCTATATCCTTTGAAATTTATGGATTTGTCAGTCATGAGTGATATAGTGCAGTGTTGGGGAGTGAATTTGACTTCATAACCTCTATCGCACAATTGACTTATGCTTAGTAGATTATGTTTAAGCCCTTTCACTAGGAGTACATCATCAATCAAGCAGGATTTAGAAATACCTATTGAGCTGATTCCTTCGATAACTCCTTTGTTGTTGTCTCCAAAGGTGACAGATCCCTTCTCCTTTGGTTTGATGGATTGGATTAGCTCTTTGTTTCCCGTCATATGTCTAGAATATCCACTGTCTAGATACCATATGCTAGGGAGAACATTTTTCCTATTTCCCTGCAAAAATTGGTTTTGGTACCCTTTAGTTCTTTTGGGTCCACAATGTTAGAAAAGAGAGATACAAAATAAACTTCTAAGAGTTCAGTCTCTCATAGCAACATCATCGCCACTTTCTAAGAGTGCTCCCAGTAGTAGGTAGGGCTATGGCCTCTTTAAAAACCTATTTTCTTGGACAGAGCAGCGTTCATCAGGAAGACCAGTCGCAAGTCAAGGCAGTTTAAACCGGTCTATGATGAACTCCCTTAGATCATGATCTCATAATGTCAACTAATGAGTTGTTAAGTACTCTTAGGCCTCCATTTCATATAACTCTTTTGATCATATTGAAATCTCAAGGATCTACATTTATATTTAGCATGACCAATTTTACAACAATAAGAGCATGTAGGAGGTGATCTCATTTTTGCTTTAGCAATTAGACTAGTAAAGTCTATTGATTTCTTACCGTACCCTATTCCACCCTTATCAAAACTACATTTCTGAATGCTAAGTAGATTATTCAATTTATTACTACTGACATTGAACTTATTAAAAGATTTTTCTAAGTGGGCTATGTCATCCTTTAATCTTACGTTTTCATGCCCCTTAGTTTCTAATTCATTTTTAAGGTTTTTATTTTCCTTTCTAAGTGACTTAGCCATATCAAACATTTGTTTATATGCATGTAGTAGTTCGTCATAGGAAGGTACCTCGTCATCATCGTCGGAGACGATGTCATCACTTTTAGCCATAAGGCAAATGTTAGCTTCCTCCTCGTCATCGCCGCTATCGCTCCAAGTGGCTAGAAGTGCTTTATTCTTTCCTTTGTCAGATTTTTTCTTGAGAGGGCACTCATTTGCATAATGCCCTTGTTGTTGACAGTTGTAGCAAGTAACTTCCTTGTCCGTCTTCTTTTTGAAGTTGTTTCCTCGCATAAATATTTTGAATTTTCTTGCGAAGAGTGCCATATCATCATCATCATCTTCTTTGACTTGGGTAGATAAGGCAATCCCCTTTGCCTTGGTCTTTTCATCCTCTCTCTTTGACTCTTTCCTTGTAGATACTTCCAAATCATGGGTTTTTAGGGTCCCATGGAGTTGATCAAGATCATACGATGCGGTGTCACCTTTGTTGGACTCAATGATGGCAGTCCTCTTTGCATCCCACTCCTTGGGTAGGGCGCGTAGAGCTCTTCTCCAAACTTTCTTGGATGGATACTTTTCTCCAAGTTGGGCTAACTCATTGATGATTTGAGTAAGCCTTCGGAACATTGTGTCAACATCCTCATTGGTTTCCATCTCAAATGTTTCGTATTTGATTTGAAGTAGATCGATCTTCGTCTCTTTGACTTGATTAGTCCCTTCATGGCATATCTCCAACTTGTCCCATATCTCTTTAGCGGATGAGCACATCGAGATCCGATTTTATTCGTTCATATCTAAGGAACAATGAAGAATATTCATGGCTTTAGCATTTTGAGATATAAGTTTCATATCCTCCTTAGAAAAGTCGTCCATTCCCTTAGGAATTTTGACACCCTCAACCTCTTTAGTAGGTATGTAGGGACCTTTCACAGTAACCTTCCAAAGGTCATAGTCTACGGATTGGATATATAGGGACATTCGGTTTTTCCAATCCGTAGTTTATGCCATTGAAAAGAGGAGGACGATTTGTTGATTGCCCTTGAGCATAGTCGCTCGCTAGATTTGCCATAAGAACCTTTTTGAAAATATTTTGAAAAAAGTGGCTTTGATACCACTTGTTAGAACCTAATGGGGGGGGGGAGGGGATTTAGGTTCTATTGGCAACTTTAGCAATTTAAAGCGATTATGCTAGTACGCAAGTGGAAGACTTAAAGCAATTAATAATAAGTGCGGTAAATAAATGCGTAATGTAAATAAAAGGGATAGGAGATGTTTATGGAAGTTTGATGATAAATCTTCTACGTCTCCCCTTCTTGATTAAGATCGATTAACGAAGGATCCACTAGCACTTCAACGTCTTGGCCTTGATGGCTCCAATGATAGCCGTACAACTCAACACGATCACCGCGCCGATACAACTCGGACACTTGGACTTAAGGGCTCCAAGGATAGCCTCAACACAAACACTTGGCTTCACACTCAAGTGTTTACAACAATAGCACAACCAACTCACAAACTATTTTTACAAACACTCTCAAATATATCACACAAACACTTTGATAGTGAGAAATTTCTTGCAAAGGAGAGAAGAAATGAGTTGGGATGTCTCCAAATGAACTTGGATGGCCTCTATTTATAGTTGGCAAAGATTTGAATCTGATTTGAGTGCATGAGGCGTGTGTTGAGAAGTCAAGGAGTGAAAAAAAGTGTTCGGCGCCGCTGCCTACTTTTTCCCAGCACTGAGCGAATTTTGTGGAAAAATCATATCTCACAATCTAACCGTTGGAATGATCTGAAATTTAAACCAAAGCTGTAAAAATCTGGATCTGCATTCTGAACTGTGGAGATTTGATTTGAACTAATAAATCATGCCCAGTAATTTTCGAAAGACGCTTCATCATGTTTTCGAGCTTGTTCTGTGCAACAAATTTGAAAAATTCATATCTCCCAATCCATCCGTTGGATTGACCTGAAATTTGGACAGAAGCTTGATAACATCATAAGCTTGTATCTGAGTGGTGCAGATTGGATTTACATTTCTCAAACATTCCCAGTTATTTTCTGAAGTTGAATCTTCATGGTGTTGTTCCTTGCAGAAGTGGGTACTGTGCAACATATATGAAAAAAAATCATATCTCTCATTCTAGCCGTTGGATTGCTCTCAAATTTGGACAGTACATGTAACACTTCTTTATCTAGATTATGACTGGTGGAGATCCGATTTGGAGTCATAGAAAATTTCCAGTAATTTTCGAAAGTTGCTGCTCCATACTTTGGCTTATTCTTGTCTTTTTCTAAATATCTCTTAACAATGTTCCATGACATCCACATAACATTGTGTCCATTATATGAGCAAATTGAGACTTCATAAATACATTGATAGCTTCAAAATAACTTCCAATAATTTATTTGTCAATAAATCTAATCTGCAAAATCTCACTTTAAATGGTTAGTAACAATTAACCGAGTTTTGTAATCATCAAAACATAATATTATGAGACTTGTTAATGCATTAAAAATATTAATCTCATCACACGAGATTTGTATGCGTTTAAGGCGTAACACTGTATGCTAACCAAAACCTACTGGTTCTTGCAGGCACTATCAGTGATACCTAGGGAATCATGGAGCGATGTTGCTAGGCGCTTTTACCATGATTCGATGGGTAAGTCGGAAATTGTTGTTCCGAGTCACAAGGAATTGTGGGCCCACGGCTAGCTGTATCCATGAACCATTGAGAGTTACACAAGTAATAGATTTCTAATCCCCGTTGAGATAATTAAATTTAATGAGTTAAATTTAGCAAATGAGAAGCAGGAGGTTTATTAATGAGTAGAGGGAGTGAGATTTCTTAAAATGACATAGGGATGTCATTTTTGGAAACCACTGAATTCGGATTCAAAAAATTTATCTTGACTTTAAAATGTACAGAAAAGGTTTCTGTACACATTGGTAAAATCAGTTTTTCAATTTAAGTCACGATGAATTTTATATTAATTTCTGAACATGCGGGCTTTGCTTGTCAGGCTTGAACTTATAACTAATGGGCCCTAAGCTGTTAGCAGCCCATGTTATAAATAAGTTATTGCAGTACAAAAATTACACAACACAGCTCACAAATTTTTAAACCTAGAGAGCACTCTCCCTAGGGTTTCGGCCCCCTCCCCCCTCCTTTCTCTGTGTTCGATTTTTCAGTCTGCAAATTTTCAAATTTGAAGTCTGATTAAACAGATCAGATCTGTTTATTCTCTTAGTAGAAACTTCTGATAGACTTTCTAGTGCAGTCTATCAGAGGGATTAAGAATTCTGTTCGTGGTCCTGATTCAGGAGTTGATCGAGCGAGTCATCAGTTCTTGGGATATACAAGAAGAGCAGAATTTTCTGTTGGAGTCCATAACCTCAAGTTAAGACTTGAGAGGTAAAATTTTATTCTGTTTTATTTTACTTGTTTGTTTTAATCGTTAGGATTTGATAACCATGATCTGGAATCGTTCTAGATCAGAAAATAAAAATTTTAAATTCCGCTGCTATGGGTATCACATCTGACTGATCCGAGAACATGTTCCAACAATTAATTGGGTATAAGATTACCTCAATAGTTGTTGTAATTTCTGTTGTTTCTATATTGATCTTGCTCCACACTCTCAAATCCATCAGCAGAATTTACGTCAGTTGCTAGTGATGTTGTCTTAATAGAAACTTGATTTCCTTTGGTCAGTGCAGCCAACTGTGTAGAAATAGTAGCCATCTGAGCAGTCAAAGAAGTGAACGCATCAACCTCATGAATTTCAGCAGGCTTTCTTATCGCAGATCTCTCGCTCGGCCACTGATAACTGTTAATAGTCATCTGTTCAAGCATCTCATATGCATCCGCAGGAAATTTAGAGAATATCGAACCACCAGCAGAAGCATCCACAGAAATACGAGTTGGCCCATTCAAACCATTGTAGAATAATTCGATCTGTTCCCAATCTGGAAAATTATGGTTCGGACACTTCCTAAGCAATTCCTTGTAGCGCTCCCAAGCTTCATACAATAAATCATGATCTTGCTGTTTGAAAGTTGTTATCTCAATTTTCAGCTAGGCAGACTTGGCAGGTGGAAAGTACTTAGCCAGAAATTTAGATGCCATGTCTTCCCATATAGTGATGCTCCCAAGAGGTAATGACTACAACCAACTACGAGCATTTTCCCTAAGAAAGAACGGGAACAATCGTAGTCTGATGATGTCTTCAGTAACACCATGAATTTTCACTGTGTCAGCAATCTCCAAAAAAGTACGAAAGTGCAAATTTGGATCTTCAGTAGCTGCACCCCTAAACTGATTTTGCTGCACCATATTAATCAGAGCTGGCTTTAACTCAAAATTATTTGCTGTAATATTCTGCCGAGCTATTCCAGAATAATTATTGTTGATCACTGGTCGAAAGTGATTTCTGATCGGCACCGGAGCATTATTGACAACTCTTTCCCTTTCTTCAGCCATTTGTTGCAACTCTTCTCTTCTAGCTTTTCTCAAAGCTTTAGCAGTTTTCTCGATTTCCGGATCAAAGAGCAGTGAGTCGTAACTCTGTCTTTTGTGCATAAACTGCATAAACAAGAGAAATATTTAAAAATAGAACCAAAAAAATAGAATAAAATGCTCTAAATCAAAATTAAGACTAATTAGCACAATTTAATATAAATCAAATAAAATTCAATTCCCCGGCAACGGCGCCAAAAACTTGTTGCATAATTTTGTGCCCGCAAGTGCACGATGTCAAGTTTTAATATAGAAAATGAGTCCAAATCGATCCCACAGAGAATGAATAAAATGATATTATATTGAATATTTGCAACTAATCAAATCTTAATCCTATGTAGAGCTACGAGAATGATTTGAGTTATATCAAACTAAATTTTGAAATAAATAAAATTAATTAACGACGAGTTCGCAAGACGAAAATTTAATGAGAGAAAAATTCTAGAGGTTCGACATCACTTAACCATCCACCAAGTTAATTCATAAAGAAATCTATATCATAAATTCTTCAAGTTTATTAGCCAAGAATTCCTATTATTTTCTACTACCTCTCTCGGGTGTCAAGAAGAAATTCGTATTCAATAGCAAACTCAATATCTCTATCAAAGTTCAATCATTAAATCCGGTAAATAGCACAAAAATTCTTCTATGACTTCTATGGAGTTATATGCCTCTCGAACAATATAAACACCAAAGATGTATTTTCCTATGTAATATTCAAAATCTCCTCTCTCGAGTGATAGATTCTAAATAAAATATCATTCAATCTATGGCCAGTAAATTGAACGCAATCAATTCAGGAAATCACAAATAAACCGAATTAATAATTCTAATATATCAATCAAAATATCAAAAATATGATTTCAAGTCAAGCTACGTCGTCCCTTTAGACAAAGGAATTAGTTCATAATAAAAATAAAAATCAAACAAAACATGTTCTTGAATATCATTCAAAAATTAGGAGAAATAATGAAATAAAAACGAAGGTAGATGATGCTTCTCCGTCTTGTTGGATAACTCGGCGATCAGATCAATTAGGATTGATACCCGGTGCAGCGGAAGTTTAAAATTTTTATATGGAACGATTCCATAATGGGTATCAACCTTACGATTAAATTGTGTGTGTAAAAATTAAATAACGATTATAAAATTTTTACCTTTAATCTCGAATCGAGATTTTGGACACCAACAGATTTCTCTGCTCTTGTTGTATATCCCTGGAACTGATGGACGAACTGTTCTTCAATCAGGTCCACGAACGGATATTTAATCCCTCTGATAGATTGCACTAGAAAATCTATCAGAAGTTTCTACGAAGAGATTAACGAATTTGATCCGTTAAACCAGACTGCAATTCAAAATTCACAGACTGGATTTTACCGAGCAGAGGGGAGAGGGGGTCGGCCACTTCAGAGAGAAAAATAGGGTTTTTTCGAAAATTGTGACCTTATTGTGTGTAATTTCTGTACTGCAATAACTTATTTATAATGTAGGCCACTAACAGCTTAGGGCCCATTAGTCATAAGTTCAAGCCCGACAAGCAAAGCCCGCATGTTCAGAAATTAATATAAAATTCATCGTGAATCCGATTGATAAACCGATTTCATCAATGTGCACAGAAACCATTTCTGCACCTTTTAAAGTCAAGATAAATTTTTCTGAATCCGAATTCAGTGGTTTCCAAAAATGTCCATCCCTATGTCATTTTAGGAAATCTTACTCCTCTACTCATAATTAAGAAGTCCAACTTCTTTGTTCATTAAATTTAACTATTTAAATTTAACTATCTCAACGGGGATTAAAAATCCATTACTCTGTGTGACCCTCAATGGTTCAGGGATACAGCTAGCCGTGGGCTCACAACTCCTTGTGACTCGGAACAACAATTTCCGACTTGCCCATCGAATCATGGTATGAGCGCCTAGCAACATCGCCCCATGATTCCCTAGGTATCACTGATAGTGCCTACAAGAACCAATAGATTTTGGTTAGCGTACAGTACGGTCCCTTCATCCATATATCCCGATCGAATCAACAACCATTGGTATATCGAGAGTCGTTCGAGATTCGATAACTATGCAATACATCTTGAAGATCAAATAGTGACATCGCATGTGCTACTAAGAAACCATTTCTTAAACCACATCATGTACTCTGGCCAGAGATTCGTCACACTAATATCTTCTCAGATCGCATAGGATATCCACACTCGCAAGTATGTGGTGAATCCTTGGCAACAAAGCATCGACTCCTATATGTGTTGTAACTGTACCCAATCCCGACACCTGATGACCCCAATAGAGTCGGTAAACGAGTCAAAGCACAGTACTAGCATATAGAGTCTCAATGGTGTTTCAAGTAGTAAGGACTAATGGTGTACAACCAAAACCGCGGACTATATCCACTCGATAAGTGATAACCACTTGGAAAGTCCGGATAGGGTAGTTCGATCATTCATCATATGAATATCCATTTGCATGCTTCGAACATCTCTATGTTCCTTACCAATGAAACGTGGTACTCTGCATCGCAAATGCTAGTCTCAAACTCGAGCGATCCTTATCCTTATTATCGGACGGCTCAATCGACTAGGAACAGTTTAGAATATACAGTGACTATAAGATGTGTTTCATGATAGACATCTCCATGTTCTACCACATCTTACATACACTATAGTATATTCAAGGTCTTTATCAAAACAACAATAGTATATCACAATATAACAATATGAAGAAAGATAAATTCATTGCCATTAATAAAAGTGTAAATAATATTAAACAAAAGATTGTTTATACAAAGAGTCATCAAAGCCCTTAGCCACAAGTTGGCTCACCGGGCACCCACTCTTTCAATCTCCCACTTGCCCTATAGCCAACTAGTCATACTACGTAGACCCATTGTTTCGCGATGTTTGTCAAATAATGGTCCTGGCAAGGGCTTAGTAAGCGGATCAGCGATATTGTCTGCAGAGGCCACTCTTTCGACAGTGATGTCTCCTCTTTCCACAATCTCCCGGATGATGTGGTATTTCCTCAGTACGTGTTTGGATCTTTGATGAGACCTTGGTTCCTTTGCCTGAGCAACGGCACCCGTGTTGTCACAGTACACCGGGACTGGACCAACAACTTCAGGAATGACGCCCAACTCTTGGACGAAATTCCTCATCCAAACAGCCTCTTTAGCAGCAGCTGATGCTGCAATGTATTCTGCTTCAGTGGTGGAATCCGCTGTGGTGTCCTGCTTGGAACTCTTCCAAGAGACAGCACCGCCATTGAGCATGAACACAAATCCAGAGGTTGTCTTCGAGTCATCCACGTCACTTTGGAAGCTAGAGTCGGTATAGCCTTCCAATTTTAGTTCTCTTCCTCCATCTACCATGAACATATTCTTAGTCCTTCGTAAGTACTTAAGAATGTCCTTCACGGCTTTCCAATGCATTTGACCGGGATTAGCTTGATATCTGCTCGTGACACTCAGAGCAAATGCTACATCCGGTCTGGTAGATATCATCCCATACATGATACTACCTATGGCTGACGCATATGGTACATGTGTCATTTTCTCTATCTCTTCATCAGTCTTGGGACACATAGACTTGGATAGAGAAACTCCATGACACATGGGTAGATGTCCTCTCTTGGACCCATCCATTGAAAACCGTTTCAATATGGTGTCGATGTAGGTTGATTGAGTGAGTCCTATCATTCTCTTAGATCTATCTCTATAGATCTGTATCCCAAGAATATAGGATGCCTCACCCAAATCCTTCATCGAGAATCTACCTGATAACCATATCTTTGTTGACTGCAACATCCCTACATCATTCCCAATGAGTAGGATGTCATCAACATAAAGTACTAAGAATGTCACAGCATCCTTAACTACTTTCTTGTACACGCATGGTTCCTCCGGATTCCTGATGAAACCAAAATCTTTTATTGTTTCATCAAATTTCTGGTTCCAACTTCTTGATGCTTGTTTTAGACCATAAATTGATCTCTGAAGCTTGCATACCTTATGCTCACTTCCCATGGATGTGAACTCCTCAGGCTGCTTCATATAGATTTCTTCCTTAATGTCTCCATTAAGAAAAGCAGTCTTCACATCCATTTGTCATATCTCATAGTCATACCATGCAGCTATGGAAATAAGGATTCTTATGGACTTGAACATTGCAACTGGTGAAAAGGTTTCATCATAGTCAACTCCTTGTCTTTGAGTATAACCTTTTGCCACCAATTGCGCCTTGTAGGTCAATACCTTACCATCAGGCCCAAGCTTTCTCTTGTAGATCCATTTACACCCTATTTGAACAATTCCATCGGGAGGATCTACTAAAGACCAAACTTGGTTTGTATGCATCGAATCTATTTCCGACTGCATAGCTTCAAGCCATAAATTTGAATCCGCATCAGAAATTGCTTCCTTGAAGTTTCTTGGATCACATCCAACATCGGGTTCATCTTGATCCCTTTCAAGAAGAAGACCATATCGAATAGGAGGTCTAGAAGTCCTCTCGGATCTTCTAGGTACAGGCGTGTCTATCAATGGTTCCTAAGGTGTAGGATCGTTATTTTGTATTTCGGGTTCTTCTCGAATTTCTTCGAGTTCCATCATCTCGCCTTTCTTATCCAATAAGAACTCCTTCTCCAAGAAGGTGGCATTCCTTGAAACAAACACCTTTGTTTCAGCAGGATAATAGAAATAATATCCGATTAAATTCTTCGGATACCCTACGAAATAACATAAGGTGGATCGACTATCCAACTTATCTCCCACTGTCTGCTTCACGTAAGCAGGACATCCCCAAATCCTCAAGTACGAATACTTAGGAGCTTTGCCATTCCATAACTCGTATGGTGTTTTGTCCACTACTTTAGTGTGGACGTTGTTCAACAACAATACCGCCGTTTCAAGTGCATAGCCCCAAAACAAAGGTGGAAGCTCAGTGAAGCTCATCATGGATCGAACCATGTCCAACAAAGTTCGATTACGACGCTCCGATACACCATTCAGCTGTGGTGTCATAGGAGGAGTCCACAGAGAGAGAATCCCATTCTCTTTTAGATAGTCCAAAAACTCGGTACTTAAGTATTCTCCACCTCGATCCGATCGAAGTGCTTTAATACTTTTACCTATCTTGTTTTCTACTTCAGCCTTGAATTCTTTGAACTTTTCAAATGCTTCAGACTTATATTTCATTAAATATAAATACCCATACTAGAATAATCATCAGTAAAGGTAATGAAGTAGATGTGGCCATATTGAGTACCAACTCTATATGGACCACAAACATCTGTATGGATCAAATCCAACAGATTTTGACTACGCTCAGGTTTCCCCTTAAAAGGAGATTTAGTCATTTTTCCTTTTAGGCAGGATTCACAAGTAGGTAGAGAGTTAATATCAGACATATCAAACATGCCCTCTCCCACTAGCTTGTTCATCCTCCTTGAGGAAATATGACCTAGCCTAGCGTGCCAAAGGTTTGCCGGGTTTTGACTATCGATTTTCCTTTTGTTTGTTGTTGCCGGTTTATCAACATAATTTATTGGAACGTCTTTTAGTTTTAAGTTATATAGATCGTTTTCAAGTTGTCCATTTCCATCAAACATTCATTCTTGTAAATATTGCAAATCTCATTCACAAAATTGCAAGAATAACCATCTCTATCAAGCATAGAAACAGAAATAATGTTTTTAATCAAATCTGGAACAAATAAAACATCTATCAAAAGTAACTTAAAACCGTTCTGCAAAATTAAATAAATATTTCCCATAGCTATGGATTTAACTCTGGAACCATTCCCGAGCCTTGACTGGGTCTCACCCATCCTTAGCCTATTACTTCTTATCATCATTTGCAACTCATTGCAAATATGAGATCTACATCTGGTATCCAATACCCAAGAAGTAGTATTAAGAAAAACATTTATTTCAATGTAAAACATACCCTTTGCAGTTCGCAACTGCTCGAGGTATTCCTTGCAGTTACGTTTCCAATGACCGGGTTTCTTGCAGTGATGGCAAACTTGTTTAGACTTGTCCAATTTTGCATGTAACATTTGTCCTTGAGATCATGGTCCAACCATTTCTCTAGTTCGGCCAACCTTTCGGCAGTTACATCAGCCGGGGCTGTTTTTCGGAGAAGCCTTTTCTAACACTTAGAAAATGTTTTCCGAACTTAGGACAATCTTAACTTATGGAATCATTCTGTATTGTTTGCGCCAATAAGTTTGTTTTGTTGGAGAATAGAAACATGTGGATTACTGAGATGAAACAGACAATTATCGATGATTGTTTAATTAATTTACTAAGACATAAAATAGGCGAAATTTATTTTATGAATCTCACTCCCACTATTTTAACGATTTCACTACCCTCTAGTGAAAACGGGAAACTGTTTTCCTTAGTGAGAACATGGAGTCCAATTGACAAACTATGGTCCCGAATAATATCAGCCAACCATAATTTTCAAAAGGTAGAGCCCAATTGCTTCCAAAGCAACCTCCACGTTTTTACCTCATGTCCAATAAGGGCCCAATAATATGACGTCGTTTATTGTGACATGTCAAGATGACCCATCAATATTAAGTTGTGTTGGACGGTCGCCATGTGGATCCCCCAATAATATGAGCCGATCCCATGGGAGTTCCACCCAACTTACAACATGTGTCGATCCAATGTACAGCTTTCCGACGAACGGGCCCCCCCCAATAATATGAGCTGGACCGTATCCGCGGGTAGCATCTCATACATTGATCGTTGATGGAAGGTAGGAACATTTAAACAAATTTAAATGTCCTTTATTTATCTTGATATCAATTTTAAATCATATTTAAAATGAGGGATTTTAATTATAAAAATTTGTCTCATCATTTTTAAAATTTTGTATGCTTGTCGGATTCACACAATTTTGTCTAAAACATGCATACAACTATAATATCAAATATTATATATGATGATCGATTCCATTTCTAATCGACCCGTGGTTTCCAATCACGAGTCTTAGTCCAATCCTAGGTAATATGCAGTATGCAATGCAATCCTATTACATTTGCTTCCAATTTACATTTCTTCTGTCTTTATTGTCTGCTGGGCCCACCTCCATCTTCAAATCTTGATCTCCCACTAAATCTAATGTATTTACAATAAATAACAATGACAAGTAGGGGATACATTTTTAAGGGGTGGGAACGGGCCATAAACCAAGCCCACTTTTATTACATATGACAATTCATATTGGGCCATAAACCAGGCCCATTAATAAAACCAACAACAATAAAAACAAATGTAAATTCCTAACATACACCTACAAAATTGGTCATGGCAATCGATCATCTTTATCCAATAACATTTAATTCAAAATTAATTTATTGGATAACATGCAATGGCAATTTAAATTTAAAAGGATAAAATCATATTTCATATATAAAATCTTATTTTACATACAAAATCATATTTTATCTTTTTATCAAATAAAATCATATTTTATCTATAAAATCCAATTTTATACATAAAATCATATTTTACTCAATATATCCATAAGATCATATCTTATCATCAATTGTACCAAAAATAATTAATTTCAAAATTCAATTTAACGGATAAAATATTTAAATTTTCCAAAAATTCAAATTTATCCAAAAATCAATTTTAAAATTTTCGGACTCGAACAATTCGATCCGACGCCTCGTGGACCAATCAAAAACAATTTTCGATCGGACCAAAAATAGAATTTTAACATATTAAAATTTAATTTAAAAATTAAAAAATAATTTTTCCCGCGGGCCGCCCGGGACATTCCCGGGCTGCCCGCGCCCTAATGGGGTCGGGCCGGGCAGCGACGATCGCTGCCCTGGGCAGCGCCGTGCGCCGCCCTGGGCAGCGCCTAGCGCTGCGCAGGGCAGCGACCATCGCTGCCCCCCCCCGGGCAGCGATCCAATTGCTGCCCAGGTTTTTGCCCGAAAAAAAAAAATTTTTATTTTTAAAATATTTATTTTGTTTCAAAAACCGAGGCCTAAAATTTTTTTTGTACAATTGATTAATTTAATCGCTTGATCTGAGCAATCTGGCTCTGATACCACTGTTGGATAACTCGGCGATCAGATCAATTTGGATTGATACCCGGTGCAGCGGAAGTTTAAAATTTTTATATGGAACGATTCCATAATGGGTATCAACCTTACGATTAAATTGTGTGTGTAAAAATTAAATAACGATTATAAAATTTTTACCTTTAATCTCGAATCGAGATTTTGGACACCAACAGATTTCTCTGCTCTTGTTGTATATCCCTGGAACTGATGGACGAACTGTTCTTCAATCAGGTCCACGAACGGATATTTAATCCCTCTGATAGATTGCACTAGAAAATCTATCAGAAGTTTCTACGAAGAGATTAACGAATTTGATCCGTTAAACCAGACTGCAATTCAAAATTCACAGACTGGATTTTACCGAGCAGAGGGGAGAGGGGGTCGGCCACTTCAGAGAGAAAAATAGGGTTTTTTCGAAAATTGTGACCTTGTTGTGTGTAATTTCTGTACTGCAATAACTTATTTATAATGTAGGCCACTAACAGCTTAGGGCCCATTAGTCATAAGTTCAAGCCCGACAAGCAAAGCCCGCATGTTCAGAAATTAATATAAAATTCATCGTGAATCCGATTGATAAACCGATTTCATCAATGTGCACAGAAACCATTTCTGCACCTTTTAAAGTCAAGATAAATTTTTCTGAATCCGAATTCAGTGGTTTCCAAAAATGTCCATCCCTATGTCATTTTAGGAAATCTTACTCCTCTACTCATAATTAAGAAGTCCAACTTCTTTGTTCATTAAATTTAACTCTTTAAATTTAACTATCTCAACGGGGATTAAAAATCCATTACTCTGTGTGACCCTCAATGGTTCAGGGATACAGCTAGCCGTGGACTCACAACTCCTTGTGACTCGGAACAACAATTTCCGACTTGCCCATTGAATCATGGTATGAGCGCCTAGCAACATCGCCCCATGATTCCCTAGGTATCACTGATAGTGCCTACAAGAACCAATAGATTTTGGTTAGCGTACAGTACGGTCCCTTCATCCATATATCCCGATCGAATCAACAACCATTGGTATATCGAGAGTCGTTCGAGATTCGATAACTATGCAATACATCTTGAAGATCAAATAGTGACATCGCATGTGCTACTAAGAAACCATTTCTTAAACCACATCATGTACTCTGGCCAGAGATTCGTCACACTAATATCTTCTCAGATCGCATAGGATATCCACACTCGCAAGTATGTGGTGAATCCTTGACAACAAAGCATCGACTCCTATATGTGTTGTAACTGTACCCAATCCCGACACCTGATGACCCCAATAGAGTCGGTAAACGAGTCAAAGCACAGTACTAGCATATAGAGTCTCAATGGTGTTTCAAGTAGTAAGGACTAATGGTGTACAACCAAAACCGCGGACTATATCCACTCGATAAGTGATAACCACTTGGAAAGTCCGGATAGGGTAGTTCGATCATTCATCATATGAATATCCATTTGCATGCTTCAAACATCTCTATGTTCCTTACCAATGAAACGTGGTACTCTGCATCACAAATGCTAGTCTCAAACTCGAGCGATCCTTATCCTTATTATCGGACGGCTCAATCGACTAGGAACAGTTTAGAATATACAGTGACTATAAGATGTGTTTCATGATAGACATCTCCATGTTCTACCACATCTTACATACACTATAGTATATTCAAGGTCTTTATCAAAACAACAATAGTATATCACAATATAACAATATGAAGAAAGATAAAGTCATTGCCATTAATAAAAGTGTAAATAATATTAAACAAAAGATTGTTTATACAAAGAGTCATCAAAGCCCTTAGCCACAAGTTGGCTCACCGGGCACCCACTCTTTCACGTCTTCGATAGTCTCTTCGTCCGTCTTCGTGCCAAGAATGCTTCTTCTCCCTTTTCCTAGGTCTCTAGCCATCTCTAGCCTTCAAAAACTAATGAAAACCCTCGATTCTAACCTCTGATATATGCCAAAGAGTCCTTTTAAAGTTTCAGACTAAAAGTTTCCAAAAATATGACACGTCAGGCGCGGGTGCGCTGCGTTTTTGGGTTCCAGGGCATGGGTGCGCTGTCCTAGGGTGCAGGGGCGCTGATCGCCGATAATTTTCTCAAAATAAAAGCTACAGGGTGCGGGGGCGCCAGTTTCGGGCGCGGGTGCGCCACAGCGCATCCAGCTCGCGCAGCATTCTTGCAAAAATAATAACTTGAGTTCTAGCCGTCGGATTGAGCTGAAATTTTGACAGCAGCTTTAAAAACATCCCAAAATTCATTGTGAACGGTGGAGATCGGATTTTGATGTATCTATCAGCTCCAGTAATTTTGTAAACTTGCATCTCCGTAATTACTTTTTCCGTCTCTTCTCGTTACTTTTCCTCCAATCCTTGCATCTCACAAAAACAACAACAAATACGTATAAAATCTACTCGATATATCACAAAATCAAAGTCAAATCATATGCAAATTAGGTTCATAAAATGCATTTATCATATAGGCTCAACGTGATGAATGCATGAGACATAATAGTTGTGACATAATAAATTCTCATAAACCATGGCATATAAACCATGAAAACATAGAACATACATACTCAAACCGGATATCTTGGATAGTACGTCCGTACCTCAAAATAAGCAACCTATCGATACTGGCTCCCTAGTCCAAACCTATAAGCAGACAATCACCGTATCACTAAACATCTGCTAAAAGCCTTAACTAAACTAATAGCTACTAACTGAAGCTAATCAGAGTCTAGTGATATACCTGCATCCGTAGTCAGCCTTTTTTGGCGATGGCCTCAAAATCTAGGCCCAACTTTGCTACGATCCCGGTAGCGCCTCGCTATAGACTCGCCCTCGAATACGTCTCCCAAAAATTCCAAAATCTAGCTAGAAAACGAGAGGAAGGCTGATGGAATGAGTGAATGAAATGAAGCTCTCGGCCACTATTTCTAAACCACTATCAGAAATTTTGATATTTTGTTCGGAGCTTCCGAACGAACTTCGGAAATAGTGAACTTCCTTACTAACTTCATCTACTGAACGCATGTCACTAATTGGACAATACAATGTTGTCGACACAATTTGGATCTACCGAACTCTTGTTCATTGCTTCCTAACTCTCTCAAGTCCAATCACCCAATCAAAACCCAAACCCTGTTAGAGTGTCACAAGATCGGAGCTTGCGATCTCCAATTTGGAGCTTCTGAAATGCTATGTACTTCCGATCACCAACTCTATCTTATGAACTAATCTTCGGAGCTTCCGAATTATCCCAACACTTGAAACCCTCGGAACCATTTTTTATCATTCTGAATCCGATTTCAAACTCCTTACACTCAAATGAGAATCCCTTAATCATGTTTAGGCAGTAGATTAACTTATTTAGGAATCGGGCTACTACATGTATTCTATCTCGGATTGTAGCTACTAGACTCACTATTTGAGCCACTATATCTTGCCCCTAAACTGCTCATTCTCCTACCTCATCCCCTTGCAAAGGAGTCCTAAACCTCCTTCCATTCGTACGGAGGCATACCAATTGTCGCTTGGTAAATATTATTGTAGCACTACAACAAAAATGCACAAACACAACACTTAAAAGACATCGCTTTTAGTGAAAAGTGTTGTCTTTTTTAAAAAGACAACGCTTTTAATGAAAAGCGTTGTCGTTATATATTTTTTATTCATCAAAGACAACGCTTTTTTAAAAAAGCGTTGTCTATTAACGTTTTTTTAGATCAAAGACAACGCTTTTAAAAGTGTTGTCTATGACCGTTTTTTTTACTATGTATGACAACACTTTTTAATAAGGGTTGTAGAAGAACTATTATTTTTATTTAAAATAAAAATTAAAATAAATATTATTACACCTCCATAACAAAATATACCCAAAATCCCCAAACCCCTTCTCTCGATCACCTTCGCCGATCCCTTTCTCCTTCTTCTCTCTTTCAAATCAAAATCTGTTTTCCCATGTCGATTTTTGCTGGTCTTTCTCGATTCATCAAACTGTTTTTCAAGTGAGCTCGAGAAGCCCATCTTAAGATAAGAAAAATCATTCTCTCTCGTGTACCAAGACCCAACCCTAGCCACCCATTTCTTGTCGTGCTTCGCTGCCATGGGCATCGGAAATCTGTTATTGGAGCTAGAATTCGGTTAGAGCTCATCCTAAGCTTCGTTTTGATGCCAATATGGCAAGAAATCGTGACCTGAAGCTTCGAAGTCGTCGCCCCTGTTAGACCATACTTGTGCGAGTTGTTGTTATTCGTTCTTCAGGTGTGATTGCTTCGATAGTTGCGGAAAATACAGAGTGAGTTTCATATATTAGTGAACGCTTTTAGTGATTTGTTTCTGGTTTTTCTGTATTTTTGATTTTTTGAATATACAGACCCGTGTCCTCTCATACGTACACTCATTTTGTTGCTTGATATCTGGTGAAATGTTGCTCTATGAATAAGTTCTATTAGAAATTAGAATTTATATCGAAGTAACGTGAGGATATTCAAGACTCATGCTGTGAATTACAAGAATGGTAAATGCCATAATTTTCGTAGACAGGTAACAAAACCCAAGTATATAATATGGAGTAGAATATGATTTATTAATTTATAGTAATATTATTTGTAATCTGGCAATGATATGTGAAATTGAATGGGAATTAAACAGTAATATTTTGGTCTTGTAGGGCCAAATGTTGACACTGGTTGAGTACACATTGCTGCTGACCTGCTGTACCGTGCATTATTGCCAGCCCCTGTGTGGTATAGATTTTCCTAAACAAAGTCTATGGGAGCCTGTTTTCATCACAAATAACAGGGTTGTATTTAACTTTTAAGCTAACTTCACTTGTTGAGAAGGTATGTTATTTAACAAGTTACTTGATGTCTTACCTATCTTGTTCTTGAATCTTGAAAGTCAACCTTATCTAATCACTTAATTTCTTTCTTCCTTCAGGTCCGGTCATTCTTGACTTCAATAAAAGCATTATCTAAAAAAGAAATTCATTATGGGTGTTATGCGAAATCAGAGCAGGTTTGATGCTTCTTCTGACCTTCCAAAGTTACATTTATTTGTGCACTTTAGCATGCAAAGTTCTTCTTGTCATACCATTAGACAGGGGCTTAATTTTCAAGGTCGCTCAAGTGCCTGGCTCGGCATTTGGCAAATATATTGTCATTGATGAGCCTTTCTTTCATACTGCTAAAATACAAGTCTCTCTGAGTCACTTTCAGTGTCATCTCCTTTAAAAAAAAAAAATATCTTTATGGTTCTTTTGATCTTACTCAATCATCTGAATTGTTCTAAAATTAACTAATTCTCTCACAAGGCAAATACTGATAGTTTTGATTGAGCTCAATCTGGCCTACAACTTAGTATTTCATTCAATTATTATTATATTCCTCACCTCACCCTAACCTACAACTTAATGTTTCATTCAGTTATTATTATATTCCTCTGAGTTTAGAAAACTATTTCAAGGTTTTTATGATGTGATCAACTGTATTCTATTGTTCTTTGCCACTTGCTGATAATTGGTTTTCCACTGTTAGCAGGGAGACAATTTTTGCCTCATGTTTTCTTTTTCTAGTTTGTGATAAGTTTTAGTATCACGAGTTTTATGTTCCTATTTTGTGAAATTGCCTCATGATCTGCTTAATAAGTTTACTGAGGTTTAAAAAATAAGACATATTCTTATGGAACTTTTATTCATCGTACTTAGGTTAATGCAGCTGGAGATCTGTGTGCTATATGCCAGGAGAAGATGCACTCCCCAATTTTGTTGCGCTGCAAGCATATCTTCTGTGAAGACTGTGTTTCTGCATGGTTGGTTTTCACTTCTAAGATTATCATATTTATGTGCCTCACCTACGGTTAATGGCTGGCTCAATGTTTGTGAACTTTTGACGCATGAAACTGTAAAGATTATAGTCTTCTATATTCGCACAGTCCCTTCAGAAATTACTAAAATGTTGTATTTCAGAAGATTATAGTCTTCTATAGTCTTCTATATTGTTTTCCCCTGTTGTGTTATAATTAACCTGTGTTATCTAATGTCGTATTTCAGAAGTCTGGTTCTTACTGGTGGCGGAGATCGTCGCTGACTGTGGTGGGCATTCCCTTGGGCATCATCAACAGTTCCTTCTGTAGTCACTTGTTTCGTATTCATTCAGAGAGACTGCATTGTTAGGATTTGCACACAGTCCACACATGTTATGACACAAATATTACCAAGATTTTTAGTATGAAATGTGTTTTAGTGTGATTTGGGTACATATCTTGTACTTTTTATTAGAATATTTCGCCCCACAGCTTTGCACTTTCATATATTTTAATGATGTTATTTATATAGACATTTAAATTTGCAAAAAAGTTGAAAACAACGTTTTTAACGACAACGTTTTTTCACCCAAATTAACAACGAAGCACAACGCTTTTTTTAAGCCATCTCTAGAAAGCACAACGCTTTTTTACACTTAAAAAGCGTTGTCCTAGCTTAGATCTACAACGCTTTTTACGCGTTGTAATTTCTAGAAACAACAACGCTTTTTATCGTTGTTTTTTATTCAATCTACAACGATTTTAAGCGTTGTCTTTTTCGAATACCACAACGCTTTTAAAGCGTTGTCTTTTCTGAATACCACAACGCTTTTTAAGCGTTGTCTTTTCCGAATACCACAACGTTTTTTCCGCGTTGTCTTTGACCGCGGTCTTTTACAACACTGCCTACGACAACGCTTTTTCTGGGACAACAACAACGCGGAAAAAGCGTTGTGGTTTGCCTTTTTTCTTGTAGTGTAGGTGAACTCCATTAGAGGAAACTTTATCTTCCAACTACCTCTAAAATTGATTACAGTAGCTCTGAGCATATCCTCAAGAGTTTGGATAACTCTTTCCGACTGCCCATCCATCTGTGGGTGGAAAGCTATACTGAATGCCAACTTCGTACCTATCCCATAGTGCAAACTCACCCAAAACATCGAAGTAAACCTAGGGTCTTTGTACCAACACTATCCAGGCTTGAATCCAATGTAATATGACTATCTCCTTAATATACAACTCTGCATACAAAGTCATCGAGAAGGTAGCCCCAACTGGTAGAAAATGAGTTGAAGTTGTCAATCTGTATATTACCCAAATGGAATTCATCCCTCGTGGTGAAACCGAGAAACCTACCACGATATCCATGGTGACATCCTCCCACTTCCACATGGGTATTGGAAGCGGTTTTAGAAGTCCTACTGGTCTCTGATGCTCCACTTTCACCTGTTTACATGTCAAACACTCGTTCATGAACTTAACAATGTCCTTCTTCATGTCTGGCAACCAAAACAAGAACTGCAGATCCTTGAACATCTTCGTACTAACAGTGTGAATGGAATACAGAGAAGTATGTGCTTCGATAATCACATCTGCCCTCAGTGAGTCCACTGTTGGCCCCACATTCTACCCTTGTACTTAACAATTCCATCCTTCACTGTGTACAAGGTACTGCCCTTAGCTTCATCTCGTTTTTTCCACTCGAGCAACTGTTGATCCAAAACTTGGCCGGTTCAAATTCTGTAAATCAAATTCGGCACTACTGACAAAGCTGCTAAGTTGCCCAACTCCTTCGGCTCAACTACTTCCAAATTCAGTCTCTGAAATTCTACAATAAATTCCTGTTGAGTTGTCAATTGGTTCAAAGTCGTAGACTTGCGACTCAAAGCATCTGTCACCACATAAGCCTTACCCGGATGGTATCTAATGTCATAGTCGTAGTCTTTTACCAACTCCAACCATCGCCTGTGCCTCATCACTACAAGAAAAACGGAAAACGATAACAGATTTTATCCGTTGTTGTAGGGGGGTTAAAACCGTTGTAATTGTTGGTGTTGTAAAAAGCATGCCCTACGACAACAATTTATATCCGTTGTCTTTGGATACATACCACAACGGTTTTGCAACAGTTTATATCCGTTGTCTTTGGAGGCATACGACAACGGTTCTGCAACAGTTTAAATCCGTTGTCTTTTAAGGCTTACGACAACGGTTTTGCAACAGTTTAAATCTGTTGTCTTTGGAGACATACGACAATGGTTTTGCAACAGGTTAAATCCGTTATCGTTTCTCAAATAAAAAACAAAAAAATTAATATACAAATTTTCAATATTATAAATCAACAAAAATTTAAAATTTTGAAAATAAAATTTAATATACAAATTTTCAGTATTACAAATCACTCAAAATTCGAATTCTAATTCAATGCATACTAAAAGATAGAGCTATGAACTAATCATGATAAACTTGGAACCCTCGTTTCACAATCTTCAATCTTCAATCTTCAATCTTGATACCTTGCTGGACAATGCAAATATAGCAATCTCAATTATAAGAACATATGTTTTGAATAATTCAATATATAGGAAAACAATCTCAATTATAAGAACAATACAAATATAGCAAAACAACATGATAATTTCACTACATCCCATCAAAACATCTAACTGAAGAAATCGTGGAAGTAGAGATGCGAGAAACTTACAGCATATTTAGGAGTGCCCAGCCACGGGTTCCAGCTGTGAGCTATCCATGAGAGAGACATCCTGTAGTATGACAGACAAGACTAAATGAGAAAATCTTGAATTGAGTTCCAATAATATGCAACCTTTCGAAAACTTTACACCACCACACCCTTCTCTCTTACGGTCTATCCACTAAATCATAGTTCACCGGAGATGCATGTTTTCAAGAATTTAGAATAACTCATTCAGATCTCCAGACTATGAAATTTCCAACTATGTTACACAACGTACATCCTCCATTCATTCCTTTAGATCTAAGAAGCAAAATCCTATGAATATTGGTTCGCACTTATAATAGTTATAATAGTTATATTCATATTCACTACAAGAAAAACGGCCAAAGACAACGCTTTTTCCGCGTTTTTAATGTCCCCGAAAAAGCGTTGTCGTAGCCAGTGTTGTAAAAAACCACGCTCAAAGACAACGCGGAAAAAGCGTTGTGGTATGTGGATACGACAACGCTTAAAACGCGTTGTGGTATGTGGATACGACAACGCTTTGTAAGCGTTGTCGTATCTATTAAAAGCGTTGTGGTATTTGGAAATTACAACGCTTTATTACACTGAGGAAGCGTTGTCGTAGCTTCAATCCACAACGCTTTATATGCATTGTGATTTCAACAAACAACAACGCTTTTAAGCGTTGTATTTTCTAGTATACCACAACGCTTAAAAGCGTTGTAGATTATATAAAAGACAACGCTGCAAAAGCGTTGTTGTTTGTAGAAATGACAACGCATAAAAAGCGTTGTAGATTGAAGCTACGACAACGCTTCCTCCGTGTAAAAAAGCGTTGTGCTTGGCAGAGGTTGCTTAAAAAATCATTGTGCTTTGTAGTTAATTTGTGCCAAAATAACCAATAAAAAACGTTGTCGTTAAGAAGGTTGTTTTCGATTTTTTTTTTCAAATTTAAATTTCTATATAAATAACACTATTAAAATATATGAAATTGCAAATCTGTGGCAAAATATTCTCATAAAAAAGTATAGAGTCATTGTGCTGCAATATATTGAAATTGCAAGGTATCAACAAGCATTTAACGCTAGCTATCCCCACAAAGATGGTGCTGCAATATTGAAAGAAAATTGTTCCTAACAATGCAATTTTTCTGAATTCGACCATAGTTAGCGACGATCTCCGTCACCAGTAAGAACCAGACGATCTCCGCCACAAGTAAAAACTGGACTTCTGAAATACAACATTAGATAACACATTTTAAATATAACACATCATATCAAACCATAAATCTAACCATAAATTTATAAATGACAACACAGTGGAAGCATATCAAACATCATGAAACAGAAAATAGACTAACAAATGTAAACCTCATAATGACAGAAAATTTCAATTCCCAGAGACTTAAATCCGCTTGCAACCAAACCCATTATCATTTAAAGATACTATCAAATAGGTCACTGGCCAACTCATTATCTTGTTCCATACTACGAATACTTTTTCCAGCACTCCGAATACTTTTTCCAGCACTCCGCAAGGTGTTTACACAAACAATCTCAACTTGAAGTCTTAACTTTAATTTCTGGAACAGATTTAAGTGAGTAGATCCAGATCATTTTGACTATTTATATATATATAAATATCTCTTTTGGTTAAGTTGCATGGAGTTCTTGGAAACAAAGCGATAGCTAGCCTATCATTTCTCATAATTTTTTTTTTCCTGTTTTTTTCCCTGAATATTGACAAAATTCTGATTCATGAATATCATCTGGAAAGCAAACAATGTTCTCTCTCTCTCCCTTGGAAAGTATACACCATAATATATATACTTCCATAATAAAGAAACCAATTGGCAGAAATAATACTATGGGCAGGGCAAGTGCTGCTAAATGACAAGTAAATGCCACTCCATGTGGGCTCGTTATAATTTAATTCTTGGTTGAGTATTTTTAATTTCATATTTGGATTGATTTTTTCTAAACTTTACAAAAGTCTTAATTTTTCTAACATTGAATTCCTTTATCTGTGGAAAAAGAGAAGGAAGACTGAAACTTCCCAAGTCTAGAACTAATCATGGAACCAAAAATCATGGCAAGTTGGCAACAACTCACTTCTACAATATCAAAAACAGATGTTGTAGTAGCCCGTAACCCAAAATCAGTAATTAAGAAATTAATCATAATTACTTGGGTAGAGTTCGGAAGCTCCGAAGGTGAGTTCGAAAGTTCCGAACTGGATCGGAAGCTCCGATGCAGGATCGGAAGCTCCGATCATTTTATGTCAGGCATGAAGATTGGCTAGATCGGAAGCTCCGATCAGGATCGGAAGCTCCGATCACCCCTATCCGGAGTCAAAAAGTGATATTTTGACATGTGGCAAATCAGGATCTTCGGAAGCTCCGATGGCAGGATCGGACGTTCCGATCGAGGTTCGGACGTTCCGATCAAGGATCGGAAGTTCCGATCGTTGTCTATAAATAGAGGGCCGAGGCTTCATTTCCAATTGCCAATTCCAAGTATTTCCCTTTCCTTTCTAGTCTATTCGAGTTGTTCTAGCCTTCCTAGGCTTGACCAGGTGGTCGGCGAGGCGTTCGGAAGTCGTAGCAGAGTTGTGCCCAAGTTCTGGAGGCATCGACATCAAAGGGCTAACGACGGACGAAGGTATAGCTTTTGCTTCCTATAAATTTTTAGGAGTATGCAATAGCTTAGTTAAGGCTTTTAGAGCACTTTAATGATAGTAGTATCATTTGGCAGTGTAGAGCAGACTATAGGTGTGGACCTAGAGTTGGTAGAGCTTGCACTGTTTTGAGGTACGGAAGTACTGTTCGAGATATTCTGACTGAGTATGCATGTATTATGTGACTGCATGGTTTATATGTCATTGATTTATGCTGCATTCATTTGCATACTGAGCTATCTGCTTCGAGTTAAGGCTTTTAGAGCACTTCAGGGAGTATTTGGACAAGTTTGTCATGGTCTTCATTGACGACATCTTGGTGTATTCGCGTAACATGGAAGAGCATGTTTCTCACTTGCGGTTGGTACTGCAGACTCTTCGAGATGAGCAGTTGTACGCCAAGCTGAGCAAGTGTGAGTTCTGGATGGATAGAGTGGTCTTTCTTGGCCATATCATATCCAGAGAGGGGATTTCTGTTTATCCAAGTAAGATTGAAGCGGTACTTAATTGGACGCGTCCGACGACAGTTGCTGAGATCCGTAGTTTTCTGGGTCTAGCAGGGTATTATCGTTGCTTCATTCTGAACTTCTCTCAGTTAGCTCGACCGTTGACGCAGCTTACTCGCAAGGGTGTGGACTTCGAGTGGTCCTCCGAGTGTGAGGAGAATTTCTGTGAACTTCGACGGCGGTTGACTTCTGCGCCGGTGTTGGCATTACCGTCAGGATCTGGAGGGTATGTGGTATACACTGATGCTTCTCTTCAGGGGTTAGGTTGTGTTCTGACTCAGAATGGGCATGTGATTGCATACGCTTCTAGACAGCTGAAGCTTCACGAGGACAACTATCCAGTCCATGATTTGGAGTTAGCAGCCATTGTGTTCGCTTTGAAGATTTGGCGTCATTATCTGTATGGCGAGAAATTTGAGATCTTCACCGACCATAAGAGTCTCAAGTATTTGTTCACTCAGGCAGAGTTGAACATGAGGCAGAGACGTTGGATGGACTTGCTTAAGGACTATGATTGCGAGATTAAGTACCATTCGGGAGCTGCTAATCTCACCGCTGATGCCTTGAGTCGCAAGGTGCGACTATCCGCACTTCAGACTTGTTCGATGTCTAGTGCGACCAGTGACTGTTGTACTTCAGGCTATACCTTCAAGAATAAGAAAGGTATGCAAAGTATCCAGATGTTTGCGATATTATCTGAGCCAGCCTTGTATTCGCGGATCCGGGATGCTCAGATGTCTGATTCAAAGACCCAGCGTTTAGCTCGTCTAGCTAACGAGGGTAGCTCGTCTGGATTTCATTATTAGTCAGATGGCTTTCTGTGTTTGTCTGGTAGGCTTGTGATTCCGCAGGATGAAGAGTTGCGAGAGGAGATTTTGTCTCAGGCACATCGCACTAAGTTGAGTATTCATCCTGGGAGCAACAAGATGTACAAGGATCTACGTACTCGTTTATGGTGAAAAGGAATGAAACGCAGTGTTTATCAGTTTGTTTCGAGATGTTTGGTGCGTTAGCAGGTCAAGGCAGAACACCGAAGACCTGGAGGATTGCTTCAGAGTCTGCCTATTCCTGAATGGAAATGGGAGTTTATCACAATGGACTTTGTGACCCATTTGCCGTTATCCCCGAGGATTTGTGATGCTATCTGGGTTGTGGTGGACCGACTCACCAAGTCAGCACATTTCATTGCCTATAGCCGGGAGTACAATGTGGATCGTATGGCACGGTTGTACATTCAGGAGATCGTTCGACTTCATGGAGTGCCTGTGAGCATTGTCAGCGATCGGGACCCCAAGTTCACTTCTAGATTCTGGGGGAGTGTTCAGCGTGCGATGGGTACTACTCTCAGTTTGAGTACTGCCTATCATCCGGAGACTGATGGTCAGTCAGAGCGCACTATCCGTACTTTGGAGGATATGCTTAGAGCGTGCGTCATGGATTTTGGTTCAGCCTGGCAGGATCATTTGCCGTTGATCGAGTTCGCGTACAACAACAGCTATCATACTAGTATTGGAATGGCACCTTTTGAGGCGTTGTACGGGCGACGTTGTCGTATTCCACTCTTCTGGGAAGAAGTGGGGGAGAGACAGGCTGAGGGACCGGAGCTTATCCAGCATGCGGTAGACATTGTCGATCAGATCAAGAAACAGATTAAGACTGCACAGGATCGTCAGGCCAGCTATGCTAATCTCAAGCATAAGCCTTTGCAGTTCGATGTCGGGGAGAAAGTGTTTCTGAGAGTGTCATCTTTCCGCAAGATTCTCAGATTCGGCCTTAAGGGCAAGTTGTCTCCCAGGTTTATCGGTCCGTTTGAGATCTTGGAGAGCATTGGCGATTTGGCTTATCGACTAGCCTTGCCACCGCATCTATCCAATATTCACGACGTGTTCCACGTATCTCTGTTGCGATGGTATGTGGCGGATGAATCTCATATTCTGCAGCGGTCTGAGGTTCAGGTGAACAAGGATTTGACTTATGTTGAGAAACCTATTCGTATCCTGGATTATAAGGATAAGGTTTTGCGGAACAAAGTCATTCCTCTGGTTTTAGTTCAGTGGCAGCGCCGAGGCACTGAGGAAGCTACTTGGGAGCTTGAGGACAAGATGCGTGACGACCATCCTGAGTTGTTTTGATTTCATTCTTAAGTTGTATTCAGTTGCAAACTCTGTAAACGTTTGATTTGAATAAAGAATGTTTCTGATTTCCGTATTGCATTCAGTACTTAAGATATGATTTCGAGGACGAAATATCTTAAGTGGGGGAGAATGTAGTAGCCCGTAACCCAAAATCAGTAATTAAGGAATTAATCATAATTACTTGGGTAGAGTTCGGAAGCTCCGAAGGTGAGTTCGGAAGTTCCGAACTGGATCGAAAGCTCCGATGCAGGATCGGAAGCTCCGATCATTTTACGTCAGGCATGACGATTGGCTAGATCAAAAGCTCCGATCAGGATCGGAAGCTCCGATCACCCCTATCCGGAGTCAACAAGTGATATTTTGACACGTGGAAGATCAGGATCTTCGGAAGCTCCGATGGCAGGATCGGACGTTCCGATCGAGGTTCGGACGTTCCGATCAAGGATCGGAAGTTCCGATCATTGTCTATAAATAGAGGGCCGAGGCTTCATTTCCAATTGCCAATTCCGAGTATTTCCCTATCCTTTCTAGTCTATTCGAGTTGTTCTAGCCTTCCTAGGCTTGACCCGGCGGTCGGCGAGGCGTTCGGAAGTCGTAGCAGAGTTGTGCCCAAGTTCTGGAGGCATCGACATCAAAGGGCTAACGACGGACGAAGGTATAGCTTTTGCTTCCTATAAATATTTAAGAGTATGCAATAGCTTAGTTAAGGCTTTTAGAGCACTTTAATGATAGTATCATTTGGCAGTGTAGAGCAGACTATAGGCGTGGACCTAGAGTTGGTAGAGCTTGCACTGTTTTGAGGTACGAAAGTACTGTTCGAGATATCCTGACTGAGTATGCATGTATTATGTGACTGCATGGTTTATATGTCATTGATTTATGCTGCATTCATTTGCATACTGAGCTATCTCCTTCGAGATGTCTGTTCTGTTAGTGGTTGGACTTCCATCGATTTGGGTCCGGCATATCCACTTGTATGGTATGGGAGCCACCTCCTGAAGCGACGGCACAGCGTGCTACATACCAGGGCCCGGTCTGTCTCTGTTATCTGATCCTTGACCTCGAGTTTATAGGGAGTTCACTTTGCATGCATGTATACTCATACTCTCGTGCTGAGCATTTTATGCTCACGTCTCGTACTCTGTGTTTTTGGACACCCTATTCCATGGGGCAGGTTTGCGATTGGACGAGGAGGGTGGATCCAGGAGGGGCTAGTCAGTGGTTGGCCAGCTGAAGCTTCGTCTAGGTTTTATTACTGTTGTTTGGGTTGATACAGCTATTCGATTTGGTTGTATATTATTTGGATAAATTACAGATTCCTTTACTTGGGATTGTATAATGTTTATGGTTTCCGCAGTTTTATTCTGATATCTGTTTAATTAAGTTAATTTCATGCCAAAGTTCTGTTAGGTTGGTGATCTGGGTAAGGGTCACTACAGATGTAATTTCATCATTTACGAAATTGAAAATCAATCCAGCGATCCAATTAGCTTGCAGAGTCATATTAGACAAACAATTTGAAAGCACAACCATTCGAAATACCAAAATTTTCAATTCAAAATCAAATAACAGCAGCTCCATAAATAAGAAAACCAAAATGTTGCTAACAAGTTGAACCAGTTTCAGCCCAATACCCACCCACAAGAACACCCCCACCACCATTTACACAGACGCAAAGTAAAAAGAAGCATGAAAATAACGTAAACAACACACATTCGAACCAGTTTCAGAAGGCCTTGCCATGATGATCATTAATGTAACATCCAGCAGTATGATGCCCACTCACATAACCTCTATCATATACTATTGCCTAAGAGTGAGCAAAACTAACAAGAAACTAATATAACTTCATGATTTATCAAGCAAGTTGTAAGCTTTTCTCTAACTAATAGTAGTTCTATCCAAATCAACCATAAATTTTTCCTGCTGTTGCTGCTTCTAAATGCCACCACCTAACTGGTTTATCCCCAAGTTTTAAAATAGACATTGCTGAAATCAGAATGAAGATGCAGAGCCAGCAATTAAATAGTCACTGCAATGGATTTAGTTACAAACTTATTTGTCTATGTCCCGATTATTTATTCAGTACTAAGAAATACGACAATACATATTGATTATGCTTAATCATTGAGCAGTGTTTCTTTTGTTCTCATGGCAGGTTTTGTCTCTCCCTGGACTTCTTTACAAACAAAGCCTGCTTAGGGCCGAAGCAAAAAAGGTATGCTTTTAATCCATTAGAGTTATGTCACTCATCTTATAAGTTCTACTGCGTTAATCATTTTCCCATGTGAAATGCTTAGAATTAGCATATTAATGTAAACTGATGAAATCTGATTTTACAAAGAGATAAATTCACCATAATCCACAATAGAATATATGTTTTTCTGCAAATATAAATGATTTTCACTCACCTGAAACAAAGTGTGAATGAATCAGAATTCACACAGAGCGTAAAAGCTTTTAATCAAGATCAAATCTCTAAATCCTGAACTGTGAAAGCGTAAATGATGCCTGAAATTGAAGATGCATATTTGCACATAAAAAATGTCAAGAATTAAACATCAAGGAACAAATTATGGCGTGGAGCAAGAACATTAATAGAAGAAAATCACATACTTCTATGTGGACAAAAAACTAATCTTCCACCTCCCAAGCTTTCCAGAGCCTTGTTGTGTAGCAGTTCGAGCAGGTGAGAAAATCAGAACTTGTGTAGCAGTTCGAGTAGGTGAGAAAATCAGAAACTGTCAAAAAGTTGATTAGACTAAAGTAGCACTTGATATGTAATGGAAACAAATCCCGTCCATCACACCTCAAAATTGGTAATGGAACCAATGTTTTCGAATTTTTTTGTGCTATCTTCGTTACTGAAACATGAATTGTAAGGATCTAGATAATCACTTCATCGTGAATTTTTTCGAAATCACTGCATCGTGAATTTTTTTCGAAAACAAGCAGTGTAGTTTTGTGCTATCTTCGTTACTGTTTCCGTCTTTTATATATATATATATATAATGTGTTACGAATATGTTGCTGGCTAAGTTCAACCCGAAAATTGGTTTAAGAATAAAACTTATATTTTATAACATAATGATGGTAAATATGCACTGAAAAATCGGTTGTTACAAATACAACAAAAATATGAAAAAAACAATAAAAGCACTTCAATTGCGAAAAATTTCCAAGTGAAAGAGATCTTTCAAATCGTAAAAGTTGCTTTGAAAATCAAACAGGGGAGAAATCATGACAAGAGTTTGGGTATTTTGGGATTTTTTCAAACGTGACAGGAAACTAAGGGATCGGTATTCACCTGTAGTGAAGATGCGAGGTGGGCTTCCTGACGGCTCGAGCGAGAACATTGCGAGGTGTCAACCAATTCATCGTCGGAGTCACTTCAAAAATAGTTTGAAGAATCGAGCAAAAATCGAAGCCATGGGATTTTGAATTGAAAGAGAGAAAAAGGAGCTAAGGGATATGTTGGAAGAAAAAATTGCAATCGAGAGAAGGGGTCTGAGATTTGGGGATCTAATTGGGCTAAGAAAATATTATTTATTTTTTGTTTTATTTTAAATAAAAATAATATTTTTTCTACAACACTTTTTAAAAAGTGTTGTGATACATGGAGAAAAAAACGCTCATAGACAACACTTTTAAAAACGTTGTCTTAGACCCCAAAATAACGCTTATTGACAACGCTTTTTAAAAAAAGCGTTTTCTTTGATGAACAAAAAACATATAACGACAACGCTTTTCACTAAAAGCGTTTTCTTTTAAAAAAAGACAACCCTTTTCGTTAAAAGCGTTGTCTTTTAAGTGTTGTGTTTGTGCATTTTTCTTGTAGTGATTATATATATATATATATGTCTAATAATATTATTAATAATACTAAATAATAATAATGACATTATAAAGGACGAAACACACCTTTGTTTCAAAAGCCAGCATTAATAATGCAGAAAATTGATGTTGGGAAAAAACAAAGTGTGTGGCTGTAGATGTAGAATTAGTATATTTCAAAGATTTGACAACTCCCAACATGGAATCAGTCCCTTGACAACTCCCAACATGGGATCAATCCCAGAAGCAGAATAGTATGTATGGTTTAGACAACCTCCAAGTTCTGCGTCTCCACTATGAATATTGGCCTCTGGCATTGTCTTTGTTGCAGTTTGTTACAAAAATAAGGCTGAAAAATGCAATGGAACAGGAAATCTCATGCTTCCAAAAAAACCTCTAAAGCTCACCTTGAAAACAGCTTGTTCATTGCAACACTAATCTTTTCTAATCTCTGCCAAAAAAAAATCCTAATGCATCATCAAGGGAATAAACTCCATATTTCACCGATTTCAGCAAACAATCTCACCTGAATAACATAAAAATCGAGATAGAAAAAAATCCATCGGATCAATAACTAAAAGTCATGAGCATAACAACTAATCAACAAGAAGGCTAAAAAAATATACCTCAGATTCAATATAATGTCAGGTGAAAACCACCTTAACAATTCAAGATTTACACAATAAAATCATCGATATATTAAGGATTGCTTTCGCATTTTCATCCAAGATTTACTCAATAAAATCATACATTGAACTGCGTAACCAGGAAATGAGAGTTGCGAGGGGGTGGGGGATTTACTACTGTTGGAGTCCAGGTCCGCTCGGGAGTTGCAATAACAATATTTTAAAATTCATATATAATGATATTAACAATAACGTTCTAATAAAAATAATAATTCAAATATTATTATAAAATAATAAAAAAAAATTATAATGATATAATAGGAATGGTTTAATACATAATTATATTTGAGTTATATAAAAAAATCAAAATAGGAGACTCTCAAGAAATGATAAATAGAGAAATTTCGAGGCCTATTATATGAAGGATTGTAGGCAAATCTCTAATGACAGTGGGTAGTGAATGGGATTTATTGAGATATATATATATATATATTTAAAAATATTGTTATTATTATATTCATAAATCATATTAACAACAATAATGTATATGATTTCTTTATATCTAAAAAAATCTATTCCTGTAATGATAGTAATAACAACGAAAAGAATAATTTGATTAAAATAACAATAACGCAAAAACTTGAAAACTTAAAGCAAATGATAGATAATAAATAGGGAGTACAGAAACACAACATACTAATTTTTAAAAAAAGTACTCCATGGATTGGAAAACAAATGTTTAGAATCAGAAACTTAAATAAGATCTCATCTAAGCAGTGTAAACACTGCCCCTTAGCCGCCACTTTCAAGTTGCAAAAATTCCCCAAAACTAATTCTCCCTTCTCAATTTATATTTTCCCTTTTTTGACTTGGATCACATGGACCCATAGGCTGGATCAGGGGCGGAGCCAGCACCAATAAGAGGGGGGGCCAACAAGGAAGAAAAATTAAATTTTTTTTTAATATGTAATATTAAACTTTAAATATATTATATTTCCATCAAATAATACATCAACATCACAATCAAATATTTCAAAATATAGCTTTACTTTTTGAATCTATTAAAATTTAGAACGTCTCTCTTGCATATCACGAAAATCATCAACAAGTGAATCTATACTGAACTTTTTAGCAATTTTTTTCTCAATATATACTAGCAAACTGTCATTAAAAAATTCATCTTCCATCTTATTACGGAGCGTAGTCTTGACTATACTCATAGCAGAAAATGATCGCTCTGTGGTAGCCGTAGAAACTGGAAGTGTGAGAATAAGTGTTATTACTCTAAACACAAGCGGGTAGATTTCTGACTTTCTAGTTTTCACCAACCATTGGCATAAATCAGAAATAGTTGTCAATGCTCTAAAATCAGGAAGTTGCCGCACATGATCAAAATGCTCAAATTGGATTCTCAATTGTAGCATCTCATGTTCTTCAAAGTCTTTTGGATAATAATTTTGTACCAATCTGCAAATATCATCAATTTTGAATGAACTGTGCATCTCCCTTGGATCTAATGCCGAGCTAAGAATAATCAACTCCACTGTGTTGTCATTGAATTTGCAGTTCAATTATTGTAATTGAGAGTCTATCACTGCATTAAAAATATCAACTTTGTAACGATGCTCAACTGTAATATCTTCTTGTTGATGACGAGCTCTTCCTCTTCTTGCAATATATTGAGCATTAAAATCTGGCATTGGAATATTGACTGCTTGACAGAAAGATTTTACATTTGCAACCAATTAATCCCATCCATCATCTCTTAATTTCTGAATGAGCAACTTAGTAGATGAAACGAGATGCATTGCATTCAAAATATCTTGAGACTAAAGTTGCAAAGCTTGACAAAGCAAATTAGAAATCTCCAAAATCTTCCTCATAAGATGCAAAATAAAGACAAATTCAAAAGAAGTCAAGACCTCATATGCTGCATCAGCATCTCCACGTTGAGCAGGTGTAGTTCCATCCTAAATGATATTCAATAAAACTTCACATGTTGCACTAAACATCTTTATCAAACTAGATATATATTTCAAATGAGAACTCCAACGAGTATCACCTGCCCTTTGTAAAGAACCAATTTGATTAAGTCCTTTACCACTTTCAAGCTCATTAATATTAAGTAAATGAGCAATATTCGAGGCATGAGCGGATTTTAATTGGTCATTGCGCTTACATGAGGCACCAACAATATTGACAATAGAGCTTAACTTAGTAAAAAAATGATGGACAGAGATAACTTCCTTCGATGCAGCAACTAGTGCCAATTGCAAACGATGTACAAAACAATGAACATAGTAAGCATAAGGGCATTCACATAAATTAAAGCTTGCAATCCATTCCATTCACCACGCATGTTACTTGCACCGTCATAACCTTGCCCTCGAATATTTTGAACATCAAGAGTATGGCGAGATAGGACAGAAAAGATACATTCTTTCAATGTTGATGCAACCGTATCTTTAACATGAACAATTCCAAAGAAGTGCTCTTGCACATAACCATGTTTGTCAACAAACCTCAAGACAATTGACATTTGCTCTTTTTTATATTCATCTCGAGCTTCATCAACTATGATACAAAATTTTGCATCACCAATTTCTTCTCGAATGGCATTCTTGACTCTAGCTGCCAAGACTTGCAAAATTTGTTTTTGTGTTGTTGGTGACGTATAAGATGCATTTCGTGGAGCTTTGGCCAAAACTTCTGCTATTTTGTCATTGTAAGATGCTATGAAACTCAGTAGTTCTAAAAAATTACCTCGATTCGTTGATGATATAGACTCATCATGACCTCTGAAAGAAAATCCTTGAAATGCAAGCCATCTAGTTGTCTCGATTGAAGCTTTCAAGCGAAGTCTGTTTTCTGCAACTTCTTGAGATGTGAATTTCTCAAAACTTTGTACAATATGTATTTGTTGATTCATGATATCTTCACATGCTTTCTCAGCATTTCGATGAGGTGAAGTGAGATCTTTTCCGATATGTGCCAAAAATGCACAATTTTTCCCATCTCTTACCTTCTTCCATGAATTAAACCCATTAATAGTAAATGCATCTAATCTAGAAGGTCTGTCTTGAGCATGAAATACAAAGCATGGTAAACAAAATGCAGCATCTGCAGTAGGAGAATATTCCAACCAATATGGGAATAACTTAAACCACGATGCCTGAAAACTACGATTATGTTTTCCTTCGGACTTCGGATATTGTGAAAGCATACATTGATATGGACCAGCATTAATATAAGTTCTTCTAACTTCATCACGCTTTTCAATGGGGTACTCCCATATTTGCGGTCTCAATCCTGGATCACGTACTAATGATTGAATATCAAATCTCTCGTTGATTTCAACTCTTAAAGATTTTGCAGGGCGACTTTCAGAATTCAAATGATCGATATCAGTAGTTATATTTGATTGAGATGATTGAATATCATCGTTCTTTCTTTTGAAGAATGCATCAATTGTCTGTGGTTTTTTCATCTGCAAAAAAAATTGATCAAGTTTGATAAATAATCATACTTTAGTTTAATCAAAGAATCCACCGCCACTACATCTCCTTGACAAGAATCACCCACTCATTCAAAATTTCTACAGAATATAAATATAAGTTATATAATATACTCTATACTAATTAAAGAAACATATGGCCAAGAATCTTGAACAAAAAAAACACACGGTCACCATAAACATTCATTAAAGCAACAAAAAAAATGAATTAAAAAAAAGAAAAAAAACTAAACTAAGAGACACGGAAATAGAATAAAAAAATCCCTTCCCCAAAAACTCAAAATTCAAGAACCTGTATCTCAATTCACGATTTTAATGTGAATATCATAAACAAGAAAAGAAAACACTACCATTCACATAAAAAAAAATATTTCGAAAAAAAAATATCATTTTTTACTAAATTGGATCATCAAAATACACATAAAGAAGGATTATTTATCAAATTTGACCATATTATAAATAAAAAAACAGAGTGAAATCAGGGGCTTTTTATGCCAAGTCTAAACAACAAAATTTTCCCATTCCTATCAAGTTCAGATTGTTTAGTTTAGTACCTAACAATTAAAATTGTATAATCTCAATTCTTATCATATATTTTAATTTACAAATGAATTAAAAAAATCCAATAAAAAGATCCACAAATTAAAAATATATGCTCTCAAAAACCAAAACCTAATTTTTGGGGGGAAAATGACTAAAAATACACGTAAGAAAAGCTGAAATCAATTTTGAAATTACCTTGAACGAGTGTTATGTTTTGGTCGGTGACTGGTTAGTAGTTAGACGAGCTGGAGAATTAAAAAGAGGAAAAATGAATCAAGAACAAAAAAGTGAGTAAAAGACAAAGCCGATGTGAATTAAAAATAATCTTACTTTATTGGGGGAACAAATTAAACAAACCAGTGGCCAAGGGAATCATGAAAAACACAATTAGAAAAAAAAAAAAACACGTCCAGTACAAGACATTATCTATTGAAATTTTTAGTACCATACCTTTTGCCAACAAGTAAAATATGATCCATGCCTTCTTGCATCAGAACAACAGCAAGGTCCGCACTTGCCGTAGGATCTGAAACATTAAAATATAAGCTTCAAATCAGCAGACATACAAATAATCACAATTTCAGAAAAATGAAATGTGTATCCTGCTAGCACTACATATATGTATTAGACAATCTAATATATCTGAGTATATTTCATCCGGTACAACATAGATTTAAAAGATACATAGCATTTGCTCCTTACCAGAGAGTTTTACAACACATTGGTAAGAGGATGGCAAATGGTGTCAACTTGAAAATGTAGATAAAATATAGAAGGAAAAGAACAGCCAAAGAATCCCTCAAATACCCGCTTGCGCTTTCATTAACACAAAACTGAAATAAATATCATGTGTAAGTCTAAAATTTTTAGTTCAGATCCATAACAAAGTTCAGAAGAAGTTTAAATCCTGATCACTGTACCAGAAAACTTCAGAACATTTCTTGTGCAAATATTAGGTAGCTAAGTCAAGATATGCTTTCATTTCCTTGCCTAAACTTTCCAACTCCATCAACGTCTCTTAAGTCACCAAAAGTTTCTGATCAAAAGGAGGCGGAAACATTCCAGGGTTCAATTGATGATCATATCTACAAGCTGGTCCGTACTTATAGATGCCATAGCGATGATAGTGCGTACATATGGGCTGATCCTGCATTATCGAGAACATTATCGTCCTGATTTTCCTCCTTTGGGGTATCCTACAATGATTTCAAATTATAAACATGTTAACAGGGAAGATAAGTAAACAAAGGGAATTTAAATCCTGCACTCTAGATAAGTAGCTGAAACAATCACAATAAACAAGGGTGCACGATGAGCAGATTCCTGTCGTTCTTTGAGTTGTAAATATTATAGTTATTCTGCAACATAATATCTTACATTAGAAAGGGGATGAATTGTCCTGTTGCTGCAAGACCGTAGCCATGTGTGTATCAACATGTCATCGAATTTAACATACATAACATAAACTAAATTGAATGGCTGTCAGAGACAAAAAATTTAGAAAATCTCAGATGTTGTCTAGTGAACAAAGGAAGAACTTGTTTATTGAGAAAAAAGAAAGTGAATTCAGCGCCATGGGCGAGTCGGCTTTCATCGATCTGAAGCTCAATTTATTGCCCGAACCAAAGCGAGAATTCACAACAGCTGAAGCTTCCGATCATGGTGGTTTTGCAAATCTTGCCAGTATGAATGGTGATCCAGCTTTTGATGATGGTGAATCCTTATTATGATGATGATGACTTTCTGATTTCATCAAGAAGCTCATTATATATGCCTAAGAACATTTCATCAATCTGAAAACATAATTGAAAGTTAATCTACAGAAACAAAATCTTCATAAAAACACTGAAAAACATTACACGCACAAGTCATAGACTCATAGTTTTCCTGATTGAAAATACATGCATGTGAAATCTTAATAATTCAATTTATTAAATCATGAGCAAAGGTTCTTAATGATTATTTTTAGCAAAGGAAGTATTGGAAAATTGGACAAAACTAATAATGAAAATAGATTCTTAACATATCTTCAACAGTTAACTAGAATCTAAATGGGTCGGACTACATTGCTGAATGTACATGTATACACCAAACCAACTGTCAGCAACCATTAGAGGTGCGCAATATTTGAACATTCACTAAACAGTGTTCATCGAACTAGTACCAGTCATATAAAGCACTTCGGAGCCAAAGTTTGTTTCTGCCTTTCAAAGACATGTTTGCTTTTTTTACTCTACACCTCCATATCCCTCTTCAGTTTCTTTTCAAATCTTCAATTTTTATCCAAAGTACAAACTGAATTCAATATAATTCTAAACCTTTCCTAGTTAATTAAAATGTTTTACATCCACAAATCAAGGAGAGCAAGCTCCAGCATTACATGTAATGCTAAAACTCAAAACTGAATGAAACCTTGACATCCAGTGCATCACATCCATTATTTCATGGTTGACCACTAGTCCTTGTACTTCCAAACACTTGTTCAAACAATATTGACCAAACAATCTCACAGATCACAATCTTTCATTTATCTATAGCAACAGCAATTCCATTTTTGATAACTTTGAATCCATGTCAAGACACAAATCAACAATCCGATTTCTAGCATCGTGTCTTACAACTAACAAAGGAACTAAGTTTGGAAATTCTGGCGCAACGAAACATCCCCAAGTTAAAACTATCACTCGTGCAATAAAAAATCGGAAAAACATAGGAATAGAGATAAAAAGAAGCAGGTACAAAATTATACAAAATTTTCTGATAAAAATGGTGTACGTGGTTGGTTATGTAAAATAGGCAGTGTTGTACTTTGTGTTGTAACACTACAGACAACACAGTGCAGCGGAAATTTAAAGCGTAAATAAAACACAAGTAAATAATTTTGCACGAGTATAAAACTCGTGCGGGTGCCTTATGGATAAATATTACTTGTAAACGTAAGATCAGTCTTACAAAGTAATCCTAGCAATTTTATGAAAAGTCATTAAATACTAAATTTCTCAATAAGTCGAGAAATCAAACTTGCATCTAAATAAACAGAGTATAAAAGAAATCGGATGCAACTCCCGTAGCCTAAATTGAAGAGAGAGAAAAGATCTTCAACAACACAGTTTTCACAGTGTTGTCTCTGATGTCTTCAACACGAACGACAACACGGGGACAAGCAACAACGATGGTTGCAAACTTTGCTTCAGAATTCTTCAAATTCTTCACTAGAATTCTTTAGTCTATGTGCAGAGAATTATCGTCTGAAGTCCCGTTTCATCTTGTGCGTGAAAACCCTTTTATAGATTAGCATCCAAATCTTGAAGATTTCCTTAGATAGAGTCCTACATGAATAAGAACACATGTTTTAGTAGAAAATAAACTCTATCAAATCTAGCAAATCAAATCTTGATAATATCGAATTATATTATATCAAATAATCACCTTATCAAGATCCGATTTAAACTTGGAAAATATATAACTTAACATAATCGTGATATACATAATATATTTACCAAATATTTGATCTTGTCTAGAAAGCAAAATCTTATATTTCCAAATAAATTAAGGGCCGAAAATATCAAGGAATAAAATTTCTTTCAATCTCCCCTTTTTTGCTTTCTGGACAAAACATTGCACAAGCAAATATAATCATAAACTCTCCATGAGTTCAAAAATTCTTCTCCCCCTGAATTTTAAGTCTTCCCCTGAAGTGTTGTCTCCCGTTTCGTAACACGGTGAATAACATGGATAATTTCACATGGGTTTCTAATATATCAGAGCATATGTGGGATAGAAGATGTTAGTCTAGTTAACACATATCAGAGCCATTTAAGGCACGTAACTAGAGCAAAAGAAAATAGTTATATTAAGATCAAAATTAAACAACAAAGCAAAGATGAAGGAAGAAGCAAAATCTAAATTTGATCACTATCAGATCCATCTTGATCAGAGGCTTCATCCTCATCATCTTTAGTCCCTGATGGACCAGCTTCAGCTTGTGCACTATCTCCCCCTGTTTGGCCAGAAATTCCAAGTTGTCTTCGACAATCAGCTAAGACTGTGCTGTAGAAGGCAATATCTTCCTGTGCTTGAGCAATCTTTTCCTCAGCACGAGTCATCAGCAGCTGAATTGTGGCAGTGGTGAATTCCAAAGGAGAAGGAGTAGGCACTGTTTCTTCAGTGTTGTCACCCGTGTTGGCAACACCGGGTGCAACACCACCAGCTTCAGCAGCAGGAGTAGGAGTAGCAGTCCAGGGCAAATACAAAACTCGATTTCCCTTGAGGAGTCCAGCTGCTAACTTCAAAATTTCAGGTTGATCAGAGAGATCTTCTGTAATATTGCGGATGAAAGCCTGAGATTCCAAAATTCCGTAGATCAAAGATGGGAATGACAACTTTTTAGATTTGAGTCATCCATCAGCAAACTGGAGCACTGTCTTGAATACCATCTTCCCAAAATTGAAGGGACTCCCAGTCCCAATGGCATACAAAATGACTGCCTGTGGTCTTGTGATAACTGTTGAGTTGGATGAAGGAGTCCAATTCCTCACAGCTATCTTATGCAGCACAGAATAAAATGAGGTGAGCTTAGCTGCAGAAAAATTGTCAGAGAACTGTTTGACCATACCACTAGTGAGAAACATAATCACTTCATTGATCTCTGGAGGATTGCCTTCATCCACGTCTGGGGTGGAATATAAAGAGTTCATAATGGCTGGAGTAAACTCAAACAGCCTACCCCGAAGATACACCAAGCCATACTTTGTAGACTCTGGATCTTCAATGATTGCGGTCAGGTTAACATAGAATTCCAGAATCACCCTCTTACAGTAGGGTATCACAACAACAACAGTGGAATAAAGTTGCCTAAGCTTCAAAAAATCAATTAGATTGTACCTATCATAGGAGCGTACATCTATATTTCTTTCATCCAGTAGACCTCTATGAGTGAAGAGAGGCCAGACAGCAGCAGCATCACCAGAGTAAAACATGAGGGAATGGGCAACATCCATGTCATAGTCCTCATCAACAGTGTTGTCCGTGGTGTTGACGACACCAACAGCAACACTGGCATCAGCAGTAGAAACATCCTCTGTCTCTAAAGGCTCTTCATCAGCATCCATGCTGGAAATATCTTCAGAGTCTTCTTCATCTCCAATATCAGCAACTCTTATCAGAAGAGTCAGCATCAGAGTCAGCAGAAGAAGAAGAGGAAGAAGGTTCATTAGCTTGATGGGCTTTGCTTGCAGCAAACTTCTCCATCATCTCAGCATCAGGCTCATCATCGAAGAGATGAGCAGAGGGAGGAACAGACGAGGAAGCCTTTCCTTGCTTAAGGCTTTCCAAAATTTGTGCCAGAGTGGAATCTTCATCAGAAGCAGCAGGTTTTTGTGGTACAGTGTCTGCAGGAATATCCTTTGAAGGAACATCACTAGAGGTGGTTAAATCATCGCTCTCAGAAGCAGATTCAATGATCGGAGCGGAGGCAGAGGCAGCAGCGGAACCAGAGGGTTTCTTCCTCACCACAAATTCATAATTGACATCATCAGAATCATCACCAGAGCTGCGATCTTCTTCAGCCATAGATATGCGGGGACCCTTGTAAAAACGCTTGGACTGGGTAAAGTCAGGATTATACCCAGCCTGCCTTTTTGATCGGCGAGTCATTGGAGGAGGAGGATGAACTCGATTTAGGACGGAAAAATCTGGTGGATTCTCCAGATCAATAGCGTTCCCAGGTTTGCCTGGCATGAGAACAACAAGTGGAACGGGTTCCATGGGGACTGGAACGATCAGCAGAGAAGGGGTGGAAGATGGGTTCTCCGGTGTTGCAACACTGACGGCAACATCGGGTTCTTTGTGGCCCATCTCGCTTCGGATATCTTGGGGATCAAAATCTGCCATGGAAATAAAATTTTGAGAGTGAGAGAGAGGTAGGGTTTGCAGAATCAATCGGGATTTTGAAGAATAAAGAAGGATCGTTAGCTTGATGGGCTTTGGTTGCAACAAACTCCTCCAATATCTCAGCATCACGCTCATCATCGGAGAGATGAGCAGAGGGAGGGACAGACGAGGAAGCCTTTCCTTGCTTAAGGCTTTCCAAAATTTGTGCCAGAGTGGCATCTTCATCAGAAGCAGCAGGTTCTGGTGGTACAGTGTGTACAGGAATATCCTTTGAAGGAACATCACCAGAGGTGGTTATATCATCGCTCATAGAAGCAGATTCAATGATCGGAGTGGAGGAAGAGGCAGCAGCGGAACCAGAGGGTTTCTTCCTTGCCACAAATTCATAATTTGCATCATCAGAATCATCACCAGAGCTGCGATCTTCTTCAGCCATAGATATGCGGGGACCCTTGTAAAAACGCTTGGACAGGGTAAAGTCAGGATTATACCCAGCCTGCCTCTTTGATCGGCGAGTCATCGGAGGAGGAGGATGAACTCGTTTAGGACGAAAAAATCTGGTGTATTCTCCAGATCAATAGCATTCCCAGGTTCGCCTGGCATGAGAACAGCAAGTGGAACGGGTTCCATGGGGACTGGAACGATCGGCAGAGAAGGGGTGGAAGATGGGTTCTCCGGTGTTGCAACACTGGCGGCAACATCGGGTTCTTTGTAGCCCATCTTGCTTCGGATATCTTGGGGATCAAAATCTGCCATGGAAATAAAATTTTGAGAGTGAGAGAGAGGTAGGGTTTGCAGAATCAATCGGGATTTTGATGAATGAAGAAGATGATAAAGCCCGATAAAAAAGAAAAACAAAATATATAGGAATCCTATCTCAAACGGTAACATTTTCCCTCTAACAAACTAATAATTACCCTGATCCCTTATCTCCCCAAGTTACAAACGGTAACTTTTACTAAACGGCCAAAAAATTTAAAAACCGAGATTTAAGAGATAAAATCCCATAAATAAGGCAATAATCCAAAATACGTATTTCAGCCCAAATCTTCCAAAATTAACTCCACATCAGCCTAACTCCATTAAAACAAAAATCAATCACAAAAAATCAATTTTGAGTAAATAGGGTAAATCATCGAAATCTGTCTATTTAGAACCTTACCCAAGAACAGAACCCTATTGACAAAAATGCATATGCATGGATTATTTTATGCCTAAACAGTGTGTAACATAAAATAAAAATACAATTACAAGCAAATGATATGTTGACAAGTGTAGTGTTTCCTCTCATGTTGTCAACATCATCAACAACACCATAGTTTTTCAAAAATCATTTGAGACTTACACACTTGATTACCCATGATTTAGAAAAACTCCAGAAGTGGTAGCCTGCACAATAAAAGAACAGTCTTCATTGGACTCAATTAGGTAGCTTTTTCCATTTTCTTCTGATTAAAGCTTGTACATATGACATTGGTCATCAAACTTTATTAAAAAGCTGAACACTGAAGTTGCAAAACAACCTTTCACATGGGAGAAGAACATGGAATACACATACATCCCTCAACTACTTAGTGGTTTAGTCAGAGTTCGATTTGCAAGGGCCAGTGTGTTTCAATAAAAATTTAGCAAAAAAACTTGGCATCGATTGAATCAATAAAACAGAGATTTAAACACTACACATTACAGAGTGAGTGCAGAATGCCTACAATCCTAAATATGCATGACAAGAAAAACAACAGTGTTGTCGGTAGTGTTGTAACACCGCAGACAACACATGCAAAGGATTATAATGCACACATGCTGAGAGACCTCCGAAGAGTTGAGAATCTCTCATGATCTAATGCTTTAGTAAAAATGTCTGCCAATTGGTTATTAGTTTCAACAAACTCCATTCGAATCATACCTTTCTCTACCAAATCTCGAATAAAGTGATGACAAATGTCAATGTGTTTTGTGCGTAAGTGTTGAACTGGAATCTTTGATATATCAATAGCACTCGAATTATCGCAATAAAAAATGGGGGGTTCACTCTTAAAACACTAGTCTTTAATCATTTGGTTCATCCAAAGAAGTTGTGAATAACAACTTCCGGCTGCCACATATTCAGATTCAGCAGTCGAAAGTGACACACAATTTTGCTTACGACTATACCATGAAACCAAATTATTGCCAAGGTAAAAACACCCACCCGTAATGTTCTTTCTATCATTCACATCACCAGCCCAATCAGCATCTCTAAAACCTACAAGTTTAGTGTTGGTTTCCGTCGTATACCATAATCCTAAATCCAATGTACCCGAAACATATTTCAAAATTCTCATAACAACTTTTAAATGGGTTACCTTTGGATCAGACTGGTACCTAGTACATAAACACACACTGAACATGATATCTGGACGACTAGCAGTCAAATACAAAAGACTCCCTATCATGCTGCGATACATGGTGTTGTCAACACCAGCCGCAACACTGTCTTTTCCTAATTTTTCACTCGAGCTCATAGGAGTTTTCATGTTCTTAACATTCTCTTTGCAAAACTTTTTCACCAAATTCTTTGCATACTTACTTTGACAAAGAAAAATCCCATCATTTGATTGCTTAACTTGCAGTCCAAGGATAAAAGTTAACTCTCCTACCATGGTCATTTCAAAAGTAGAAGACATGCATTCAATAAAACTATCAACATGCTTTTGAGAAGAAGCACCAAAGATAATGTCATCCACATAAACTTGACAAATAAGGATTTCACCTTTGGTCTTTTGAATAAAAAGGGTTTTGTCAACCTCACCTCGTTTGAAGCCAATTTCGAGCAAATACTTGGTCAACCTACTATACCATGCTCGTGGGGCTTGCTTCAAGCCATAGAGTGCTTTCTTCAACTTGTAAACATGATCCAAGTGGTGTGGATCCTCAAAGCCTTTGGGTTGCTTCACATACACTTCCTCATTTAAAATACCATTCAAAAACGCACTCTTTACATCCATTTGGTAAAGTTTTATGCCGATATGACATGCAATAGCTAGCAATAGTCGGACTAACTCAATGCGAGCAACAGGAGCGAAGGTCTCATCAAAATCAACCCCCTCAACCTGCGTATACCCTTGAGCAACCAACCTTGCTTTGTTCCTATTGATGTTTCCTGATTCATCGGTTTTACTTTTGAAAATCCATTTTGTAGAAATGACATTACCATGATCAGGAGGTGGAACCAAAAACCACACATCATTTCGGAAAAATTGCTCAAGTTCTTCATGCATGGCATTTACCCAAAATTCATCATTCAAATCATCATTGACATTCTTGGGTTCAATATTAGAAACAAAACAGGAATGCATTACCTGTGAGTACACAGAACTCATGCATACTAACCCAACCATCTTGCGGTAGTCAACTTTGTCCTTAGCTCGGGTTTGCCTTGTTCCATGAACATCTCCAATAATCTGTGATGATGGATGATTCTTCTGTATCTTGCTTGGTATGTCCTTTTCAGTAATCATCTCAATTTCCTCATTATTTTGGGAATTTTCCTCATTGACAGTTTTTGGAGGAACCAGTGTTGTGTTTGGTATTATAACATCTGGGACAACACTGTGTTCTTCGGGAGGAATTTCCAGCAAGCCTTCAATATTATCTTCAGCAGATTTTCCTTTGAGATCTGCACCATCATCAAAAACAACAATAATAGATTCCATAACTGTTCTGGTCCTAAGGTTATACATCCTATATGCACGACTATTTGTGGAATAGCCAAGGAACAAACACTTATCACTTTTGGAATCAAATTTTGCTAGGTGATTTCTATCATTCAAAACATAGCATACACAACCAAAGATATGAAAATAAGTGAGATTTGGCCTCTTTCCCATGAGGATTTCATAGGAAGTCATCGAATAACCACTTCTCATATACACACGATTGGAAATATGACATGCTGTGTTTAATGCTTCTGCCCAAAATCTCTTGGAGATATTTTTTGAGCTCATCATCACCCTAGCCATCTCCTGCAACGTCTTATTCTTCCTTTCGTCAATTCCATTCTGTTGAGGAGTTTTTGGGGCAGAGAACTCCTGTGAGATGCCCTTCTTATCACACAAAGAAGAAAAATATGAGTTCTCAAATTCCTTTCCATGATCAGTTCTGATCCTTGCTACAGTCAAAGTATGTAGGTTAGTAATCTTGGTAAATAACTTTTTAAAAACATCAAAAGTGTCTGATTTTTCTGTAGTAGCCCGTGCCCTAATTGAGTAATTAAAGGATTAATGCTAATTAAATAAATTGGGGATTGGACGGATCAGAAGCTCCGAAGGGACGATCGGAAGCTCCGATCGGGATCGGAAGCTCCGATCGGGATCGGAGGCACCGATGTTATTACGTCATCCATGACGTGTGGCTGGATCGGAAGCTCCGATCAGGACCGGAGGCTCCGATCACCCCTATCCGGAGTCATCAAGTGATATTTTGACACGTGGCAGATCAGGATCTTCGGAAGCTCCGATGGCAGGATCGGACGTTCCGATCCAGGTTCGGACGTTCCGATCGAGGATCGGAGGCTCCGATCGTTGTCTATAAATAGAAGGCCGAGACTTCATTTCTCCTTGCCAATTCCGGATTTCCTCTCTATTTTCTAGTCATATTCGAGCTGTTCTAGTCTTCTTAGGCTTGGTCCGGAGGTCGGAGAGGCGTTCGATAGTCGTAGCGGAGTTGTGCCCAAGTTCTGGAGGCATCGACATCAAAGGGCTAACGACGGACGAAGGTATAGCTTTTGCTTCCTATAAATATTTAGGAGTATGCAATAGCTTAGTTAAGGCTTTTAGAGCACTGTAATGATAGTAGTATCATTTCGCTGTGTAGGCGGACTTTAGGCTTGGATTTAGAGCTGGTAGTGCCTACCTGGTATTTGAGGTACGAAAGTACTGTTCGAGATATCCTGACTGAGTATGCATGTATTATGTGACTGCATGATTTATATGCCATGATATTATGCTGCATTCATTTGCATCTTGCTGTATCTCCTTCGAGATGTCTGTTAGTAGGGTTGTACCCTATCCTGTTAGTGGATGGACTTCCATCGATTTGGGTCCGGCGTTTCCACAGTTATCTCGGTATGGGAGCCACCTCCTGAAGCGACGGCACAGCGTGCTACATACCAGGGCCCGGTCTGTCTCTGTTATCTGATCCTTGACCTCGAGTCTATAGGGAGTTCACTTTGCATGCATGTTTACTCATACTCTCGCACTGAGCGTTTTATGCTCACGTCTCGTACTCTGTATTTTCTGGACACCCTATTCCATGGGGCAGGTTTGCGATTGGACGAGGAGGGTGGATCCAGGAGGGGCTAGTCAGTGGTTGGCCAGTTGGAGCTTCGTCTAGGCTTTATTACTGTTGTTTGAGTTTATACAGCTATTCGATTTGGTTGTATATTTTTGGATAATTACAGATTCCTTTTCTTGGGATTGTATAATGTTTTTGGATTCCGCAGTTTTATTCTGATATCTGTTTTATTAAGTTAATTGCATGCATAAGTTCTGTTTAGTAGGTGATCCGGGTAAGGGTCACTACATTTATGGTATCAGAGCATGCAAAAGATTTCTTGGGATTTAGTCTCATCTTGAGGCATTTTTGTAGATGTCAAATCGTGACGACCAGAGTTCTCATGGCAGTGTTGGTGGGCGTTGGGGTGATGCCGACCGGGAGCCTCGTCGATAACGGCGTCATCGTCACCATGACGACGAGCGTTTCACTGTGCATCGATTCTTAGCTATGGGTCCTAAGCCCTTAGTTGGAGGTGAGTCTCCGGAAGATGCGGAGAACTGGTTAGACCGCATGGAGACGACTTTTCAGACTTTCCAATGCACCGATGAGCAGAAGGTGGAGACCCTTGGCTATCTTCTGGATGGGCGTGCGCGCAGGTGGTGGAGGTTTACTTCTGCACCTTTTGTTGCGGCGAGAGGAGTGGCCACCTGGGCCGAGTTCCGCATAGCTTTCCAAAAGCGGTATTTTCCTCCTGCACTCCGACAGTCGAAGGCAGGCGAGCTACTGAGTCTGCGACAGGGAACTATGTCTATCGATGAGTATCAGCAGAGGTTCTTTGATCTGCTATCCTATTGCCCCGAGATTGCTGATAGCTCAGAGATGAAGTATAATCTGTTCCTTCAGGGCCTTAACCCTGAGATCCATGACCGTGTGGCGGTTGGTGACGACATGTCCTACGAGGGTTTGGTGAGCCGTTGTCACCAGGAGGAGGACATCATTCGGCGGAACAGGTCTTTCTCTCAGTCGAGGCCTGCTAGTTCTTTGGGTCCCCGTGCCCAAACTTTCAAGAAGTCTGGATCTTCTTCTTCCTCTGGTTCTGGAGGTGTTGTCCGTTTCGGTAAGAAGGAGAAGTGTGATCACTGTGGGAAGAACCATCCATCCGACAAGTGCCGCAGAGCTTCTGGAGCTTGTTTCCGTTGTGGAGAGACTGGTCATATCCGGAGGGATTGTCCACAGTCTGGGGGAGGCGGTTCTGGTTCTGGTTCAGGATCGGGTTCTCAGGCTACCGTACAGCAGAGGTCGCAGGGACAGTCTGCTGGGAGTTCTCATTTGAGGCCACGAGCTTCTGGCCAGGTGTTTGCCCTGAGACATGATCAGGCTGTGGAGGAGAATGAGAAAGTCATCGCAGGTACATTTATGCTTTATGGTATACCTGCTCTTGTACTTATTGACACTGGTGCATCTCATTCCTTCATTTCTGCACGTTTTGTTAAGAGGCATAAATTACCATGCATTGCACTAGACGTAGTGATGTCTGTTTCTACTCCGACGGGCCAATCTGCTTTGGCTAAGCGTCTAGTGATGGGTTGCCCTTTAGAGTTCGAAGGGAACGTTCTGTTGGTGAATCTCATGGTCCTGGCGATGGACGACTTTGATTGCATTCTGGGAATAGATGTGCTGACTACCTATCGAGCTTCAGTGGACTACTATCAGAGATTTGTACGCTTTCATCCGGAAAGGAGTGAGAGTTGGTTTTTCTATGGTGAGGGAGCGCGACCCCCGATGCCTTTGGTATCAGCTTTGAGAGCCTGTCGAGCTCTAGAGTCTGGCGGGGAAGGCTACCTTATCTATGCAGTTGATTTGTCCGCTGAGAGTATTGGGATAGAGAGCATTCCTGTTGTGGATGAATTTCCAGATGTGTTTCCTGATGAGATTCCGGGTTTTCCTCCTGCTAGGGAAGTCGAGTTTGGCATAGAGTTGATGCCGGGTACTTCGCCTATTTCTAGAGCACCGTATCGTCTGGCTCCGTCAGAGATGCGTGAGTTGAAGAATCAGCTACAGGATCTTTTGGACAAGGGGTACATTCGTCCTAGTGTGTCTCCTTGGGGAGCTCCTGTTCTCTTCGTGAAGAAGAAGGATGGGTCGATGCGGCTGTGCATTGACTATCGGCAGCTGAATCGAGTCACTGTGAAGAACAAGTATCCGTTGCCTCGTATTGATGACTTGTTTGATCAGCTGCAGGGTACTTCTATTTACTCCAAGATTGACTTGAGATCTGGGTATCATCAGTTGAGAGTCCGTGATCAGGACGTAGCCAAGACTGCATTCCGTACTCGCTATGGGCATTACGAGTTCCTAGTGATGCCATTTGGTTTGACCAATGCGCCGGCTATATTCATGGATTTGATGAACCGTGTCTTCAGGGAGTATTTGGACAAGTTTGTCGTGGTCTTCATTGACGACATCTTGGTGTATTCGCGTAATACGGAAGAGCATGTTTCTCACTTGCAGTTGGTACTACAGACTCTTCGATATGAGCAGTTGTACGCCAAGCTGAGCAAGTGTGAGTTCTGGATGGATAGAGTGGTTTTTCTTGGCCATATCATATCCAGGGAGGGGATTTCTGTTGATCCAAGCAAGATTGAAGCGGTACTTAATTGGTCGCGTCCGACGACGGTTGCTGAGATCCGTAGTTTTCTGGGTCTAGCAGGGTATTATCGTCGCTTCATTCTGAACTTCTCTCAGTTAGCTCGACCGTTGACGCAGCTTACCCGCAAGGGTGTGGATTTTGAGTGGTCCTCCGAGTGTGAGGAGAATTTTCGTGAGCTTCGACGACGATTGACTTCTGCGCCGGTGTTAGCATTACCGTCAGGATCTGGAGGGTATGTAGTTTACACGGATGCTTCTCTTCAGGGGTTAGGTTGTGTCCTGACTCAGAATGGGCATGTGATCGCATACGCTTCTAGACAGCTGAAGCTTCACGAGGACAACTACCCAGTCCATGATTTGGAGTTAGCAGCCATTGTGTTCGCTTTGAAGATCTGGCGTCATTATCTGTATGGCGAGAAATTTGAGATCTTCACCGACCATAAGAGTCTCAAGTATTTGTTCACTCAGGCAGAATTGAACATGAGATAGAGACGTTGGATGGATTTGCTTAAGGACTATGATTGCGAGATTAAGTACCATCCGGGAGCTGCTAATCTCACCGCTGATGCTTTGAGTCGCAAAGTGCGACTATCCGCACTTCAGACTTGTTCGATGTCTAGTGCGATCAGTGACTGTTGTACTTCAGGTTATACCTTCAAGCATAAGAAAGGTATGCAGAGTATCCAGATGTTTGCGATATTATCTGAGCCAGCTTTGTACTCGCGGATCCGAGATGCTCAGATGTCTGATTCGAAGACCCAGCATTTAGCTCGTCTAGCTAACGAGGGTAGCTCGTCTGGATTTCATTATCAGTCAGATGGCTTTCTGTGTTTGTCTGGTAGGCTTGTGATTCCACAGGATGAAGAGTTGCGAGAGGAGATTTTATCTCAGGCACATCGCACTAAGTTGAGTATTCATCCTGGGAGCAACAAGATGTACAAGGATCTACGTTCGTTTCTGGTGGAAGGGAATGAAACGCAGTGTTTATCAGTTTGTTTCCAGATGTTTGGTGTGTCAACAGGTCAAGGCAGAGCACCGACGACCTGGAGGATTGCTTCACAGTCTGCCTATTCCTGAATGGAAATGGGAGTTTATCACTATGGACTTTGTGACCCATTTGCCGGTATCCCCGAGGAACTGTGATGCTATCTGGGTGGTGGTGGACCGACTCACCAAGTCAGCGCATTTCATTGCCTATAGCCGAGAGTACTCTGTGGATCGCATGGCACGGATGTACATTCAGGAGATCGTTCGACTTCATGGAGTGCCTGTGAGCATTGTCAGCGATCGGGACCCCAGGTTTACTTCTAGATTCTGGGGGAGTGTTCAGCGTGCGATGGGTACTACTCTCAGTTTGAGTACAGCCTATCATCCAGAGACTGATGGTCAGTCAGAGCGCACCATCCGTACGTTAGAGGATATGCTTAGAGCGTGCGTCATGGATTTTGGTTCAGTCTGGCAGGATCATTTGCCGTTGATCGAGTTCGCTTACAACAACAGCTATCACACTAGTATTGGGATGGCACCTTTTGAGGCGTTGTATGGGCGACGTTGTCGTACTCCACTCTTCTGGGAAGAAGTGGGGGAGAGACAGGCTGAAGGACCAGAGTTTATCCAGCAGGCGATAGACATTGTTGATCAAGTCAAGAAACGGATTAAGACTGCACAGGATCGTCAGGCCAGCTATGCTAATATTAAGCGTAGGCCTTTGTAGTTCGAGGTCGGGGAGAAAGTGTTTCTGAGAGTGTCACCTTTCCGCAAGATTCTCAGATTTGGCCTTAAGGGCAAGTTGTCTCCCAGATTTATCGGTCCGTTTGAGATCTTGGAGAGCATTGGCGATTTGGCTTATCGACTAGCTTTGCCACCGCATCTATCCAGCATTCACGACGTGTTCCACGTATCTCTGTTGCGACGGTATGTGGCGGATGAATCTCATATTCTGCAGCGGTCTGAGGTTCAGGTAGACAAGGATTTGACTTATGTTGAGAAACCTCTTCGCATCCTTGATTTTAAGGATAAGGTTTTACGGAACAAAGTCATTCCTTTGGTTTTAGTTCAGTGGCAGCGCCGAGGCACTGAGGAAGCTACTTGGGAGCTTGAGGACAGGATGCGTAAAGACCATCCTGAGTTGTTTTGATTTCATTCTTTAAGTTGTATTCAGTTGCAAACTCTGTAAACGTTTGATTTGAATAAAGAATGTTTCTGATTTCTGTATTTGCATTCGGTACTTAAGATCTGATTTCGAGGACGAAATATCTTAAGTGGGGGAGAATGTAGTAGCCCGTGCCCTAATTGAGTAATTAAAGGATTAATGCTAATTAAATAAATTGGGGATTGGACGGATCGGAAGCTCCGAAGGGACGATCGGAAGCTCCGATCGGGATCGGAAGCTCCGATCAGGATCGGAGGCACCGATGTTATTATGTCATCCATGACGTGTGGCTGGATCGGAAGCTCCGATCAGGACCGGAGGCTCCGATCACCCCTATCCGGAGTCATCAAGTGATATTTTGACACGTGGCAGATCAGGATCTTCGTAAGCTCCGATGGCAGGATCGGACGTTCCGATCCAGGTTCGGACGTTCCGATCGAGGATCGGAGGCTCCGATCGTTGTCTATAAATAGAAGGCCGAGACTTCATTTCTCCTTGCCAATTCCGGATTTCCTCTCTATTTTCTAGTCATATTCGAGCTGTTCTAGTCTTCTTAGGCTTGGTCCGGAGGTCGGAGAGGCGTTCGATAGTCGTAGCGGAGTTGTGCCCAAGTTCTGGAGGCATCGACATCAAAGGGCTAACGACGGACGAAGGTATAGCTTTTGCTTCCTATAAATATTTAGGAGTATGCAATAGCTTAGTTAAGGCTTTTAGAGCACTGTAATGATAGTAGTATCATTTCGCTGTGTAGGCGGACTTTAGGCTTGGACTTAGAGCTGGTAGTGCCTACCTGGTATTTGAGGTACGAAAGTACTGTTCGAGATATCCTGACTGAGTATGCATGTATTATGTGACTGCATGATTTATATGCCATGATATTATGCTGCATTCATTTGCATCTTGCTGTATCTCCTTCGAGATGTCTGTTAGTAGGGTTGTACCCTATCCTGTTAGTGGATGGACTTCCATCGATTTGGGTCCGGCGTTTCCACGGTTATCTCGTTATGGGAGCCACCTCCTGAAGCGACGGCACAGCGTGCTACATACCAGGGCCCGGTCTGTCTCTGTTATCTGATCCTTGACCTCGAGTCTATAGGGAGTTCACTTTGCATGCATGTTTACTCATACTCTAGCACTGAGCATTTTATGCTCACGTCTCGTACTCTGTATTTTCTGGACACCCTATTCCATGGGGCAGGTTTGCGATTGGACGAGGAGGGTGGATCCAGGAGGGGCTAGTCAGTGGTTGGCCAGTTGGAGCTTCGTCTAGGCTTTCTTACTGTTGTTTGAGTTTATACAGCTATTCGATTTGGTTGTATATTTTTGGATAATTACAGATTCCTTTTCTTGGGATTGTATAATGTTTTTGGATTCCGCAGTTTTATTCTGATATCTATTTTATTAAGTTAATTGCATGCATAAGTTCTGTTTAGTTGGTGATCCGGGTAAGGGTCACTACATTTCTCTAAGAAACCTTACCCATGTAAAACGAGAAAAATCATCAACACATACCAAAGAATACTTTTTACCTCCATAGCTTTCGACTTCCATGGGACCCATCAAATCCATGTGCAAAAGTTCAAGACATCGTGTTGTCCCACAGTGTTTTAACACGGGGTGCACAACATGGGTTTGCTTACCTTTTTGGCATGCACCAAAAATATATGGAACACCAGACTTTAGATTTGGAAGACCTCTGATAGCTTCAAACTTACTCAGATTCTTTAAGGTCTTGAAATTCACATGTCCAAGCTTTTGGTGTCATAGACTAAACTCATCAACCTTTGAGTGTCTACATGCCAATTCTTCACCGATTTGGTAGAAATTATCAACTGATCTAGTACCTATCATAACACAACAATTAGCATTATCAAAAACTTCACAAGTATTTTTATCAAACTTCACATGCAAGTCATCATCACACAGTTGACTAATTGAAATTAAATTTGCATTAAGTCCTTCAACGTGTAAGATGTTATGAAGCTTTGGAAATCCTTCCACATTGAGTGTTCCTTTGCCAACAATTCTTCCTTTTGCACCACCTCCATAGGTCACTCTACCACCTTTTTGTTCAATGTAGTCCGTGAGGTGATCTTTCAAACCTGTCATGTGCCGAGAGCTTCCACTGTCAAAGTACCAATTACCTACAGTGTTAGCTTTCAAGGAAGTATAAATAACAAAACATCTAACATCAGGCTTTTGTATCCAAACTTTCTTCACAGTGGGCCTCTTTCTATCAGTGTTGCTCTTGGTGTTGTGCAACATGGGGGGCAACACTTGCTTAGATTCCCACAACACATAGTCATTTTTCAGTTTTCGACAAAAAGGTCAGATATGACCAGGTTTGAGACAATAGTGACATACAAAAGGACGCTTCCATTATTTTGGCTTAGGGACAAAAACATTCTTTTCAACAATGAGTTTTTTACCTTTCAAAACAGTTGAACGATGGTTCAAGGAATCATTCCCTTCCTTCACAAATACTGGTGTTTTGGAAGATTCACCAGTTTCAAACACACTTTCTTTAAAACCAAGTCCAAACTTGTCATTCTTACCCATAGACATCAAAGTATCAAGTTTGTTTGAACTTGAATTAAATCCAGCAAGTGTTGTTTTTGCTTTTTCAAGTTTTGAATTCAACAATCCTAATTCGAGATCTTTCTTGCTCATAATGACTTCCAGCGTAGCCACAACAGCTTTCAATTCAGTATTCTCTTTGGTGAGAGTTGTGTTCAACTGATTTCTCTTGATCCAATCACAGTATAACTCTTCATAGAGTTTTTGAATAACTTCCAGACTATAAGCATCAACTAGTTGTTCTGCATGATCACTGGAATTATCAAGGTTAGAAGCAACAAAACACACAGATTTTTGAACTGTGTTGTGTCTAGGTGTTGCAACACCGGAGCCAACACCGAAAGGATTAATCTGAAAATTTTTCTTACTTTCCAGCAAAGCAGTAAAAGATATGAGATCTGCTTGTTCAACCTTTTCTTGTTCTTCTCCAGAATCATCATCACTCAGAGAAACATTCATACCTTTCCGAAGGCGATTTGCGCATTCATAAGCATAGTGACCATATCCCTTACATTCCCTGCATTGAACATTATCAAAATTTTTACTTGAGAACTAAACCTTACCTTCATACCTTTGTCGAGATCCCCGAGTAGCAGCAGGTTTTTGAGGCTTCTCTGAAGTATGCAGTTTAGGGAATTTTGAATGTTGCGCAACTTTCACATCCTTCTTTTCTTTCATTACCTTGAGATAATCAGTGAACTTCTTTGAGATCAAGGCAATCGAATTCTCTTCAAGATCAGATTCCTTTACTTCCTGTTGAACTTCAGAAAAATCATTGTTAACATCATTAGATACTTGAAAGGCAATAGACTTACCTTTTGAGTCATCTTCGGCTTCCAACTCCATCTCATAAGTGCAAAGAGAACTAATTAACTCATCTATAAGGCCCGGGATTAATTATTATTAATTCGAATTTAATTTGATTTTAATCCGAGTATATTTAATTTTGGAATATTTAGAGTTTCGATTTAAATTCTAATATTCTTAAATTATTTAGGATTGAAATTGAATTAAAATAAGGGCTGAGGACTGAATTGCAATTTACAAAGTTCTAAGGACTAAATTGCAATATGGGCTGAAGTTATCTGATTTTAATTATAATTATCAGCATGATACGTGTATGAAATAGAATTTCTTCAGCAAAGTTGAACAGAGAGCCGAGTTCCTTCGTTTTTGTTTGAAATTGTGATCTTCAATTTGCTGTAACTTTTGCTCCGGTTATCCGATTTCGATTCCATAAATTGTTCTGAAATTCTTACGACGAGGGCTTCGATCTCGTGTAAGTTTTATGTTGTATTATTTGGATTTCGAAATCAGTATGGAGCAGATATCAGATTTTGAGTTCTTGATTATGTTTATCAACATATATGCGATTCTATGTCAAAACCGGATTGAGAAGTTTGTATTACATGTATCCAATTTTGATTCCAGCATGTTAATCGATTTTTATAGCTATTGAAATGAGGATTTGAATGATTTATCATCTGGTTATTGACTTGAATATACGTATGATTGGGTTTTGAAGTTAGAAATGGTTTCGGGATTACGTCGGTTACCGATTTTGAATCGCTATGCCGTTTAATCGAGTTTTTGGACTGTTTTGTTATTCGATAGCTAAGCTGAAACACTTATCTTGATGATGTGAATGTTATGGGAATTTTATTCTTCCATTTCAGTCGAGTTTGGAAGGCCAACGACTCGAGACAACGACTTTGAACCGAAGAAGTTGGATTGAGGTTTGAAATGAGTTTGATCGATGATCTTATGTTGTTTTCGACTCGATTTTGATATGATAGATTGAAATGAAGTTGATATATGTATTTTGGTTGTATCTTTCAGATTTGAAGAGTTCAAAATCAAAATAAACGAAGGTATAATGACGACATCGCGAAGTAGGGACTTTGAAACTCAAAAACGACTAACCTTGAGTTGGCCCGCAAAAACCACATACTTGTTTATGTTTTTAATTTGATTGTGATGTTGTCAATCCATCTCAGGTAGTGGATCTTTATATTCGAGTTGATATGATGCTATATTGAATTGATTCTATGCCAAGGTTGTTGTTAACCTTATTTGCGAGTCGGTTACGAACTCGTTAGATGGATATCCATGTCAAGATCAGTTATGAATCTTGATGGCTTTGAATTTATGTGAATCAATTCGTATGTAAAGAGTTTACGTACTCTATTTTTTGAGTCGAGTTTAAATAGAGTCAAGATGATTTATTTTACGCTTTCTATATGTTGGTTATACTGAGAATGTTTTTTCACCGGAGTTTATCTGGCTGTTGTCTTATTTTGTATGTGTGCATGACAACAGAAGGGGCAGGATCGAGCTAGTCATCGACGTCATTGACAGCTGGGTGAGAGAGTCTAGCATGTGAGGACTCGGGTTGTAGATGTACTTAGAAGTATGGCAAGCATGATAGAACACTTAACATGATATGTTGGAAGAACTTTGAAACAAGTTGTGTAATCTTATGTTTTGAGTAGTTTGTGATCTAGTTGATGTTGTAAAAGCTAGTTTATTATGCTCAAGACTTGATTTATGAGTATATGTATGTTTATAGAAGTTATATCTTGTTAGTATCTTTGATTGATGTTGAATTGTGCCATGATGCAAGCCTTGACAGCAAAAAACTTTTCTGCTGATTTTGCTGGAAAACATGCCCGCTCGATCGGGTGATAATCATCGATCGAGCGCGGCCTTAATTTGTTCAAAATAGAGAATCGGGCAATTTGGCTCGCTCGATCGGAGGATGTTACCCGATCGAGCGAGGCCAAAATGTTTCCAGACCGAGAGCAGGGTGTTGAAGCCCGCTCGATCGGGTGTTTTTCTCCGATCGAGCGAGACACTGAATTTTTTTTTAAAAAATAAAATAAAATTTTGCTTTGCTTTACTTTGCTCTTGTTTGGTTTCTTTATTGATGATTAATGAATGTTAATTGTTTATTAATTGCTCTAAGATGTGATTAGCAACCCGAGGTCCCCACAACAGGTGGTATCAGAGCTTTAAGTTTCTCGGACTGAGATTAGATGAGCGGGGTAGATCGAGTCTTCTATTCTGATTTATTTATTGCTTTCATAATTGTATGGTATATGATTGATTGATTACAGATATTAAATTGTCACATGATGCTGTGATAATTTGCAAAGAATATGCTATACAATGGTTTGAATTACATGCTATCTGGTTATTTTATTGAAGTACTAGCACGTATTATGAGGATGAATCGAAACTCGATCTTTTATGAAGGCAATGTGGTCTGCAACAGACTTGTTGTAATTGAGATTGAACTGTACACTAATCTGTTTGATTATCAGATATGCCTCCCCGACCAGCACCGAGAGTTAGACATACGTTGGCTACGAATCTGCCTGAACAGACAAATGCTGCACAGGTCCCAGTGACATTGTCTGAACATGGACAGGGTAGTACTTCTACTGATGAGTTCAGTGATGCTAATCCGATGGAGAAACTTCTGAAACGATTCCAGTCATTCCAACCACCGAAGTTGCAAGGAACTGAGAATGCTATAGAGTGCGAGAATTGGTTGGAAGATATTGAGCAGTTATACGAGTCTATTGACTATTCAGATGATCGTCGTGTGAGACTGATTATTCATCAACTGCATGGCCTTGCCAAGAGTTGGTGGATAACGACGAAGAAAGCATTGGAAAATCAAGGTACTGTTATTACCTGGTCTGTATTTCGAACTGCTTTCTATCAGCATTTCTTTCCTGTGTCTTATCGTAAGGACAAAGGAGCAGAGTTTGCAAGTCTGCAAAGGGGCAGTTAAATATCGAAGAATATGTTGCCAAATTCACCAGCTTGTTGAAGTTTGCTCCACATATTGCTGTTAGTGATGAAGCTCAAGCCGATCAATTCATCAATGGCTTGAACCCTAATGTGTTTACACTTGTGAATTCTGGAAGACCGAATACGTTTGTCGATGCTCTGAATCGAGCAAAGGGTGCGGAAGCAGGGATACTGAAACAACGAGGAGCACAGTTTGTGTTGAAAATCGGTGTTCAGATCAATTAGAATTGATACCCGGTGCAGCGAAAGTTTAAAAATTTTATTTTATTAATATGGAACGATTCCATATCTGGGTATCAAAACTTTTACGATTAAATTTGTGTAAGTAAAATAAATAATCATAATTAAATATTTTACCTTAAAATCTCGAAACGAGATTATGGACACCAACAGAATTTAATCTGCTCTTGTTGTATATCCCCGGAACTGATGAACGAACGTTTCTTCAATCAGGTCCACGAATAGAAAACAAAACCCTCTGATTGACTGCACTAGAAATCAATCAGAAGTTTGCGTAGAGAATAAACAGATATGATCTTTTAATTCAGATTGTAATTTTTCATAAAAATCACAAGCCGAATTTTCTCCGAAAAGGGACAAGGATTTTTGAAAAACCCTTAGAAAATAATATGTGGTGTTTTTGAAAATTCTAATAATTAATTGCATGAAATTTTCGAACACTGCACATATATTTATAGATAATTTCTAGTTATAATTGTATCAGGACTCTAACTCCTTAAAGCCCACAATCCATAACTTAAGCCCAACAAGCCAAGCCTGTTGTTATAGAAATTAATATAAAATTCATCGTGACTCCGATTGATAAACTGATTTTACCAATGTGCACAGAAACCATTTCTGCATCTTTTAAAGTCAAGATAATTTTTCTGAATCCGAATTCAGTGATTTCCAAAAATGCCCATCCCTATGTTATTTTAGGAAATCCCACTCCCTTTAGTTAAGAAGTCCAACTTCTCTTTCATTAAATTTAACTCTTTAAATTTAACTATCTCTACGGGATTTTAGTAATCCATTACTTGTGTAACCCTCAATGGTTCAGGAATACAGCTAGCCATGGGCTCACAACTCCTTGTGACTCGGAACAACAATTTCCGACTTACCCATCGAATCATGGTAAGAGCGCCTAGCAACATCGCCCCATGATTCCCTAGGTATTACTGATAGTGCCTGCAAGAACCAGTAGATTTTGGTTAGCGTACAGTACGGTCCGTTCAACCATATTTCCCGATCGAATCAACAACCATTGGTATATCGAGAGTCATTCGAGATTCAATAACTATGCATAACATCTTGGAGATCAAATAGTGACATCGCATGTGTTACTAGGATAACCCATTAACCTAAAACACATCATGTACTCTGGCAAGAGATTCGTCACACTAATATCTCCTCAGATCGCATAGGATATCCACACTCGCAAGTATGTGGTGAATCCTTGACAACAAAGCATCGACTCCTATATGTGTCGTAACTGTACCCAATCCCGACACCTGATGACCCCAATAGAGTCGGTGAACGAGTCAAAGTACAGTACTAGTATATAGAGTCTCAATGATGTTTCAAGTAATAAGGACTAATGGTGTACAACCAAAACCGCGGACTTTATCCACTCGATAAGTGTTAACCACTTGGAAAGTCCGAATAGGGTAGTTCGATCATTCATCATATGAATATCCATTTGCATGCTTTGAACATCTCTATGTTCCATACCAATGAAACGTGGTACTCGGCATCGCAAATGCTAGTCTCAATCTCGAGCGATCCTTATCCTTATTTGCGAACGGCTCAATTGACTAGGAAAAGTTTAGAATATACAGTGACTATAAGATGTGTTTCATGATAGCCATCCCCATGTGCTACCACATCTTACATACACTATAGTATATTCAAGGTCTTTATCAAACAACAATAGTATATCATAATATAACAATATGAAGAAAGATAAAGTCAATGCCATTATAAAAGTGTAAATTATATTAAATAAAAGATTGTTTTACATAGAGTCATAAAAGCCCTTAGCCACAAGTTGGCTAACCGGGCACCCACTCTTTCAATCTCCCACTTGCCCTAAAGCCAACTAGTCATACTACGTAATCCCATTGCTTCGCGATGTTTGTCAAACAATGGTCCTGGCAAGGGCTTAGTAAGCGGATCAGCGATATTGTCTGTAGAGGCCACTCTCTCGACACTGATGTCTCCTCTTTCCACAATCTCTCGGATGATGTGGTACTTCCTCAGTACGTGTTTGGACTTCTAATGAGACCTTGGCTCCTTTGCCTGAGCAACGGCACCCCTGTTGTCACAGTACACCGGGACTGGACCAACAGCTTCAGGAATTACACCCAACTCTTTGATGAATTTCCTTATCCAAACCACCTCTTTAGCAGCAGCTGATGCTGCAATGTATTCTGCCTCAGTGGTGGAATCCGCTGTGGTGTCCTGCTTGGAACTCTTCCAAGAGACAGCACCGCCATTGAGCATGAATACAAATCCAGAGGTTGATTTCGAGTCATCCACGTCACATTGGAAGCTAGAGTCGGTATAGCCTTCCAACTTCAATTCTCTCCCTCCATAAACCATGAACAAATTCTTAGTCCTTCGCAAGTACTTAATAATATCCTTCACGGCTTTCCAATGCATTTGACCGGGATTGGCTTGATATCTGCTCGTGACGCTCATAGCATAGGCCACATTAGGTCGGGTAGATATCATTCCATACATGATACTACCTATGGCTGACGCATATGGCACGTGTGTCATCTTCTCTATCTCTTCGTCAGTCTTGGGACACATAGACTTGGATAGAGAAACTCCATGACACATAGGTAGATGTCCTCTCTTGGACTCATCCATAGAAAACCTTTTCAATATGGTGTCGATGTAGGTTGATTGAGTGAGTCCTATCATTATTTTAGATCTATCTCTATAGATCTGAATTCCTAGAATATAGGATGCCTCACCTAAATCCTTCATTGAAAATCTACCTGATAACCATATCTTTGTTGACTGCAACATCCCTACATCATTCCCCATGAGTAGGATGTCATCAACATAAAGTACTAAGAATGTTACCGCATTCTTCACTACTTTCTTTACACGCATGGTTCCTCCGGGTTCTTGATGAAACCAAAATCCTTTATTGTTTCATCAAATTTCTGGTTCCAACTTCTTGATGCTTGTTTGAGACCATAGATTGATCTCTGAAGCTTGCATACCTTATGCTCGCTTCCCATGGATGTGTATCCCTCAGGCTGCATCATATAGATCTCTTCCTTAATGTTTCCATTAAGAAATGCAGTCTTTACATCCATTTGCCATATCTCATAGTCATACCATGCTGCTATGGCAATAAGGATTCTTATGGACTTGAACATTGCGACTGGTGAAAAGGTTTCATCATAGTCAACTCCTTGTCTTTGAGTATAACCTTTTGCAACCAATCGTGCCTTGTAGGTCAATACCTTTCCATCAGGCCCAAGCTTTCTCTTGTAGATCCATTTGCACCCAATTGGAACAATTTCATCGGGAGGATCTACTAAAGACCAAACTTGGTTAGAATGCATCGAGTCTATTTTCGATTGCATAGCTTCAAGCCATAAATTCGAATCCGCATCAGAAATTGCTTCCTTGAAGTTTTTTGGATCACATCCAATGTCGGGTTCACTTTGATCCCCTTCAAGAAGAAGACCATATCTTATAGGAGGCCTAGAAGTCCTCTCGGATCTCCTAGTAATAGGCGTGTCTTGTGATGATTCTTGAGGTGTAGGATCACTATTTTGTATCTCGGGTTCTTCTCGAATCTCTTCGAATTCCATCATCACTACAAGAAAATTGCAAAACGACAACGGATATTATCCGTTGTCGTAGGGGGGATTAAAACCGTTGTAACTGGGGGGCGTTGTAAAAAGCGTGCCCTATAACAACGGTTTATATCCGTTGTCGTAGCCATCCTACCACAACGGTTTTGCAACAGTTTGTAACCGTTGTCGTAAGTCTCCAAAGACAACGGTTCTGCAACAGTGTAAATCCATTGTCATTGACTATTTAAGACAACGGTTTTGTACAGTTTATATCCGTTGTTGTTTATGGCTTAGGACAACATATTTGCAACAGTTTATATCCGTTGTCGTTTGTGGACAACGTTTTTTGCAACAGTATATATCCGTTGTGATTTGTGATATACGACAACGGTTTTGGCAATAACATAAATCAGTTGTATTTGGAGTCATTAAAACCGTTGCCTAATTAATCTTCATACGAACTATAAATATTAATAAAGAAATCAATATAAAATAAAATATTTACTACATTGAATCCATGAAAATATTCAAGTTCCAAAATAGTTACACACATCTAATTTGGAAGATAATACTACGTAGTCGAAACTCAAAATATCCCATCTAATATAATATAAATGTAACAAAAGTAGTTCCAAAAGATGGTTGTATCAAAACATAAATCATCATGTGTTTGTTCTTGATAACGATGTTCACGAGATGACTTCTACGTATTACCAAGGCGATCTGAAACACAGCTCAATCCTTGCATCAAAACCCCTTATGCATTACTCCCGAGTTACCTACAAGAAAACACATTCTCAGTCCAAAATTATCAACAAAATCTTAGACCAATTTAAACATGGAATCCAATCTCAACTATCAAACTAATATCTCGCTTGTCATGGAAAAAAATAAAAGAAAAAAACTCAGCAACTCCAAAAGGGAAGACAGTGCAGATTTTATTCAACTCATTTTTGCATTTGTATTGAATTCATAAAATATAGTAGGCACAGTTGACAAACCGTGGGCTTCGACCAACCCACAGGCCACAAGCTAAACCATGGATTTGGCACTTTCAAGTTCCACTCCACAACATCCCAATAACTCAAACCACACACCATTTCAAGTTCCACTCCACATCCCAATAAGCTAGCCTCCCAACTTTAATTCATACTAGCATGGATCTGCCTTCTTGTTTGATATCATAAGCAAATTAACATTATTTTAGGTACATGTAAAATAAGCTATGCATATTTAATATCTCCTATTCTACAGCATATTTCATTTTAACTAAAAGTTGGCTAAAGATCCTATGCAGCTAGTTAGGCCTTGTTCGTACCTTAGGGAATCCAAGCTCATAGAGCCCAAAAACGACAAGAGCCACCAAAGGAACTACAGAAATTGGAGTCAGAAACCTGTAGTTACACATGCATGAGTAATAGCATAATCACTATAAGAAGTGAACTTGTTCACACTAAAATCTTGTGTGTATGTGTGTGTCTCAATAATAGATTTGTCAATTGTCTCATTCAAGGTAGATGCTACAGCACAAAACAAAGTGTCTTACAGACCTAGACATTGACACTACCAAAAAGCATCCAAAATTCCAAATCATGATGCATTATCTAACGAAAGCACCTGATCAAGAACATGTGAGATTTCTCCTCAAAAAATAGTCTTTACTTAGGAGGGCTAAAACATTAATGAAGGATAGTTCCCATTAATTCCAGAGTCCAGACCTCTCCTAGCTAGTGTTTTATTTATGCACCTTCTAATTAATCTTTTACAAAAGAAAAGAAATTTCAATCTTAAGCTTTTTATAGATTATTAGAACACCTTGTTAGAAATTTCTGCAAACTACAGGTAGTGAACTCCAAATTTATTTTACTCGAAGATTATAACGATGCACAATGATAATGTGATTTCCAGGAAGTCACGCATAGAAAGTACAACTCGTTAGAGAACCATCATTAATCAAATCACTCGAATTTAAATTCTAATGCAATGCATATTACAGAAAAATACAAAAAAAGTTTTTGCCATCTTTGCTCCTGCTTAGCCCTGCATCTGCACCATGTCTGGAGCCTAAAGGTTTCTCATTCTTGATCTTCCCCGTACTCTTTAGTAGTTTTGATTTATTAGAATCACCAGGAACTTTAATTCCAATTTCCTAGAAAAAAATATTAACATTATAACAGAGTGAAGTTTGAAAAGGGTTGATAATTATATCTTTCAAATCAGATATCAAGGATTCCTTCTCATGTTTTAAGATGAATTTTTCCATTGCATCTCTAGAATCAATTGCCTAAGTAATGAGAAGATACTGTAGCTTAGTTCAGCTGTGCATGCACTGAATAGCTTGAATCTATCCAAGCAAATAACTTAACAAATTTATTTTTTCAGCTAGTATTGATTCATATGTTGAAGGATTAGCAAGAAATATTCGATAAGTAATCTGATTAAAATGAAATTAAGAAGAATCTCCAACCTAATTATCATTATATGTTCCAAAAAAATAAAAAGAAAAAGCAGTTCAGCAACAATCAGTTCATATTGCAAAACGAAACCAATAATAATTCTCTTTAAAAAACATTATGATTGTGAAAAATAGAGCAATGAATTACCCGAGGGAAAATAAAAACCAAATTTGATGTATGGTTACACTTGCATTGGGATTCAGTTCAGATAATTTTAAGCCTCTTTAAAGCTTGGCCGAATTCATCTTCCATACTTGCATCTCGTGGAACATTGTCCTGTAGCGAAGTGCAAGAATTCGAAAATTTATGGGGTGAAAAGAAGAGCAAAGCAGTAGGATAAGATAAATTTTGTTGCTAAGATCAGGGGAATAAGGTGCCCAAGCACCTAACCTTGACAGTGGATGTGAAAGAATTAGCACTGTTGGATTTCTTTCCCAGATCAATATGCACCGAGATGCTGGCCTGAGAAACATCGATACCCGATTCCTATAACGCTAGTGTAAGTGTGCTCAACAACCTGTTGATACAACAAATCATGGAGTTGTCACCAAATCATAGAAGTCACACTATCAGAATTAAGAGACTCATTCCATAAAAAAGAAATAAAGAACTAAGAGGCTCACCTCTGTGAATAGGCACTTGAGATGCTAATAGTACCACTTTCAATGGCCATATTCTGGTCTTTGAGTTTATCTCTGGTCCAATAATCTGTACATGACCTGTTCTGAAGAACATGAGTTGGGAGCCATGTTGTGGTTTTATTTATATCTGATGCCTGTTGCGGTGAGAGTGGGAAGCTACAACGCTTGTGCTGCCTAAATTGAAGATGCTTGGTAAATAAACTGGTGCTGCCTTAGATGTAAATTCAGCTGGTGCAATTTAATGTAGAAAGCAGAAAGATTTCACAAAAAAAGTGTACAAAACAAAATCGAATTACAGGAATCTATGGTCACTCATCGCCGAAAACTCCAGTATTTTAGACGAGTAGATCGAGCTCGGCCAAATTAACCTTCTTGAAGCATTCCTTTAGTATATTATCAGCTCCCTCTATCCAGCTTGTTGCATGTCACTCTTGCGATCAAACTTAGATTAAACAGAAAGTGAAAAAATAAGCAATATAAAAGGACTAGAGAAACACCAATTTTCTGAAAGCACCGATATTATCTACCTTTTTCCCATTTTGTTCATCAACCAGCAGAAACAATGCATACACTTACAAATATTTAGCAGAAAAAAATGTTTACACAGAAACTACACTTGTAAACACATGGGATTAAAATAAAATACTCACCGCATATGTCTCATGATTTGTAGCATTTGAAGCTTGATTGCAGTTCGCATTTTTAACTGAGCTAAAATACTTTCGTTTAGCTCAATTATTAGCATTCGCCTACACACTTGTATTTCCCTGGTAATCGGTGACATCCTTTTGGACAACGAGTCCTGCTACAATAACTGATGCCGACAAACCTCTCCATTCAACTTTAAGAGTGCCTTTTCTGCAAATCATATACATGTTCATCAATAATTTATATTCGATAAATTTCTTTTAAACATTCGATATATTAGTCCGGTTCAATCTTGATACAACAATACAACATATATATTACAAACCTTCCATTAAGAGGATCGTTAATCAGACATACAACTCTTATTTTCCCCCGTATCTAGCTAAACCCAGCTAGCCAAATGCCCATTTTCTAAGTTCTAACTATTGACTCCACTATATATATATGTTTCACATGTTTGAAATCGAAGGAGAATGAAGAATCAAGAGCACGCATTCACATTCACACTTCAACTTCGGATCTCGGAGAATACGTTTTCGGTTATTAAAGTGTGTACGCCTTATGTTAATACAATGACATTAGATATGATGAACCAGATCAACATTAATGTTTTCGAAACACATACAGAAATTAATGGAAAATAGCTAAAAATGGAAGTACTATCCCTATATAATCATTTTTCGTTTCTTCAAGAGATGAGTAAAAAGATAGAATTTGGTGGGGATCAAACGATGTGTATAACTAATATAATTTCAAAATTGAAATATGAAATCCCTTTTTATGCAATAAGAATATATTTGCATCACAAACATACATGGAATCTTAGTCACGTGTGAGTGATAGTCCCAACCAATAGTCAAGAGATTGAAATGCCTCACGGTTTAGAAACAAAATTGGAAAAAAAGTGACGAAATGACAGCTTTACAAATATGCGAAAAGATTATGCAAAAGAAGTAAAATATAACCAAGAATCATAAACAAGGCTTCTCTCAAAACAATAATGGCATTAATCAAAATAATGTGACAATATCAATTAAAAAGAGAAAATCAAATGTTTTCGGTTATTAAAGCATTTCTCGAGATGGCTTTGCAATCTCAGTGCTTTCTCTTTCTTGAAGAACTTCATTTCCTCCTGCAAAAGTGTTTGAAAATAAAATTGTGAAACGGGTTGATATATAATCGAAGCTAGAATCTTGGCAAGTACATGTCTTCCGCTTCTATGAGAAGATTTCTCCGACACCACCAACGGCCACCACATCTGTGAACCAATATCTGGCCACGGCCGCCTCATAGAGCCACTACAGAGCGGCGAATCGGAGCATCAATTTTCTCCTGCAAGGCGATCGTCTTTCTCGTCACGCCCTTCTGCAGACCCTAATCCCCCAATCGATTCCCCTGATTCCATCCAACCTGAGCAGCAAATTCATCAAGCCCTCACTCATGCTCAGCCTCTCCCTCTCGTTTCCCCTTATCATCTCAGAGCAGACTCCGAGCGTCGATCGGAACCGACGGCCACTACATCTGTGAACCAATATCCGGCCGCCTCTGAAAGCCACTACACAGCGGCGAATCGGAGCTCCGGTAGTCATATTCCTCCTGCACAGAATAAAAGCGAGGGTGGCAGATTGGGGATCGGGTTAGGGTTTGACGGGAAATCGTTTGAGAATGAATAGAAGAAGAGAAACTTTGTGTTTTGGTCTGCTTATTTTTTTTCTTATTTTATATTTAATTAAATTTAAAAAAAAAAAATCAAACACAACATTTTTACACAACGGTTCATTAAAACCGTTGCCTTTGACTTAAAAAAAAACACACAAAGACAACGACTACAAAAACCGTTGTCGTAGAGTTCCATAAGCACACACATAGACAACGGTTTTAAAAACCGTTGTCATAGACTCCGCACATAGACAACGGTTAATTAAAACCGTTGTCGTAGGCCATAAAAAACCCACTCATAGACAACGGTTTTTTAAAACCGTTGTCTTTGACACATATAAGACAACGGTTTTTTAAAAACCGTTGTTGTTTTTCATTAAAATACGGCCAACGACAACGGTTTTTGTAAAAACCGTTGTTAAAGGAAAAAAGACAACGGTTTGTGTATAAAACCGTTGTCTTTTTAGTGTGGTTAATTAACATATTTGTTGTAGTGCATCTTGCCTTTCTTATCCAATAAGAACTCCTTCTCTAAGAAGGTTGCATTCCTTGAAACAAACACTTTTGTTTCATTAGGATGATAGAAATAATATCCGATTGAATTCTTCGGATACCCTACAAAATAACATAAGGTGAATCGACTATCCAACTTATCTCCCACTGTCTGCTTCACGTAAGCAGTACATCCCCAAATCCTCAAGTACGAATACTTAGGAGCTTTGCCATTCCATAACTCGTATGGTGTTTTATTTACTGCTTTAGTGTGGACGTTTTTTAACAACAATACCGTCGTTTCAAGCGCGTAGCCCCAAAACGAAGGTGGGAGTTCATTGAAGCTCATCATGGATCGAACCATGTCCAACAAAGTTCGATTGCGACGCTCCGAAACACCATTAAGCTGAGGTGTCATAGGAGGAGTCCACTGAGAGAGAATCCCATTCTCTTTTAGATAGTCCAAAAACTCGGTACTTAAGTATTCTCCACCTCGATCCGATCGAAGTGCCTTAATACTTTTACCTAGTTTGTTTTCTACTTCAGCCTTGAATTCTTTGAACTTTTCAAATGCTTCAGACTTATATTTCATTAAATATAAATACCCATACCTAGAATGATCATCAGTAAAGGTAATGAAGTAGGTGTTGCCACATTTAGTACCAATCCTAAATGGACCGCAAACATTTGTATGGATCAAATCCAACAGATTTTGACTATGCTCAGGTTTCCCTTTGAAAGGAGATTTAGTCATTTTCCCTTTAGACAGGACTCACAAGTAGGTAGAGAGTTAATATCAGACATATCAAACATGCCCTCTCCCACTAGCTTGTTCATCCTCCTTGAGGAAATATGACCTAGCCTAGCATGCCAAAGGTTTGCCAGGTTTTGACTATCGTCCTTCCTTTTAATTGTTGTTTCCGATTTATCAACATATTTAATTGGAACGTCTTTTAATTTTAAGCTATATAGATCATTTTCAAGTTGTCCATTTCCAATCAAACATTCATTCTTGTAAATATTGCAAATCACATTCACAAAATTGCAAGAAAAACCATTTCTATCAAGCATAGAAATAAATATTATGTTTTTGACCAAATCCGAAACATATAAAACATCTCTCAAAAATAAATTAAAATTGTTCTGCAAAACTAAATAAATGTCTCCTATAGCTTTGGCTTCGACTCTAGAACCATTCCCGAGCCTTAGCTGGGTCTCACCCATCCTTAGCTTATTACTTCTTGTCATCACCTGCAAATCATTGAAAATGTGAGATCCACATCCGGTATCCAATACCCAAGAAGAAGTATTAAGCAAAACATTTATTTCAATGTAAAACATACCCTTTGCAGTTCGCAACTGTTCGAGGTATTCCTTGCAGTTACGTTTCCAATGACCGGGTTTCTTGCAGTAATGGCAAACATTTTCATCTTTTATTCCAATTGAAGCCTTGGCCTTTCCCTTCTTATTTGGTACAATCTTCTTGGGCGGGGCAGAACGTTTCTTATCCTTTCCACTTGGTCCTTTCTTAGAGTTAGAAGAGGAGCCAACCAAGAGTACCGGTTTATCCTTATTTAGTGTGGCTTCATATGTGACAAGCATATTGACCATCTCTTCAAGGGTGGCCTCTATCTTGTTCATATTGAAGTTCATCACAAAACCGTCAAACGATGAAGGAAGTGATAGAAGCAGCAAGTCCGCGCTAAGTTCATGCTCCAAAGTCAAGTCGAGTGTTACCAACTTTTGAATGAGCCCAATCATGTGCACCCCATGCTCACGGACCGAAGTCCCATCTCGCATGCGGCTCGTCATGAGCTCTCTGACGGTGGCATACCTCTTCGACCTTGACTGAGCTCCAAAGAGTTCCTTGAGGTTCTTGTGAATGTCAGCAGCATTCACGGCATCCTCGAATCTCCTTTGAAGCTCATCAGATATCGAAACCTGCATGTAGCATTTGGCCTTGATATCATGGTCCCACCATAAATCAAGTTTGTCCAACTCTTCCGGACTTGTATTAGCCGGGGCTTCCTTCGGAGGCGGCTTCTCTAACACGTAGAAAGCTTTTTCCGAAGTAAGAATAATTTTCAACTTACGGAACCATTCCATATAGTTTGCGCCAGTCAATTTGTTTTGTTCGAGAATTGAAAACAGTGGATTGCGTGGATTCATCGTAATATAATACTGAAGAGGAAACAGACAATAATCAGTGATTTGTTTAATAATTTACTAAGACATAAAATATGGAGAATTTTATTTTATGAATCACACTCCCACTATTTTGACGATTTCACCACCCTCTAGTGAAAACGAGAAACATTTTCTTTAGTGGGAACATGGAGTCCAATTGACAAACTATGGTCCCGAATAATATCAGCCAACCATAATTTTCAAAAGGTAGAGCCCAATTACTTCCAAAGTAACCCACATTTCTTTACCTCATGTCCAATAAGGGCCCAATAATATGACGTCGTTTATTGTGACATGTCAAGATAACCCATCAATATTAAGTTTTGATGGACGGTCGCCATGTGGATCCCCCAATAATATGAGCCAATCCCATGGGAGTTCCACCCAACTTACAACATGTGTCGATCCAATGTACAGCTTTCCGACGAACGGGCCCCCCCAATAATATGAGCCGGACCGTATCCGCGGGTAGCATCTCATACATTGATCGTTGATGGAAGGTAGGAATATTTAAACAATATTTAAATTTCCTTTTTATTAATCTTGATATCAATTTTAAATCATATTTAAAATGAGGGATTTTTAATTTTGAAAATTTGTCTCATCATGCAATTTATGTATGCTTGCGGGATTCATACAATTTAGTCTAAACATGCATACATCAATAATATCATATATTATTTAAGAATGATCGATCCCATTAACTAATCGACCCGTGGTTGCCAATCACGAGTCTAAGTCCAATCCTAGGTGATATGCAAGTATGCAATGCAATCCTATTACATTGTTCTTCCAATTTACATTTCTTCGGTCTTCATTGTCTGCTGGGCCCAACATTTCTTCAAATCTTTGTCTCCCACTAAGTCTAATAAATTTACAATAAATTTCGATGACAAATATGAGATACATTTTAGGGGTGGTAACGGGCCATAAACCAGGCCCACTTTTATTACATATGACAATCATATTGGGCTATAAACCAAGTTCATTAATAAACACCAACAACAATAAGACAAATGTAAAACACCTAACATACACCTAAAACATTGGTCATGGCAATCGATTATCCTTTCATCCAATAATTAAAATAATTGGATAAACATGCAATGGCATCATAATTAAAAGATAAAATCATATTTTATCTTATCCATCCATCAGATCATATCTTATCATCAATTGTACCAAATAATTAATTTTATAAAATCTAATTTAACGGATAAAATTTATAAATTTTCCAAAAATTCAAATTTATCCAAAAATCAATTTTAAAAATTTTGGACTCGAACAATTCGATCCGATGCCTCGTGATCTAATCAAAAACAATTTTCGATCGGATCAAACACTAGATTTTCAAAAATTCAAATTTTTTTCAAAAATTAAAATTTTAATTTTCCGGGCTGCCCGAGACAATCCTGGGCAGCCTGTCGCTGCCCATTGGGCAGCGCCATGCGCTGCCCTGGGGATCCAATCGCTGCCCCGGGCAGCGATCCGATCGCTGCCCGTGTTTTGCCCGTCAAAAATTTAATTTTAAAAAATTTGTTTTGTTTCAAAACCGAGGGTTAAAAATTTTGTACAATCGATTAATTTAATCGTTTGATCTGAGCAACTTGGCTTTGATACCACTGTTGGAAATCGGTGTTCAGATCAATTAGAATTGATACCCGGTGCAGCGGAAGTTTAAAAATTTTATTTTATTAATATGGAACGATTCCATATCTGGGTATCAAAACTTTTACGATTAAATTTGTGTAAGTAAAATAAATAATAACAATTAAATATTTTACCTTAAAATCTCGAAGCGAGATTATGGACACCAACAGAATTTAATCTGCTCTTGTTGTATATCCCCGGAACTGATGAACGAACGTTTCTTCAATCAGGTCCACGAATAGAAAACAAAACCCTCTGATTGACTGCACTAGAAATCAATCAGAAGTTTGCGTAGAGAATAAACAGATATGATCTGTTAATTCAGATTGTAATTTTTCATAAAAATCACAAGCCGAATTTTCTCCGAAAAGGGACAAGGATTTTCGAAAAACCCTTAGAAAATAATATATGGTGTTTTCGAAAATTCTAATAATTAATTGCATGCAATTTTCGAACACTGCACATATATTTATAGATAATTTCTAGTTATAATTGTATCAGGACTCTAACTCCTTAAAGCCCACAATTCATAACTTAAGCCCAACAAGCCAAGCCTGTTGTTATAGAAATTAATATAAAATTCATCGTGACTCCGATTGATAAACCGATTTTACCAATGTGCACAGAAACCATTTCTGCATATTTTAAAGTCAAGATAATTTTTCTGAATCCGAATTCAGTGATTTCCAAAAATGCCCATCCCTATGTCATTTTAGGAAATCGCACTCCCTTTAGTTAAGAAGTCCAACTTCTCTTTCATTAAATTTAACTCTTTAAATTTAACTATCTCTACGGGGTTTTAGTAATCCATTACTTGTGTAACCCTCAATGGTTCAGGAATACAGCTAGCCGTGGGCTCACAACTCCTTGTGACTCGGAACAACAATTTCCGACTTACCCATCGAATCATGGTAAGAGCGCCTAGCAACATCGCCCCATGATTCCCTAGGTATTATTGATAGTGCCTGCAAGAACCAGTAGATTTTGGTTAGCGTACAGTACGGTCCCTTCAACCATATATCCCGATCGAATCAACAACCATTGGTATATCGAGAGTCGTTCGAGATTCGATAACTATGCATAACATCTTGGAGATCAAATAGTGACATCGCATGTGTTACAAGGATAACCCATTAACCTAAAACACATCATGTACTCTGGCCAGAGATTCGTCACACTAATATCTCCTCAGATCGCATAGGACATCCACACTCGCAAGTATGTGGTGAATCCTTGACAACAAAGCATCGACTCCTATATGTGTCGTAACTGTACCCAATCCCGACACCTGATGACCCCAATAGAGTCGGTAAATGAGTCAAAGTACAGTACTAGCATATAGAGTCTCAATGATGTTTCAAGTAATAAGGACTAATGGTGTACAACCAAAACCGCGGACTTTATCCACTCGATAAGTGATAACCACTTGGAAAGTCCGAATAGGGTAGTTCGATCATTCATCATATGAATATCCATTTGCATGCTTTGAACATCTCTATGTTCCATACCAATGAAACGTGGTACTCGGCATCGCAAATGCTAGTCTCAATCTCGAGCGATCCTTATCCTTATTTGCGGACGGCTCAATTGACTAGGAACAGTTTAGAATATACAGTGACTATAAGATGTGTTTCATGATAGCCATCCCCATGTGCTACCACATCTTACATATACTACAGTATATTCAAGGTCTTTATCAAACAACAATAGTATATCATAATATAACAATATGAAGAAAGATAAAGTCAATGCCATTATAAAAGTGTAAATTATATTAAATAAAAGATTGTTTTACATAGAGTCATAAAAGCCCTTAGCCACAAGTTGGCTAACCGGGCACCCACTCTTTCAATCTCCCACTTGCCCTAAAGCCAACTAGTCATACTACGTAATCCCATTGCTTCGCGATGTTTGTCAAACAATGGTCCTGGCAAGGGCTTAGTAAGCGGATCAGCGATATTGTCTGTAGAGGCCACTCTCTCGACACTGATGTCTCCTCTTTCCACAATCTCTCGGATGATGTGGTACTTCCTCAGTACGTGTTTGGACTTCTAATGAGACCTTGGCTCCTTTGCCTGTGCAACGGCACCCCTGTTGTCACAGTACACCGGGACTGGACCAACAGCTTCAGGAATTACACCCAACTCTTGGATGAATTTCCTTATCCAAACCACCTCTTTAGCAGCAGCTGATGCTGCAATGTATTCTACCTCAGTGGTGAAATCCGCTGTGGTGTCCTGCTTGGAACTCTTCCAAGAGACAGCACCGCCATTGAGCATGAATACAAATCCAGAGGTTGATTTCGAGTCATCCACGTCACATTGGAAGCTAGATTCGGTATAGCCTTCCAACTTCAATTCTCTCCCTCCATAAACCATGAACAAATTCTTAGTCCTTCGCAAGTACTTAATAATATCCTTCACGGCTTTCCAATGCATTTGACCGGGATTGGCTTGATATCTGCTCGTGACGCTCATAGCATAGGCCACATCCGGTCGGGTAGATATCATTCCATACATGATACTACCTATGGCTGACGCATATGGCACGTGTGTCATCTTCTCTATCTCTTCGTCAGTCTTGGGACACATAGACTTGGATAGAGAAACTCCATGACACATAGGTAGATGTCCTCTCTTGGACTCATCCATAGAAAACCTTTTCAATATGGTGTCGATGTAGGTTGATTGAGTGAGTCCTATCATTATTTTAGATCTATCTCTATAGATCTGAATTCCTAGAATATAGGATGCCTCACCTAAATCCTTCATCGAAAATCTACCTGATAACCATATCTTTGTTGACTGCAACATCCCTACATCATTCCCCATGAGTAGGATGTCATCAACATAAAGTACTAAGAATGTTACCGCATTCTTAACTACTTTCTTGTACACGCATGGTTCCTCCGGGTTCTTGATGAAACCAAAATCCTTTATTGTTTCATCAAATTTCTGGTTCCAACTTCTTGATGCTTGTTTGAGACCATAGATTGATCTCTGAAGCTTGCATACCTTATGCTCGCTTCCCATGGATGTGTATCCCTCAGGCTGCGTCATATAGATCTCTTCCTTAATGTTTCCATTAAGAAATGCAGTCTTTACATCCATTTGCCATATCTCATAGTCATACCATGCTGCTATGGCAATAAGGATTCTTATGGACTTGAACATTGCGACTGGTGAAAAGGTTTCATCATAGTCAACTCCTTGTCTTTGAGTATAACCTTTTGCAACCAATCGTGCCTTGTAGGTCAATACCTTTCCATCAGGCCCAAGCTTTCTCTTGTAGATCCATTTGCACCCAATTGGAACAATTTCATCGGGAGGATCTACTAAAGACCAAACTTGGTTAGAATGCATCGAGTCTATTTTCGATTGCATAGCTTCAAGCCATAAATTCGAATCCGCATCAGAAATTGCTTCCTTGAAGTTTTTTGGATCACATCCAATGTCGGGTTCACTTTGATCCCCTTCAAGAAGAAGACCATATCTTATAGGAGGCCTAGAAGTCCTCTCGGATCTCCTAGTAATAGGCGTGTCTTGTGATGATTCTTGATGTGTAGGATCACTATTTTGTATCTCGGGTTCTTCTCGAATCTCTTCGAATTCCATCATCACTACAAGAAAATTGCAAAACGACAATGGATATTATCCGTTGTCGTAGGGGGGATTAAAACCGTTGTAACTGGGGGGCGTTGTAAAAAGCGTGACCTATAACAACGGTTTATATCCGTTGTCGTAGCCATCCTACCACAACGGTTTTGCAACAGTTTGTAACCGTTGTCGTAAGTCTCCAAAGACAACGGTTCTGCAACAGTGTAAATCCGTTGTCATTGACTATTTAAGACAACGGTTTTGTACAGTTTATATCCGTTGTTGTTTATGGCTTAGGACAACATATTTGCAACAGTTTATATCCGTTGTCGTTTGTGGACAACGTTTTTTGCAACAGTGTATATCCGTTGTCATTTGTGATATACGACAACGGTTTTGGCAATAACATAAATCAGTTGTATTTGGAGTCATTAAAACCGTTGCCTAATTAATCTTCATACGAACTATAAATACTAATAAAGAAATCAATATAAAATAAAATATTTACTACATTGAATCCATGAAAATATTCAAGTTCCAAAATAGTTACACACATCTAATTTGGAAGATAATACTACGTAGTCGAAACTCAAAATATCCCATCTAATATAATATAAATGTAACAAAAGTAGTTCCAAAAGATGGTTGTATCAAAACATAAATCATCATGTGTTTGTTCTTGATAACGATGTTCACAAGATGACTTCTGCGTATTACCAAGGCGATCTGAAACACAGCTCAATCCTTGCATCAAAACCCCTTATGCATTACTCCCGAGTTACCTACAAGAAAACACATTCTCAGTCCAAAATTATCAACAAAATCTTAGACCAATTTAAACATGGAATCCAATCTCAACTATCAAACTAATATCTCGCTTGTCATGGAAAAAAATAAAAGAAAAAAACTCAGCAACTCCAAAAGGGAAGGCAGTGCAGATTTTATTCAACTCATTTTTGCATTTGTATTGAATTCATAAAATATAGTAGGCACAGTTGACAAACCGTGGGCTTCGACCAACCCACAGGCCACAAGCTAAAACATGGATTTGGCACTTTCAAGTTCCACTCCACAACATCCCAATAACTCAAACCACACACCATTTCAAGTTCCACTCCACATCCCAATAAGCTAGCCTCCCAACTTTAATTCATACTAGCATGGATCTGCCTTCTTGTTTGATATCATAAGCAAATTAACATTATTTTAGGTACATGTAAAATAAGCTATGCATATTTAATCTCTCCTATTCTATAGAATATTTCATTTTAACTAAAAGTTGACTAAAGATCCTATGCATCTAGTTAGGCCTTGTTCGTACCTTAGGGAATCCAAGCTCATAGAGCCCAAAAACGACAAGAGCCACCAAAGGAACAACAAAAATTGGAGTCAGAAACCTGTAGTTACACATGCATGAGTAATAGCATAATCATTATAAGAAGTGAACTTGTTCACACTAAAATCTTGTGTGTATGTGTGTGTCTCAATAATAGATTTGTCAATTGTCTCATTCAAGGTAGATGCTACAGCACAAAACAAAGTGTCTTACAGACCTAGACATTGACACTACCAAAAAGCATCCAAAATTCCAAATCATGATGCATTATCTAACGAAAGCACCTGATCAAGAACATGTGAGATTTCTCCTCAAAAAATAGTCTTTACTTAGGAGGGCTAAAACATTAATGAAGGATAGTTCCCATTAATTCCAGAGTCCAGACCTCTCCTAGCTAGTGTTTTATTTATGCACCTTCTAATTAATCTTTTACAAAAGAAAAGAAATTTCAATCTTAAGCTTTTTATAGATTATTAGAACACCTTGTTAGAAATTTCTGCAAACTACAGGTAGTGAACTCCAAATTTATTTTACTCGAAGATTATAACGATGCACAGTGATAATGTGATTTCCAGGAATTCACGCATAGAAAGTACAACTCGTTAGAGAACCATCATTAATCAAATCACTCGAATTTAAATTCTAATGCAATGCATATTACAGAAAAATACAAAAAAAGTTTTTGCCATCTTTGCTCCTGCTTAGCCCTGCATCTGCACCATGTCTGGAGCCTAAAGGTTTCTCATTCTTGATCTTCCCCATACTCTTTAGTAGTTTTGATTTATTAGAATCACCAGGAACTTTAATTCCAATTTCCTAGAAAAAAATATTAACATTATAACAGAGTGAAGTTTGAAAAGGGTTGATAATTATATCTTTCAAATCAGATATCAAGGATTCCTTCTCATGTTTTAAGATGAATTTTTCCATTGCATCTCTAGAATCAATTGCCTAAGTAATGAGAAGATACTGTAGCTTAGTTCAGCTGTGCATGCACTGAATAGCTTGAATCTATCCAAGCAAATAACTTAACAAATTTATTTTTTCAGCTAGTATTGATTCATATGTTGAAGGATTAGCAAGAAATATTCGATAAGTAATCTGATTAAAATGAAATTAAGAAGAATCTCCAACCTAATTATCATTATATGTTCCAAAAAAATAAAAAGAAAAAGCAGTTCAGCAACAATCAGTTCATATTGCAAAACGAAACCAATAATAATTCTCTTTAAAAAACATTATGATTGTGAAAAATAGAGCAATGAATTACCCGAGGGAAAATAAAAACCAAATTTGATGTATGGTTACACTTGCATTGGGATTCAGTTCAGATAATTTTAAGCCTCTTTAAAGCTTGGCCGAATTCATCTTCCATACTTGCATCTCGTGGAACATTGTCCTGTAGCGAAGTGCAAGAATTCGAAAATTTATGGGGTGAAAAGAAGAGCAAAGCAGTAGGATAAGATAAATTTTGTTGCTAAGATCAGGGGAATAAGGTGCCCAAGCACCTAACCTTGACAGTGGATGTGAAAGAATTAGCACTGTTGGATTTCTTTCCCAGATCAATATGCACCGAGATGCTGGCCTGAGAAACATCGATACCCGATTCCTGTAACGCTAGTGTAAGTGTGCTCAACAACCTGTTGATACAACAAATCATGGAGTTGTCACCAAATCATAGAAGTCACACTATCAGAATTAAGAGACTCATTCCATAAAAAAGAAATAAAGAACTAAGAGGCTCACCTCTGTGAATAGGCACTTGAGATGCTAATAGTACCACTTTCAATGGCCATATTCTGGTCTTTGAGTTTATCTCTGGTCCAATAATCTGTACATGACCTGTTCTGAAGAACATGAGTTGGGAGCCATGTTGTGGTTTTATTTATATCTGATTCCTGTTGCGGTGAGAGTGGGAAGCTACAACGCTTGTGCTGCCTAAATTGAAGATGCTTGGTAAATAAACTGGTGCTGCCTTAGATGTAAATTCAGCTGGTGCAATTTAATGTAGAAAGCAGAAAGATTTCACAAAAAAAGTGTACCAAACAAAATCGAATTACAGGAATCTATGGTCACTCATCGCCGAAAACTCCAGTATTTTAGACGAGTAGATCGAGCTCGGCCAAATTAACCTTCTTCAAGCATTCCTTTAGTATATTATCAGCTCCCTCTATCCAGCTTGTTGCATGTCACTCTTGCGATCAAACTTAGATTAAACAGAAAGTGAAAAAATAAGCAATATAAAAGGACTAGAGAAACACCAATTTTCAGAAAGCACCGATATTATCTACCTTTTTCCCATTTTGTTCATCAACCAGCAGAAACAATGCATATACTTACAAATATTTAGCAGAAAAAAATGTTTACACAGAAACTACAGTTGTAAACACATGGGATTAAAATAAAATACTCACCGCATATGTCTCATGATTTGTAGCATTTGAAGCTTGATTGCAGTTCGCATTTTTAACTGAGCTAAAATACTTTCGTTTAGCTCAATTATTAGCATTCGCCTACACACTTGTATTTCCCTGGTAATCGGTGACATCCTTTTGGACAACGAGTCCTGCTACAATAACTGATGCCGACAAACCTCTCCATTCAACTTTAAGAGTGCCTTTTCTGCAAATCATATACATGTTCATCAATAATTTATATTCAATAAATTTCTTTTAAACATTCGATATATTAGTCCGGTTCAATCTTGATACAACAATACAACATATATATTACAAACCTTCCATTAAAAGGATCGTTAATCAGACATACAACTCTTATTTTCCCCCGTATCTAGCTAAACCCAGCTAGCCAAATGCCCATTTTCTAAGTTCTAACTATTGACTCCACTATATATATATGTTTCACATGTTTGAAATCGAAGGAGAATGAAGAATCAAGAGCACGCATTCACATTCACACTTCAACTTCGGATCTCGGAGAATACGTTTTCGGTTATTAAAGTGTGTACTCCTTATGTTAATACAATGACATTAGATATGACGAACCAGATCAACATTAATGTTTTCGAAACACATAAAGAAATTAATGGAAAATAGCTAAAAATGGAAGTACTATCCCTATATAATCATTTTTCGTTTCTTCAAGAGATGAGTAAAAAGATAGAATTTGGTGGGGATCAAACGATGTGTATAACTAATATAATTTCAAAATTGAAATATGAAATCCCTTTTTATGCAATAAGAATATATTTGCATCACAAACATACATGGAATCTTAGTCACGTGTGAGTGATAGTCCCAACCAATAGTCAAGAGATTGAAATGCCTCACGGTTTAGAAACAAAATTGGAAAAAAAGTGACGAAATGACAGCTTTACAAATATGCGAAAAGATTATGCAAAAGAAGTAAAATATAACCAAGAATCATAAACAAGGCTTCTCTCAAAACAATAATGGCATTAATCAAAATAATGTGACAATATCAATTAAAAAGAGAAAATCAAATGTTTTCGGTTATTAAAGCATTTCTCGAGATGGCTTTGCAATCTCAGTGCTTTCTCTTTCTTGAAGAACTCCATTTCCTCCTGCAAAAGTGTTTGAAAATAAAATTATGAAACGGGCTGATATATAATCGAAGCTAGAATCTTGTCAAGTACATGTCTTCCGCTTCTATGAGAAGATTTCTCCGACACCACCAACGGCCACCACATCTGTGAACCAATATCTGGCCACGGCCGCCTCATAGAGCCACTACAGAGCGGCGAATCGGAGCATCAATTTTCTCCTGCAAGGCGATCGTCTTTCTCGTCACGCCCTTCTGCAGACCCTAATCCCCCAATCGATTCCCCTGATTCCATCCAACCTGAGCAGCAAATTCATCAAGCCCTCACTCATGCTCAGCCTCTCCCTCTCGTTTCCCCTTATCATCTCAGAGCAGACTCCGAGCGTCGATCGGAACCGACGGCCACTACATCTATGAACCAATATCCGGCCGCCTCTGAGAGCCACTACACAGCGGCGAATCGGAGCTCCGGTAGTCATATTCCTCCTGCACAGAATAAAAGCGAGGGTGGCAGATTGGGGATCGGGTTAGGGTTTGACGGGAAATCGTTTGAGAATGAATAGAAGAAGAGAAACTTTGTGTTTTGGTCTGCTTATTTTTTTTCTTATTTTATATTTAATTAAATTTAAAAAAAAAAATCAAACACAACATTTTTACACAACGGTTCATTAAAACCGTTGCCTTTGATTAAAAAAAAACACACAAAGACAACGACTACAAAAACCGTTGTCGTAGAGTTCCATAAGCACACACATAGACAACGGTTTTAAAAACCGTTGTCATAGACTCCGCACATAGACAACGGTTAATTAAAACCGTTGTCGTAGGCCATAAAAAACCCACTCATAGACAACGGTTTTTTAAAACCGTTGTCTTTGACACATATAAGACAACGGTTTTTAAAAACCGTTGTTGTTTTTCATTAAAATACGGCCAACGACAACGGTTTTTGTAAAAACCGTTGTTAAAGGAAAAAAGACAACGTTTTGTGTATAAAACCGTTATCTTTTTAGTGTGGTTAATTAACATATTTGTTGTAGTGCATCTTGCCTTTCTTATCCAATAAGAACTTCTTCTCTAAGAAGGTTGCATTCCTTGAAACAAACACTTTTGTTTCATTAGGATGATAGAAATAATATCCGATTGAATTCTTTGGATACCCTACAAAATAACATAAGGTGAATCGACTATCCAACTTATCTCCCACTGTCTGCTTCACGTAAGCAGTACATCCCCAAATCCTCAAGTACGAATACTTAGGAGCTTTGCCATTCCATAACTCGTATGGTGTTTTATTTACTGCTTTAGTGTGGACGTTGTTTAACAACAATACCGTCGTTTCAAGCGCGTAGCCCCAAAACGAAGGTGGGAGTTCAGTGAAGCTCATCATGGATCGAACCATGTCCAACAAAGTTCGATTGCGACGCTCCGAAACACCATTAAGCTGAGGTGTCATAGGAGGAGTCCACTGAGAGAGAATCCCATTCTCTTTTAGATAGTCCAAAAACTCGGTACTTAAGTATTCTCCACCTCGATCCGATCGAAGTGCCTTAATACTTTTACCTAGTTTGTTTTGTACTTCAGCCTTGAATTCTTTGAACTTTTCAAATGCTTCAGACTTATATTTCATTAAATATAAATACCCATACCTAGAATGATCATCAGTAAAGGTAATGAAGTAGGTGTTGCCACATTTAGTACCAATCCTAAATGGACCGCAAACATCTGTATGGATCAAATCCAACAGATTTTGACTATGCTCAGGTTTCCCTTTGAAAGGAGATTTAGTCATTTTTCCCTTTAGACAGGACTCACAAGTAGGTAGAGAGTTAATATCAGACATATCAAACATGCCCTCTCCCACTAGCTTGTTCATCCTCCTTGAGGAAATATGACCTAGCCTAGCATGCCAAAGGTTTGCCAGGTTTTGACTATCGTCCTTCCTTTTAATTGTTGTTTCCGGTTTATCAACATATTTAATTGGAACTTCTTTTAATTTTAAGCTATATAGATCATTTTCAAGTTGTCCATTTCCAATCAAACATTCATTCTTGTAAATATTGCAAATCACATTCACAAAATTGCAAGAAAAACCATTTCTATCAAGCATAGAAATAGATATTATGTTTTTGACCAAATCCGAAACATATAAAACATCTCTCAAAAATAAATTAAAATTGTTCTGCAAAACTAAATAAATGTCTCCTATAGCTTTGGCTTCGACTCTAGAACCATTCCCGAGCCTTAGCTGGGTCTCACCCATCCTTAGCTTATGACTTCTTGTCATCACCTGCAAATCATTGAAAATGTGAGATCCACATCCGGTATCCAATACCCAAGAAGAAGTATTAAGCGAAACATTTATTTCAATGTAAAACATACCCTTTGCAGTTCGCAACTGTTCGAGGTATTCCTTGCAGTTACGTTTCCAATGACCGGGTTTCTTGCAGTAATGGCAAACATTTTCATCTTTTATTCCAATTGAAGCCTTGGCCTTTCCCTTCTTATTTGGTACAATCTTCTTGGGCGGGGCAGAACGTTTCTTATCCTTTCCACTTGGTCCTTTCTTAGAGTTAGAAGAGGAGCCAACCAAGAGTACCGGTTTATCCTTATTTAGTGTGGCTTCATATGTGACAAGCATATTGACCATCTCTTCAAGGGTGGCCTCTATCTTGTTCATATTGAAGTTCATCACAAAACCGTCAAACGATGAAGGAAGTGATAGAAGCAACAAGTCCGCGCTAAGTTCATGCTCCAAAGTCAAGTCGAGTGTTACCAACTTTTGAATGAGCCCAATCATGTGCACCCCATGCTCACGGACCGAAGTCCCATCTCGCATGCGGCTCGTCATGAGTTCTCTGACGGTGGCATACCTCTTCGACCTTGACTGAGCTCCAAAGAGTTCCTTGAGGTTCTTGTGAATGTCAGCAGCATTCACGGCATCCTCGAATCTCCTTTGAAGCTCATCAGATATCGAAGCCTGCATGTAGCATTTGGCCTTGATATCATGGTCCCACCATAAATCAAGTTTGGCCAACTCTTCCGGACTTGTATTAGCCGGGGCTTCCTTCGGAGGCGGCTTCTCTAACACGTAGAAAGCTTTTTCCGAAGTAAGAATAATTTTCAACTTACGGAACCATTTCATATAGTTTGCGCCAGTCAATTTGTTTTGTTCGAGAATTGAAAACAGTGGATTGCGTGGATTCATCGTAATATAATACTGAAGAGGAAACAGACAATAATCAGTGATTTGTTTAATAATTTACTAAGACATAAAATATGGAGAATTTTATTTTATGAATCACACTCCCACTATTTTGACGATTTCACCACCCTCTAGTGAAAACGAGAAACATTTTCTTTAGTGGGAACATGGAGTCCAATTGACAAACTATGGTCCCGAATAATATCAGCCAACCATAATTTTCAAAAGGTAGAGCCCAATTACTTCCAAAGTAACCCACATTTCTTTACCTCATGTCCAATAAGGGCCCAATAATATGACGTCGTTTATTGTGACATGTCAAGATAACCCATCAATATTAAGTTTTGATGGACAATCGCCATGTGGATCCCCCAATAATATGAGCCAATCCCATGGGAGTTCCACCCAACTTACAACATGTGTCGATCCAATGTACAGCTTTCCGACGAACGGCCCCCCCCAATAATATGAGCCGGACCGTATCCGCGGGTAGCATCTCATACATTGATCGTTGATGGAAGGTAGGAATATTTAAACAATATTTAAATTTCCTTTTTATTAATCTTGATATCAATTTTAAATCATATTTAAAATGAGGGATTTTTAATTTTGAAAATTTGTCTCATCATGCAATTTATGTATGCTTGCGGGATTCATACAATTTAGTCTAAACATGCATACATCAATAATATCATATATTATTTAAGAATGATCGATCCCATTAACTAATCGACCCGTGGTTGCCAATCACGAGTCTAAGTCCAATCCTAGGTGATATGCAAGTATGCAATGCAATCCTATTACATTGTTCTTCCAGTTTACATTTCTTCGGTCTTCATTGTCTGCTGGGCCTTCCATTTCTTCAAATCTGTCTCCCACTAAGTCTAATAAATTTACAATAAATTTCGATGACAAATATGAGATACATTTTAGGGGTGGTAACGGGCCATAAACCAGGCCCACTTTTATTACATATGACAATCATATTGGGCTATAAACCAAGTTCATTAATAAACACCAACAACAATAAGACAAATGTAAAACACCTAACATACACCTAAAACATTGGTCATGGCAATCGATTATCCTTTCATCCAATAATTAAAATAATTGGATAAACATGCAATGGCACCATAATTAAAAGATAAAATCATATTTTATCTTATCCATCCATCAGATCATATCTTATCATCAATTGTACCAAAATAATTAATTTTATAAAATCTAATTTAACGGATAAAATTTATAAATTTTCCAAAAATTCAAATTTATCCAAAAATCAATTTTAAAAATTTCGGACTCGAACAATTCGATCCGATGCCTCGTGATCTAATCAAAAACAATTTTCGATCGGATCAAACACTAGATTTTCAAAAATTCAAATTTTTTTTAAAAATTAAAATTTTAATTTTCCGGGCTGCCCGAGACAATCCCGGGCAGCCCGTGCCCTGACCGGGGATCGGGCTGGGCAGCCTGTCGCTGCCCATTGGGCAGCGACGATCGCTGCCCGTGTTTTGCCCGTCAAAAATTTAATTTTAAAAAATTTGTTTTGTTTCAAAACCGAGGCTTAAAAATTTTGTACAATCGATTAATTTAATCGTTTGATCTGAGCAACTTGGCTTTGATACCACTGTTGGAAATCGGTGTTCAGATCAATTAGAATTGATACCCGGTGCAGCGAAAGTTTAAAAATTTTATTTTATTAATATGGAACGATTCCATATCTGGGTATCAAAACTTTTACGATTAAATTTGTGTAAGTAAAATAAATAATAACAATTAAATATTTTACCTTAAAATCTCGAAGCGAGATTATGGACACCAACAGAATTTAATCTGCTCTTGTTGTATATCCCCGGAACTGATGAACGAACGTTTCTTCAATCAGGTCCACGAATAGAAAACAAAACCCTCTGATTGACTGCATTAGAAATCAATCAGAAGTTTGCGTAGAGAATAAACAGATATGATCTGTTAATTCAGATTGTAATTTTTCATAAAAATCACAAGCCGAATTTTCTCCGAAAAGGGACAAGGATTTTCGAAAAACCCTTAGAAAATAATATATGGTGTTTTCGAAAATTCTAATAATTAATTGCATGCAATTTTCGAACAATGCACATATATTTATAGATAATTTCTAGTTATAATTGTATCAGGACTCTAACTCCTTGAAGCCCACAATTCATAACTTAAGCCCAACAAGCCAAGCCTGTTGTTATAGAAATTAATATAAAATTCATCGTGACTCCGATTGATAAACCGATTTTACCAATGTGCACAGAAACCATTTCTGCATATTTTAAAGTCAAGATAATTTTTCTGAATCCGAATTCAGTGATTTCCAAAAATGCCCATCCCTATGTCATTTTAGGAAATCCCACTCCCTTTAGTTAAGAAGTCCAACTTCTCTTTCATTAAATTTAACTCTTTAAATTTAACTATCTCTACGGGGTTTTAGTAATCCATTACTTGTGTAACCCTCAATGGTTCAGGAATACAGCTAGACGTGGGCTCACAACCCTTGTGACTCGGAACAACAATTTCCGACTTACCCATCGAATCATGGTAAGAGCGCCTAGCAACATCGCCCCATGATTCCCTAGGTATTACTGATAGTCCCTGCAAGAACCAGTAGATTTTGGTTAGCGTACAGTACGGTCCCTTCAACCATATATCCCGATCGAATCAACAACCATTTGTATATCGAGAGTCGTTCGAGATTCGATAACTATGCATAACATCTTGGAGATCAAATAGTGACATCGCATGTGTTACTAGGATAACCCATTAACCTAAAACACATCATGTACTCTGGCCAGAGATTCGTCACACTAATATCTCCTCAGATCGCATAGGATATCCACACTCGCAAGTATGTGGTGAATCCTTGACAACAAAGCATCGACTCCTATATGTGTCGTAACTGTACCCAATCCCGACACCTGATGACCCCAATAGAGTCGGTAAATGAGTCAAAGTACAGTACTAGCATATAGAGTCTCAATGATGTTTCAAGCAATAAGGACTAATGGTGTACAACCAAAACCGCGGACTTTATCCACTCGATAAGTGATAACCACTTGGAAAGTCCGAATAGGGTAGTTCGATCATTCATCATATGAATATCCATATGCATGCTTTGAACATCTCTATGTTCCATACCAATGAAACGTTGTACTCGGTATCGCAAATGCTAGTCTCAATCTCGAGCGATCCTTATCCTTATTTGCGGACGGCTCAATTGACTAGGAACAGTTTTGAATATACAGTGACTATAAGATGTGTTTCATGATAGCCATCCCCATGTGCTACCACATCTTACATACACTATAGTATATTCAAGGTCTTTATCAAAACAACAATAGTATATCATAATATAACAATATGAAGAAAGATAAAGTCAATGCCATTATAAAAGTGTAAATTATATTAAACAAAATATTGTTTTACATAGAGTCATAAAAGCCCTTAGCCACAAGTTGGCTAACCGGGCACCCACTCTTTCAGTTTGTGCCATAGCCTGTGAGACAGTCCCAAGAGCAGCCACAGATTCCACCGCCACCTCGATTTGAAGCTGGAGGTAGTAGTAGTGGAAAGAAAAGTTTCTTCAAGGGCAAGAGTAAACAGTTCAAGAGATCTGGTGGTAGTAACTCTTCGAGTTCAGGTAGTTCCCGACAGTCTAGGGCTGGACAGAAGTCTGATGTGTATTGCACCAAGTGTGGTGGACGCCATACCAATGAACAATGCCGAGGTGTATTTGGAAGCTGCCACATTTTCAACAAGATGGGACATTTTGCGAGAGTGTGTCCACAACGAGGATCTGAGGGTGCACAGGGTACTGGATCATCGAGACCGGTAGGTCAATCTACATCTTCTGTTCATTCTTTTCAACCACAGCCTGCAGCACCGAGTAGAGGAGGAGGTCAGACGGTGAATCAACCTCCGAGGCAACAAGCACGAGTGTTTGAATTGACAGAAGAGCAAGCACAAGCAGCACCGGATGATGTGATTGAAGGTAACTGTTCTCTTTATGGTTATCCTGCTTATGTCTTATTTGATACTGGTGCGTCGCATACCTTCATATCTGAACAATTTGTTACGTTGTATTCATTGCCTGTTGAGTCATTAACTACTATAGTGTCTATATCTTCACCGTTGGGAAAAGGTATAGTATCAGTGAAGTCTGTTAGAAACTGTGTACTACAGGTCGAAGGTAATGAAGTTGAGCTTGACTGTATCGTTCTTGGTTTATCTGATTTTGATTGCATAATCGATATCGATATGCTAACCAAGTACAGAGCAACAGTGGACTATTTTCAGAAGATTGTGAAGTTCAGACCTGATATGACTGATGAGTGGAAATTTTATGGTAAGGGATCACGAGACAGAATTCCTTTTGATATCTGTTCTTTCTATGGCTGACTTGTTACAGAAGGGAGCAGAGGGATTTTTGATCTATGCAGTTGATATACTGAAGTCTAGTCCGAAATTGACTGATATACCGGTGGTAAGTGAGTTTGCAGATATATTCCCTGATGAGATTCCAAGATTGCCACCGTATCGAGAGGTAGACTTCGGTATTGAATTGATTCCAGGTACACAACCGATATCTAAAGCACCTTACCGTATGGCACCGATCGAACTGAAAGAATTGAAGGACCAACTTGAAGATTTGTTGGCCAAAGAATATATTAGACCGAGTGTATCCCCATGGGGTGCTCCGGTATTATTTGCTAGAAAGAAGGACGGATCGATGAGATTATGTATTGACTACCGGCAATTGAACAAAGCAACGGTAAAGAATCGCTATCCTTTACCTCGTATCGATGATTTATTTGATCAATTGCAGGGTTCGTCGGTATATTTGAAGATTGATCTCCGATCCGGATATCATCAGTTGAGGGTTAGAGATGAGGATATTCCTAAGACTGCATTTAGAACCAGGTATGGCCATTATGAATTCATAGTCATGCCTTTTGGTCTAACGAATGCACCGACAGTTTTTATGGGATTGATGAATAGAGTATTTCAAAGATATTTAGATGATTTTGTGATTATCTTTATCGATGATATTTTGATATACTCTAAGAATCTGTGTGAACATGCTGATCATCTCCGAACTGTATTGAGAATATTAAGAGAAGAGAAATTGTATGCCAAGTTATCCAAATGTGAGTTTTGGTTGCAGCGAGTTGTTTTTCTTGGTCATGTAATTTCAGGAGATGGCATTTCAGTGGATCCGAGTAAGGTTGAAGCTGTGATCAGTTGGCAGAGACCGACATCTATGCCAAAAATTCGAAATTTTATGGGCTTAGCTGGTTATTACCGTCGTTTCATTCGAGATTTTTCATCGATAGAGAAGTCTATCACATAGCTTACACAAAAGAATGCACCATTTATTTGTCTGAGGCATGTGAAAGAAGTTTTGTTGAACTCAAGAAGAGATTGACTACAGCGCCGATTTTGAAAATCCCTACAGGTATTGGTGATTTTGTTGTTTATTGTGATGCTTCTCACCAGGGTTTGGAATGTATTTTAATGCAGAAAGGACATGTTGTCGCTTATGCTTCTCGACAACTGAAACCACATGAAGTCAGGTATCCGATTCATGATCTTGAATTGGCTTCAATTGTCTTTGCATTGAAGATCTGGAGACATTACTTATACGGCGAGAAGTTTGAAATCTTTTCTGATCACAAAATTCTGAAATATCTGTTCTCACAATCTGAATTGAATATGAGACAACGACTATGGCTTGATTTGTTGAAGGATTTTGATTGTGAAATAAAATACTATCCGAGAAAATCTAATGCAGCAACGGATGCCCTAAGTAGAAAGGTATGTCCTTTATCCTTGTCTACGATAGGTGTATCTAATTTGATTGAAGATTATTGTATTTCGGGGTATGTATTTGAGACAGATAAAAGGCCGATGAGAGTGTATGCAATCAGTGCTAAGCCAGAATTGCTGATTCGTATTAGAGAAGCGCAGAAAGCCGATCAGAATGTGCAAAAATCAATTGAAATGATCCGATCAGGACATCAGTCTGAGTACAAGGTTAGTGATGATGATATCTTGTATGTGAATGACCGAATAGTTGTTCCCAATATTGCAGATTTGAGACAGAATATTTTGAAAGAAGCCCATTGCAGTCGCTATAGTGTTCACCCTGGAGGTAGAAAGATGACTTGAAGAGTCAGTACTGGTGGAAACAAATGAAGTCTGATGTGACTGAATTTGTATCTAAATGTTTGAATTGCCAACAGGTGAAAGCTGAACGAAAGAAAACGGGTGGCTTATTACAGAGTTTATCGATTCTTGAATGGAAATGGGACCACATTTACATGGACTTTGTAATGAAGTTGCCACAATCATCTCGAGGATGTGATGCTGTTTGGGTAATCATCGACAGATTGACGAAATTTGCGTGCTTTATTCCTTATCGAATGACTTATCGTCATGATCAAATGGCGGATCTCTATATTCGAGAAGTGGTAAGATTACACGGTGTGCCAAAGTCGATTGTATCTGACCGAGATCCGAGGTTTACTTCGCACTTTTGGCATAGCCTACAGGAAGCTCTAGGTACGCGCTTACATTTTAGTACTGCTTATCATCCTCAAACTGGCGGTCAATCTGAACGCACTATTCAGATGCTTGAGGATATGCTTAGAGCTGTAGTACTTGATTTTGGCATTACATGGCAAAATTCTATACCACTTGTGGAATTTTATTATAACAACAGTTATCAGACGAGTATAGAGATGGCACCATTCGAAGCACTATATGGAAAGAAGTATCGATCGCCTTTGTATTGGGATGATGTTTCTGAGGTACCTGAGTTAGGGCCAGATATGATCAGACAGATGACTGAAAAAGTGAAATTGATACAGCAGAGAATGAGAACAGCGCAGCATAGACAGACGAGATATGAAAATTTACGACGACGACCGTTATCTTTTGATCAGGGAGATAGAGTGTTTCTGAAGATTTCACCGTTCAGGGGCACAGTTCGATTTGGCAAACGAGGAAAATTATCTCCGAGGTATATTGGGCCGTATGAGATTCTTGAGAAGATAGACAATCTAGCTTATCGACTCGCTCTTCCTATGTCTTTATCTGGGATACATGATGTCTTTCATGTATCGATGTTGAGAAAGTATATATCTGATGTGTTTCATGTGATTTGATCTGATGAAGCTGAGTTGGATGATACTTTGTGCTACTTCGATCGACCTATTCAGATTCTTGATAGGAAGACAAAGCAACTCCGAACAAAGACCATTCCATTGGTGAAGATTCAATGGAGTAGACACGGAGTTGAAAAAGCAACGTGTGAAGTCGAAGAAGATATGAAGCAACGATTTCCTTATCTATTTTACTGATGTGAGTTCTTATTCAGTTTTCAGTTATTATTTATTCTTATGAGCATGCAGTCAGCATATCTATACTATTTATGAATTCGAGGACGAACTCATGTCTTAGTGGGGGAGAAATGTAAGGCCCGAGATTAATTATTATTAATCCAAATTTAATTTGATTTTAATCCGAGTATATTTAATTTGGGAATATTTAGAGTTTCGATTTAAATTCTAATATTCTTAAATTATTTAGGATTGAAATTGAATTAAAATAAGGGCTGAGGACTGAATTGCAATTTACGAAGTTCTAGGGACTAAATTGCAATATAGGCAGAAGTTATCTGATTTTAATTATAATTATCAGCATGATACGTGTATGAAATAGAATTTCTTCAGCAAAGTTGAACAGAGAGCCGAGTTCCTTCGTTTTTTGTTTGAAATTGAGATCTTCAATTTGCTGTAACTTTTGCTCCGGTTATCCGATTTCGATTCCGTAAATTGTTCTGGAATCCTTACAACGAGGGCTTCGATCTCATGTAAGTTTTATGTTGTATTATTTGGATTTCGAAATCAGTATGGAGCAGATATCAGATTTTGAGTTCTTGATTATGTTTATCAACGTATATGCGATTCTATGTCGAAACCGGATTGAGAAGTTTGTATTACATGTATCCAATCTTGATTCCAGCATGTTAATCGATTTTTATAGCTATTGAAATGAGGATTTGAATGATTTATCAGCTGGTTATTGACTTGAATATACGTATGATTGGGTTTTGAAGTTAGAAATGGTTTCGGGATTACGTCGGTTACCGATTTTGAATCGCTACGCCGTTTAATCGAGTTTTTGGAATGTTTTGTTATTCGATAGCTAAGCTGAAACACTTATCTTGATGATGTGAATGTTATGGGAATTTTATTCTTCCGTTTCAGTCGAGTTTGGAAGGCCAACGACTCGAGACAACAACTTTGAACCGAAGAAGTTGGATTGAGTTTGAAATGAGTTTGATCGATGATCTTATGTTGTTTTCGACTCTATTTTGAAATGATAGATTGAAATGAAGTTGATATATGTATTTTGGTTGTATCTTTCAGATTTGAAGTGTTCAGAATCAAAATAAACGAAGGTATAATGACGACATCGCGAAGTAGGGACTTTGAAACTCAAGAACGACTAACCTTGAGTTGGCCCGCAAAAACCACATACTTGTTTATATATTTGATTTGATTGTGATGTTGTCGATCCATATCAGGTAGTGGATCTTTATATTCGAGTTGATATGATGCTATATTGAATTGATTCTATGCCAAGGTTGTTGTTAACCTTATTTGCGAGTCGGTTACGAACTCGTTAGATGGATATCCATGTCAAGATCAAGTATGAATCTTGATGGCTTTGAAGTTATGTGAATCAATTTGTATGTAAAGCGTTTACGTACTCTATTTGTTGAGTCGAGTTTAAATAGAGTCAAGATGATTTATTTAACGCTTTCTATATGTTGGTTATACTGAGAATGTTTTCTCACCGGAGTTTATCCGGCTGTTGTCTTGTTTTGTATGTGTGCATGACAACAGAAGGGGCAGGAGCTAGTCATCGACGTCATTGATAGCTGGGTGAGAGAGTCTAGCACGTGAGGACTCGGGTTGTAGATGTACTTAGAAGTATGGCAAGCATGATAGAACACTTAACATGATATGTTGGAAGAACTTTGAAACAAGTTGTGTAATCTTATGTTTTGAGTAGTTTGTGATCTAGTTGAAGTTGTAAAAGCTAGTTTATTATGCTCAAGACTTGATTTATGAGTATATGTATGTTTATAGAAGTTATATCATGTTAGTATCTTTGATTGATGTTGAATTGTGCCATGATGCAAGCCTTGACAGCAAAAAACTTTTCTGCTGATTTTGCTGGAAAACATGCCCGCTCGATCGGGTGATAATCACCGATCGAGCGCAGCCCTAATTTGTTCAAAATAGAGAATCGGGCAATTTGGCTCGCTCGATCGGAGGAAGTTACCCGATCGAGCTAGGTCAAAATGTTTCCAGACCGAGAGCAGGGTGTTGAATCCCGCTCGATCGGGTGTTTTTTCCCGATCGAGCGAGACACTGAATTATTTTTTTTAAAAAAATAAAAAATATTTGCTTTACTTTGCTCTTGTTTGGTTTCTTAATTGATGATTAATGAATGTTAATTGTTCATTAATTGCCCTAAGATGTGATTAGCAACCCGAGGTCCCCACATCATCCAAACCCATTATAGATGTATCTTTGGATTCATCTATAGCACAAACCTTGGTGTGAAATCTTTTGGGGACAGAACGAAGCACTTTGGACACAAGTCTCTCGTTCAAAATAGGGTCACCAAGAATAGATGCTTCATTTGCAAGGCTCTTCAATCTACCATTATATTCCATGATGGTCTCTGATTCCTCCATTCTCATTTTCTCAAATTTTGAAGTTATGAGACGCATCCTTGTCTTCTTGACACTTGCCGAGCCTTCACAATGGGTTTGAAGTTTCTCCCAAGCATCCCTAGCACAAGTACAAGTACCAATTAGATTAAACATGTTCATATAAACTGAAGTGAACATAACATTAAGAGCTTTAGCATTATAAATAACCGCAGTATTCTCATCGGCTGTCCATTGTGATCTTGGCTTTGGTCCTGGTACATCATCATCTCTCATAGGTGGTGACCAACCATCAAAAACACGTTTCCAAGCCCTGGACTCAATGGATTGAATGTACATGCTCATCTTCAATTTCCAAGGGCCATAATTTGTTCCATCCAAAATAGGTGGATGAATTTCACTTGTGTACGGAGTGTCCATAACTAACCTGTAACACAAACCAGGAACTCACTTAGTAAAGTCAAGTGGTGGCTCTGATGCAACGTGATAAAAATGGTGTACGTGGTTGGTTATGTAAAATAGGCAGTGTTGTACTTTGTGTTGTAACACTATAGACAACACAGTGCAGCGGAACTTTAAAGCGTAAATAAAACACAAGTAAATAATTTTGCACGAGTATAAAACTCGTGCGGGTGCCTTAGGGCTAAATATTACTAGTAAACTTAAGATCAGTCTTACAAAGTAATCCTAGTAATTTTACGAAAAGTCATTAAATACTAAATTTCTCAACAAGTCGAGAAATCAAACTTGCATCCTAAATAAACAGAGTATAAAAGAAATCGGATGCAACTCCCGTAGCCTAAATTGAAGAGACAGAATAGATCTTCAACAACACAGTTTCCACAATGTTGTCTCTGATGTCATCAACACGAACGGCAACATGGGGACAAGAAACAACGATGGTTGCAAACCTTGCTTCAGAATTCTTCAAATTCTTCACTAGAATTCTTCAGTATATGCGTAGAGAATTATCGTCTGAAGTCCCGTTTCATCTTGTGCGTGAAAACCCTTTTATAAATTAGCATCCAAATGTTGAAGATTTCCTTAGATAGAGTCCTACATGAATAAGGAAACATGTTTTAGTAGGAAATAAACTCTATCAAATCTAGCAAATCAAATCTTGATAATATCGAATTATATTATATCAAATAATCACCTTATCAAGATCCGATTTAAACTTGGAAAATATATAACTTAACATAATCGTGATATACACAATATATTTACCAAATATTTGATCTTGTCTAGAAAGAAAAATCTTATATTTCCAAATAAATTAAGGGCCGAAAATATCAAGGAATAAAATTCCTTTCATTTTCATCACAAACGGTATTGCCACAGCAACGACAGGAAATATCAAATACATAAAACACAAAATTCAAAAATAGATAAATATATCTGCTAGTAATTACAAAGTACTACAAAAATAAAAAAATTGTAAAACTACCGACTGAACTCGAACATACCTGTGGTTTTAGAAATAAAAAAGGGAGAAGATAATCTCAGAATTGAAGATCTGTAAAGACACGGCAAATATTTTCGAAAGCTAAGACCTTGCAAGAACAATTTTGATTCAAGCTAAAACCTTGCGATTGCTGGTACAAATCGAAGCCACAAGAAAAGAGGTATAGATCACGGTGTTTGTTGGCACATTTCCGGCGGATGAGAGACAGCGGCAGCAGTAAAGAATGGAGGAGCGTAAGGTTGAGAGATTGCGGCTTAGGTCACTTACGTGCTTGGGATTTCCCATTTGAAGAAATTGGTACAGAGGGACGAAGAAGACAAGATACCAAATAATTAAATATATCAATTCTTTTAAAAAAAAATCAATGACTACAGTTTATAGACAATGGTTTAAAAATCCGTTGTCTTTGACTAGTAAAAACGCGCTTATAGACAACAGTTTTTAAAAAACCGTTGTCGTACACTAATAAAAAAAATGCTAATAGACAATAGTTTTTAAAAACCGTTGTCTTTTACACCTCAAATACAACGATTTTTCAAAAACCGTTGTCTTTGATAAAGAAAAAAGCTCAAAGACAACTGTTTTTTATTAAAACTGTTGTTAAAGAGTAAAAGACAACGTCAGCGGTAGAACTATTTTGGAGAAATCCTTAATGAACCTCCGGTAGTAACCTACTGTGAGGCCTCGATTCTAAATATCTAATTAATCGCAAACCAAACAAGAGCATACAAGATCCAAGCATCAAACAAAAGAATTGAAATAATTTTATTTTAAAGGGTGCTCGCTCGATCGGTAAAATCTTACCGATCGAGCGGGCACAAAAAAAATTCTAACCTCTGCCTCGCTGAAAGGGGTGCTCGCTCGATTTGTAAGAGTCTGCCGATCGAGCGAGACACTCTGCCCAGAAATGTTGGTTTTTCTTCTTCAAAAATCAATCCTCAACTCTTCCAAAACATACACCAACAACATGTAATTCATTCAACATGCAATAACAATATCAGGTAGTTCTAAAGTCATACATTCATCCAACTATTAGAACATGCTTCGATAATCGATTAAAATACAAAAATACAAAAGAGTTTGAATTCAGATCAACTCCTAAAACCAAAGGCCTCACTTCTATTCTCTCAACCATCTAGCCATGCTGCCTCTGACTCGGTCCTGCCCCACCTGTTGCCAAGTACACATACAAATAAAGACAACAGCCGGATAATCCGGTGAGAATAATATTCCCAGTAAAAGAAACTAACATGCTATCAAGTAAACATATCAAATCATAATATGAACTCATTCTTCAAATAATCAATTAATCCATTCGAGTACTGAATTAAAATGATAAGCATGTCTTTAAAACTTCGGGATTATCAGACTCAGATAATCGAATGCAATTCTTCTATTCTTTCTTTCTTTCTTTCTTTGGTTTGGGATCCCGAGGTTAAAACATCCAACGATCACACCGACTCCCCTCTCGAGATGGACGTGGCATGTTTTAATCCTCTAGACTCCAGGGCATTACAGTGAGCTACTCGACAAGGTAGTAAATCGCCTACCAAGCCAGTCAACCACAATCCCTAGATCGTCTAATTCAAATTGAATAAATCAAGCTCAATATGAATGCATATGTAATCTCATGCACTCAATATAAATTAAATCATATAATCAAATAAGCAATCAAAACATGCAGTATGTGATTTCTTCTAGGACACTCGAATCAATCCGGATTCGAGTTAATCGTCCTATTCCATTCCGAAGTCATCTTATACCATTTCTTTGTCGTTCCAAAACTTCAATCTGAAAACAACAAACTCAAATAAAAACTATTCATTCTATTTCATCAATCGATAAAGAAGGACATCAATACTATACCGGCTCAACTCTTCCAAACTGATCCAAGCTGTAAGGATCGCAACTCCAAAGACTTCAAATCAATATATCAGAAGAAGTCATAGCGATCAAAATCGATATCACAACTCATACTAAGCTCGGTATAACTAAAAACATCGAAACGACATCCAAAACTCAAACTGACGGCATAACGGCTATAAACTAAATAAACTGGAAACGCAGACAGCATTTCAATATCGATATCAATACGAATCAATGCTAATACAACAACAAAAGCTCAAACCCAACCAATCTCAAAACTCAAACTTTTGAAAATAGCTTCCAAAAATCAAAACAAATCCGAACGTCGCTCTAATTCAATACCGACAGATAATAAACGATCAGAACTCTGTCAAGTACAACATACTCGAATCTCAAACGATTCTAACAACATCCAAAAACTAGAATGTATACGATCGTAGAAAAACTTACGATATAATGAAGCTCTCGTTGTAGTGATCGATAATCTGCCTTCAGAAATAAATTCCAACGGCCGGATCGAGCTCGGAATGAAATCAGAAAGCTTGAAACACAAAAGGGGCGCTTCAATGGAGTCTTCTCGGTTGGGAGGAAGATGAGGAAGACTTTTGCAATCATTCTAAGTGTAGATAATATATAAAATCCAATAATTGTGTTAATCTCCAAATTTTGCAAAAATTACCCTGATCAATAACAAGTCCGGTCTCGAATTCTGAAATCATTGATTATCTCAAATAACATCAATTAAGATAAAAACGTGGCGTTACACCTACAAGACCCAAGAAACTTCGAATCTCTGCAACATTCTTTGGAGCAACCCAATTAGATCTTAATAGCTTCCACTTTCACTGGATCAACTTCAATCCCCTTACTCGAGACTACGTGACCCAAAAACGCGATTTGCTCCAACCAGAAATAGCACTTGCTGAACTTTGAATAAAGTTGATTCTTCTTCAAAGTCTGCAATACCGTAGTTAGATGCTGACGATGCTAATCTCAACTACGAGAGTATAACAATAAGTCATCTATGAAGTCTATGAAAAACTGGTCCAATAAAGGCTGAAACACTCGGTTCATCAAATCCATGAATGCTACTGGTGCATTCGTCAACCCAAATGGCATAACCAAAAACTCATAGTACCGTAACGAGTTCTGAAAGCCGTTTTTTAGACATCTCCCTCTTTCACTTTAAACTGATGGTAGCCTGACCTGAAAGAGTGGGTGCCCGGTGAGCCAACTTGTGGCTAAGGGCTTTTATGACTCTATGTATAAACAATCTCTTGTTTAATATAATTTACACTTTTATAAAGGCGTTTACTTTATCTTTTATCATATTATTATGTTGTGACATACTATAAGATGTTTAGATGAAGACCTTGAATATACTATAGTGTATGTAATATGTGGTGGCACATAGGGATGGCTATCATGAAACACATCTTATAGTCACTGTATATTCTAAACAGTTCCTAGTCGATTGAGCCGTCCGTTAATAAGGATAAGGATCGCTCGAGATTGAGACTAGCATTTGCGATGCCGAGTACCACGTTTCATTGGTATGGAACATAGAGATGTTCAAAGCATGCAAATGGATATTCATACGATGAATGATCGAACTACCCTATCCGGACTTTCCAAGTGGTTATCACTTATAGAGTGGATAAAGTCCGCGGTTTTGGTTGTACACCATTAGTCCTTACTACTTGTAACATCATTGAGACTCTATTGGTTCTTGCAGGTACTATCAGTGATACCTAGGGAATCATGGGGCGATGTTGCTAGGCGCTCTTACCATGATTCGATGGGCAAGTCGGAAATTGTTGTTCCGAGTCACAAGGAGTTGTGAGCCCACGGCTAGCTATATCCCTGAACCATTGAGGGTCACACAAGTAATGAATTTTTAATCCCCGTTGAGATAGTTAAATTTAAAGAGTTAAATTTAATGAACAAAGAAGTAGGACTTCTTATATCAGAGTAGAAGAGTAAGATTTCCTAAAATGACATAGGGATGGGAATTTTTGGAAATCACTGAATTCGGATTCAGAAAATTTATCTTGACTTTAAAAGGTGCAAAAATGGTTTATGTGGACATTGGTGAAATTGGTTTATCAATCTGAGTTACGATAAATTTTATATTAATTTCTGAACATGCGGGCTTTGCTTGTCAGGCTTGAACTAATGACTAATGGGCCCTAAGCTGTTAGCAGCCCACATTATAAATAAGTTATTGCAGTACAGAAATTACACAACAGAGGTCACAATTTTCGAAAACCCTAGCTGTTTTCTCTCTAGTGGCCGCCGCCCCTCCCCTTTCTCTGACAGAAAATCCAGCCTGTGAATTTTGAATTTGCAGTCTGGTTTAACGGATCAAATTCGTTAATTCTCTTCGTAGAAACTTCTGATAGATTTTCTAGTGCAATCTATCAGAGGGATTAAACTTCTGTTCGTGGACCTGATTGAATAATTGTTCGTCCATCAGTTCCTGGGATATACAACAAGAGCAGAGTTATCTGTTGGTGTCCATAATCTCGTTTCGAGATTTCAAGGTAAAAATTTAATTGTTATTTAATTTTTACACGCACAATTTAATCGTAAAGTTTTGATACCCATGATATGGAATCGTTCCATATAAAATTTTTAAACTTCCGCTGCACCGGGTATCAATTCTGATTGATCTGATCACCGTTTTCCAACATGACCTCAAGTCAATTTTGGAGAACACAACTGCCCCTTGCAACTGATCAAACAAATAATCTATCCGTGGAAGTTGATACTTGTTTCTTCACTTTGACTCGGTTTAGCTCTCTGTTATCAATGCACAACCTCATCGACCCATCTTTCTTGCGAACGAACAATACCGGTACGCCCCAAGGTGACACAATTGGTCTGATGAACGCCTTGTCTTGTAGTTCTTGGAACTGTTCTTTCAAATCATTTCGATTGGTGCCAATCTGTACAGTTCCGTAGAAACTAGCATGGTACCAGGTACCAACTCAATTCCAAAATCCACTTCTCTAGCTAGAGGCCCTCTTGTAGTTTCAATTTGACTGTTCTCCACTTGTAGTCGATGGTAGCCCCGTGTTGGGACAACCAATCCATCCCAAAGATTACGTCGAAATCTGCCATATCCAACACAATAAAATCTGCACACAGTTTGTGACCCTGCATCTGAATTTTACAGTTTCTCACAACACTTTTACTCCTCAATTCTTCCCCTGAAGGCAAAGAAACACTAAACTCTGAAATCGAATGATCTGGTACTACCCCTAACTTAGCCACAAAGTTCACAGAATAATAGAATTTGTAGAACCCGAATCAATCAAAGCATAAGCATAAAAACTGGATATAATAATTATACCTATGATAATAGCAGAGTCTGTATCCACATTCTCCTGCATCATGGCAAAAAATCATCCCTTAACTGGCTCCCTGGATTGGGGAAAATCCTTCACAAAATGTCCCGGCTTCTTGCAAAGAAATAAGACACTCCCATTATAAATTGTCCTGGGTGGAACCTTCCATACTTCTGACATGCAGCTCTATTGTTGTTCTTAAGAGCACCACCGAATTATAGTCGTGGCCCTTGAGGCTTAGACTGAATTGCTAATTTTCATTGCTGATACTGCGGCCTCCCTTTGGACAGCGCCTGATACTTTCTCTTCATGCTAGGACCGTGCTGGTCACGATCCTGGTATCTAGCCCTATTTCCCTGAGCCTCCTTTATGATATCATTTTTGTCCTTCTCCGCTAGTATCTCTTGATCTACGGCCTCCCTATAATTGGCAGCCCACTTAATTGGACATCACTACGGATAGAGGCATGCAACCCCTCCATAAAATGTTTCAACTCCTCCTCTGGTCTTTCTAAATCAAGGGCACAAAGTACCGCCCCCGCTCAAACTTATTGACGTTCTTCGCTATGCTCATGATCCCCTAACGAAGCTACAAGAACTCCCTTGCCAACCTGTTCCTAGTACTTATAGTAAAGTACTTTTCGTAAAACGCCTCCTTGAACCCATTCCACGTAAGTGTGGTCAGACTCACTGTAGATTGTGCCCCCTACCACCATATGCGGGCGTCATCCCAAAACATAAAAGTAGCACACATCATTCTATCCACATCCGTCAGCTGCATGAATTCAAAAATGGATTCCAATGACTTGATCCACTCCTCTTCCACAATTGGATCAGATGACCCCTTGAATTCACTTGGCCCCAAATCCCAGAACTGCTTGAAGATAGGGTTGGTGACTCCTGCAGGGCAGTTATTCCCACCATTGGCCGCTTGAACCTGAAGTAATTGGTGAATCTGATCCCTTGAGCACGGCTCTGTTCCTGTAGTAGTATGGCTAATCCTACCAAGAACTAGTTGTTCTGCTTTTTCTGATTGTTTTGATCATTGGCATAATTGTTGTTCTGTCCTCTACATGCTGCAATAGTCCTGATGTCCAATGTAATCCATATCATTAATTCATGACGTTTACATATTAAAAACATAAACTTTAACATACATAAATTGTAACTCAAGCATACTATCTAGCAATTCTACCATTGAAGACTATAAAACTTATAGACATGAAGACGAAACATACAAGTTGTGGCAAGAATACATGCACGCACTGTCTTACAGAATAACATCTCTGATACCAAGCTGTAACGTCCCAAAATCCCGAGGACGCTACTAAACTAGCATTCTTTAAAACTTAAGAAAATGCGGAAAAATAAAAAACTTTCACTAAAAGGAATTGTGCATCAAACAATGGTACTAAAATCATTCACAAATGTTTTCCGTCATGCAAAAAGAAAATACATAGTTTTCCCTGCAACTACACTTTCAAGATGCACAAAAAAAAAAATAAAGATTTCTCTAACAGTGCGCTTGTGCATCGTCCCTCATCGGACCGACTACTTCGCTTCTTGTCCCTCGACACACTCGTTGATAACAACACTAATATCATCATCACCTCCATTCAAATATAGTGAGTCTAAAGACTCAATAAGAAACTTACATTTCATAGCTAATACATAATAAAAACATAATTCACAAGCTTACCTAAATAAAAACATCATGCATAAGAACATATGTCCTAAAATTATTCATTTTGGGTGATGAAATACATGTAATTATGATTGCCACCATATATGAGCACATTGGATTCCCATGATCACGGTCGTTGTATAACAACCATATGAAACAATACTAGGCTTGGCCAATTTGCCTTTCATCTCGACCTTGGCCGCTTACTTTCATTCGTTGGAATGGCCCCTCCGGGTCTCAATCCGGAGTACCAATCCCGTACTTCTACCACAAGAACACATACAACATCAAAATATTTTTCATGCATCATCATTAATCATATTCAGGAAACATCATCATCATTCTTGAACTTCTCATAAACTTTCATAAACGTTTCATGCCTTTGAAACTTTTCATGCTTGAAAGTCATGCATGTTATTGAAAATAAATAAGTTCAAAGACTTTAAGTTCATGAAGCTTTATGCTCGCAAAATGAAAATGACTTTAGTGAGGAAAAAGTACATATAAATTCACTACATAGCTAAATCAATCCACGTGAGTCATTCTTTTTGTTCTTGACATCAAAACTGAAAATTTTTGCATATGAGCTCTTAAAAATACTTAAAACACCTTAAAAGATTATAATCATGAATTTAGAATTCAAAAAAATCAAGAGAAATTTTTTGGATATAACTGTCAGTGCGGGGGCGCATAAAAGTGACGCCCCTACGCCTCTACTTGAATCCAACAGTGTTGTGGTGCCAAAAAAGTTACACCCATGCACCACTACTGCTGCCCGCGATGCTGGGAAGCAGCGCAAGGGGCAAGGTTTTGCGATTTTTGGTCTCTTTTCGGTCTTTTTCGATCTCTTTTCAAACTTACTCACTCACACGTTTGAAAAAATGATTAAAACTATGAAAAATCTTCAAAACTCGAAAAGAATTTAACCGAAAACAACCATATTCAAAGAATTTTTATCAAAACTTTGCACTCGAAATACACACACAAAAAATACTCATATTCAAACATCTTTCTCAAATATCTTTTAACATATTTCTCAAAAATCTTTTCACCAAACGTCAAGAATGATTCACATATCACAATTCTACCTCATGCTCTTAAAAACCTCATAGAACCAATGCATCAGACATAAATTACATATCAACAAGCAGAATTTTCATATCAAAATACCTATATTCTTGAATGGAAGTTTCAAAACGTTAAAAAATTGTCTGATCGGTGAATTTTATTATAATCTAGCTACAAAAATGATCTAGCCTTGCACGAACGCGATCTAGGAATGCCTTTCTTCCTTGGCGTAAACTTTTGAACGAGAGAGAAGGGAGAAGGAAGGGGTAGGCGACGTTGGATAAAAATAGAGAAAAAAATGAACGCCAACTACCTATATGACTAATGGGCTTGGAATTCGGCTCATTAGTCACCAAGCTTGACTTTTAAAATTTTTCTCTTCTCAACTTTTAAAATAAAAACTACACCAGACATTGAACTTAAAATAAACTTTGAAATATTTTTTTAACCTCGTTCATAGGCTAGTTTTGCTTTCCTCAGTCTAGAGTTTATCCCAAACCTGAAAACGTTAAACTTAACTAGAAACATTAAAACATAGCACAATCATAACATAAATTCTAAATCTCCTAAATAAATTACAAAAAATAATAAAAAAATCATTTAAAATCTTGTGAGTGAGTTAGTGAATTACTGTACCTTACAAGAATTCGATGAATGAAAATCAGAATGCAAGCTCATCTTTCCGCACAAGATGTCGACATGTGGTATGTTGTCACGGAGGGTCCAAACAAAATCATGAAAACGAATACTGCAGTTGCTATCACTGACAATGCACCACAAATGATTAAAAAACACAGGAGTGAATCGACAAATGAAGATAATAAAAATTCAAACCTCGACAATGTTGCGGAAGACATCTTGTACAAAATACTAGACAACAATACTTTCAAGAAGATAAAGATGTGCAGCACTGCCAAAGAAATAAGAGAAAATTTGATTCAACTCTATGAGGAATATGGGCAACCAAGGAAAATAAACTTTCAATTTCTGTGCAAAAGTTCTAAAGCATCAAAATGAAGATTGGAGAATCTATTAGTGCTTTTGAAGAAAGATTCAGTAGCCTGGTAAATGAACTCACAGCTCTCGGAAAAGAGTATAGTAATCAAGAGATGGCTCTCAAGGTGATGAGAGCACTGCCAAAGGAGTGAGATGTCAAAATTATAGCCATTCAAGAGGCCAAAGACATGAACAAAATAGAAGTACATGATCTCTTTGTAGATCTGGAGGCATATGAGTTCGAATTAAAGATAGGAAGTGGAGAAGCAGCGGCCTAAGAACCTTCCATCAAAGCACTGACTGTTAGTACTGCTCATGCTATTGCCAGTACCAGCTCCACTGAAAAAACATTTGAGAAGACTACTGAACAGATCAACGCTAAAGCTATGTCACCGTTCCTCAAGAAATTATCCAAATTCATGAAGACAAATCAACGGACATATCAGAACAGAAACCAAAAGAAGGAATCATCCACTGGAGATCTAGCATGTTTCAATTGTGGAAAGATAGGTAACTTCATCGTTGAATGCTCTAAACCACATAAAGAGGAACTAAAGAAGCAGAAGAAGTATAAAAGGAATGACAAGAAATCTAGGAAGGACAAGAAATCAATGATAGCAGAAGAAAACAAAGCCAAATGGGCATACTCCACCTTTGAATCTTCAGACTCTGACTCCCAATCAAGTGAAAGATAAGATGACATAGTTCAATGCCTCATGGCTGATACTAAACCAGAAACCAACAATGATGATGTAGTAACCCGAATCCCATTTTACGATCTTTTATGATTAAACATGATAAATATATTTTAATACGATTAATCGGACCAAGAAATCGACTCGAGGTTGTCCAAAAATGGTCCAAGATTCAAATTTGACTCGGGTAGTTTGGAAGGTCCGAACATGAACCATAGGAATATCTAAAGGTCCGATGTGTTCGGACCAAGCAATGTATTTTGGAATCTGAGGGTGAGATCGGAGCTTTCAAAGTGTTAGGTCATGTGCACTAATGATGTGTAGCCAGCGTTTTGACACACAATCGCATGCATGAGATTGGAACGTCCGAATTGTGAGATCGGAGCTTCTAAATAGGGCAGTTCGGCACGTGGCAGACATGCAAGCTTGGAGCTTCCAAACCATTTCCTATAGATAGGCGACAGGATCCTCACAATTAGTGTGGTTTTGGATGTGTTTGAGTGTGTATTAGTGTATATTCTTAGGGTTTTAGCCTTATACTCCTGAGTCGGGCGATAGCGAGGTGCAACGGGGCTCATAGCGGAGCTATTCTTGGGTCAAGGAATTCGACATTTTTGGATTGACAATGGACACAGGTATAGTACGAGATCCCTATTCGATATCTATTATCTTAGTTAAGGCTTATAGACTAGTATTAAAGATATGGTATTATCATGACTTGTAGGCTTGGACTATAGATACTTCTACATCTAGGCCAGTTGTTGAAGTACGTAAGTACCGACTGAGATACTCATCGAGTACGCATGATTATATGTTGCATATTATGTGCCATGATACATGTTTACTGCTTTGACATATTATGCTGCATGTGCATATTCATGTTGAGCCGAGTCTCCTTTGAGATAGCCTTTGTAGCATAGTCGCTCATCCCTACATTCCTTGTTATATTGTGTGACACCGGGAGGCACCGTGTTGACGGAGACTGACGCTATGCTGGTTCAAAAGTGTGTGTGTATGTACCCTATAGAATTGATCCCAGATGGTACTACATACTCATTGGAGCCTAGACTGAGAATATATTATGAATACCAGTACCCAGTCATTTGCATGAATCATAGTAGGATTGCATACTCGTTCTTATCATATTGAGAATAATCTCTCATGTCCATGTTGTTGTGTTTCTTGGACACCCCATTCAACGAGGCATGTATGTAGGAGCGAGACCAATGGTTAGTTGGTGATCAGTGCTTGGTAGCAGGGGTCGCCGGTGGTTTCTAGATTATGCTTGTAATTGGTATTTTTTCTATTCACCTTCGATTGTATTATTTTACGTAGTAACTCTAAGTAAGTTTTTTTTATTATTGCATGCTTAAAGACTCTGGTTAGTAGGTGATCCGGGTAGGGTCACTACATTTATGGTATCAAATCATGAATTAGTATCTTTGGGTCATAGTTGAGATTGGTGATATTGTTAGGATTAACAATTGTGGTTTATTGTAGATGACCGATTTAGATGATGGTAACAGTTGCGGCAGAAATGGGTGTTGGAATGAGAACACCTTGAGATATCCTCATAGTCACTGTCATTGTCACCAGGATGATCATTGGATACTCGAATTATATTGGTTTCGGCAGTTTGGACCTAAGATGATGATAAAGTATGAGAATCCAGACGTAGCATAGGACTGGACGAAATGTGTAGGACACCGTTGTCCATCCTTCTTCTAACAAGGAAGACATCTCTAAGGATTCTCCACAATAAGTTGGAGAGATTATCATGAAGATCCTACATCATATACCAGATAACGGATCCCACAATATTGGAAGGATCTGGTAGATCAGTAAAATCTTTTATATCTTGGGAGGAAGATGTTCTTCCAGAAGTTTTAATTGAACCATGGTGGAGGTAGCCAACAAACTCACGTTCAAGATCAGATGATACCAAGATGATTACAAAATTTGAGTTTTATAGGGTATCATAGACGGAATGTAAAATTTTCGCATTTAGTCAGATTGTAAATATGGTATCTCGTACAGAAATAAGATTGTTGTAATGAGTATTTCGGTTGTAAGTATTTGAATCATCTGTATTAATGATTCCAGACACTTGACGTATCAGTTAATATTATCATTGCACATCTTTCGATATGATTTGATTCGGGTCAATGCAGTTTGGGTTTTTTTTTTTGTTTCTGTTACTTTGAGTTGTAACCAGATTTATACAGAAACTGGATGCATGGTTTGAGTATTCCGAGTTTTTGGTATTACCTATGTATCATTATAGTATTTAGTTGATTGATATACAATTAAAGTGACTCTGAGAATATTTGTATAATCGATTTAGAGTTATACATATTTTTTGACGATTATTTCTGGGCAGTTTCCCTAGATCAGTTATATTAGATTGAGACCTAGTTGGTTAGTGCCAAAGATGAATAGTTACATCAAGGTCACAGTTGTGTTTTTACCAAGTGTTGTGGGTTGTGAGGAATTATGACTAGACGTAGAGGATGCGCGACCCTATGCCAAGTGTTGCTCTGGAAGCCTTTCGTGCTTCAGAGGGTATACTGGGAGGACTATCTCAGTCTTGAAGTTTTGCAAAAGTTACAAAAGGGTATAGCTTCAGTGATAGTTGGACTCTCTTGAAAAGATGTAGTTTGGCACCAGATTTAGTACCAAAGAAATTTAGTACCATTATCTGGAAAAAGATATTCCTCGACAAATGGAAGTTCTGAACAGATGTGGTACACAGTTGGTATTGAGACTATAATAGATGGATTCTATTGAATAGATCTAGTTGTTTTTGGATTAGTGACAGTGGTTACATGTAGTTATCGTCTGACATCGCCAGAGATAAGTAATGTGAAAACTTGGTATGATATTTACTTGATACAAGAATTCTTGGAATATGTGACTTCTTGTAGACCATGATGTTAAGAGAGTGAAACACTAAGATCAGATTATGTTGATCAGTGGTGTAAGATTCCAATAGTAATCAGGATTTGTAAAGGTTTGCCTTGTAGTGACCCGTTCTGGAATCACTGATAAGTGCAATTTATGAACTTAATTGTTATATGATTTAGCTTGGCTTTTGTTATGAATCGAGAGGTATTATGCGCATTTCACTGTTGTTTTTGTGATATGAAGAAAGTAGACAAGATACATGAATTGAATTAAGACATGATTTTGGGAGCACAAAGGAAAAGTCTAAACACTAAAACAGGTGCCACACTATGAGGTAAACTAACACTGTAGAGATTTTCTTCAAGATGAAAAAGCAGCAAGTGTCCAGAAATTATCGGCCACTCTAAAAAGATCAGAATCCGATCTCTACCATTCAGAATGTAGCATAACATAAATATGCTATCAAAATTTCAGAAGGTACTCGCATAACATACGAAATAAGTGGAATGTCCTGACCCAAATCAATGGAATCCATCCACAAAACCTCGGGGCTTAGCTACCCCTCTACAGATAATATTAAGATTTGGGCTCAACTTAATAATACATGCAGCAAAATAATCGTGACATAATAGATGCACATAATTCATGCCATATAAATCATGCAAACATAGAACATGTGACCGATAAATTCGGTATTTAGTAGCAAGTGCACTAGGTCAAGTAATAGTAAAGTGGACAGAGTGTCTAAGTATCGATCCCACAGGAACTGTAGTCAATTCTCAAGAATTAATTATTTTACTTAATCTAGACAAAATCATAGTGCGATTTGATTTAAATAAAATAATAATTTAAAATAAAAACTGTTTAAAAAATAAAAATTAAAATAATTGAAAGGAAAATTTAATTAAAACGAGACAACCAAGACACACGCAGGTACCAAACAAATCATGTAACATGTAACCGATTCAGAACTCAGATTTAATCTTAGATTACGGGAATTCTCCTATCTTGTTCAAAGTTTTATTTCTAGAACAATCAAACCTACTAAAATATTGACAGATTAATCTTTCGTAATTCTAATCAAATTTGAATGCATTAAATATTTATGAAAATTCAGTTTACACCCAAACCGCAAACTGAAACCGAATTCTATTTCTAGTTGGTTTTACCATGTGTTGATTATCAAAGTGATCGAAATCAATACCTCATCTGTCGACTTGGAATCGATTAACATGCAAGAAAACAGTTGATCAGACTATCCACAAGACAAATATAAATCTGACAATCAATAAAATAAAATCATCTCTGAAAAATCCCAAACAAACATTCAAGTTTTCTACATAAATTTTTTCGGCCCAATCACGTCATCTTGGTTGAAAACAAACTACTCAATAATTGAAATTACAATTCAATAAATAAAAATAAAGAAGAACAGAAGAAGAAAAAGTTTAGAAATCTTCTCCCAAGCTTTGAAGCCGCCTCTCTTGTGTTGTCTGCGTTTGGAACCCCTTAATCTTATTATTAGATTTGTATATATATGCCCAAGGGTCTTCAAAAGATAGCATCCAATCCGAGCAAGATTTTCCAAAAATACAAATTCTGCATGCTCCGCTTGCTCGAGCGAGCATGACTCTGTTCCGAATAATTTCTAGGCTCGCTTCGCTTGCTTGAGCGAGCATGACTCTCGCTCGGCAAGAAACTTTATGTCTCGGAAGATTTTTGGCACGTCTCGCTCACTCGAGTGGATTTTTCTTCTCCGCGTGACGATTTTGAAAAATTTATATCTTGAGTTCTAGCCGTCGGATCGATCTGAAATTTTGACAGCAACTTCAAAACATCTTGAAATATATTTTGAAAGGTGAAGATCGGATTTGGATTTTTGTAAAATAAAATATGATTTTTGAATCATGGCTGCTCCGTAATTCATTCTTCATAAATCCATTTTCTACAAAATTAACCCGGAGAGTGAAATGCACATATAAAAAATAAATCACATAAAAACACACATAAAACAATATGAAAACATACGAATTCATACAAAATAGACATAAAATAATGCATATGAAATGCACTTATCAACATGAATACTAAACCAAGGTATCTCGGATAGTACGTCTGTACCTTAGAATAAGCAAACTAGCGATACTGGATCCCTAGTTTAAGCCTATAAGAAGACAATCACCATATCACTAAACGTCTACTAAAAGCCTTTACTAGACTAATAGCTACTCACTAAAGCTAATCAGATTCTAGAGATATACACGCGTCCGTAGTCATACCTTGGATGGAGGTGACCTCAAAACCTAGGCAAAACTCCGCTAAGATCCCGGTAGCACCACACAATCGAATTTCCTTCAAAACAACGCCTAAAACCTACAAGAATCGAGCCGAAAACAAGATGGAAGATAGGAAAATGAGCAAGCAAGAATGAGCTCTTGTCCCCTACTTATAAACGACGATCGGAACTTCCGATCCCTAGTTCGGAGTTTCCTAACTCACTTAAAAACTATCGATCGTCCTTCCTAACTCCCTCAACCGAAAGCGTGTCTCTGATTGGACATCGCACTGTTGTCGACACATTTTAGATTTACCGAACTCTAATTCGGAGCTTCCAAACTCTCTCGAGTCTAATCACCAAATCAAAACTCATACCATGTTGACCCGAGATCGTAGCATCCAATCTCTAGTTCCGTACTTCCAAACTTCTCGGTACTTCGGATCACCAACTCCGGTTTTGAACCAGTTTGGTGCTTCCAAAATTTCCCAACAATTGAAGCCCTCGGAACCATTTTTTATCGTTTTGATTCCGATTTTCAACTCATTAAAACCAAATGAGAATTCATTAATTAGGTTTAGGTATTAGATTAAATTATTTACGAGTCGGGCTACTAGATTATCTCCAACTTAAGAGATTTCATCCTCGAAATCCAAACTAGGATAATCAGAACAATGATCACTGAATAAACCCTTATTAAAAATACTAAATACAAATACAACTACTTCTTAAGAACAAAATACAATCAAAACAACTCTGGATGCTCGGAATGCATACGACTATCTAACTCTCATGTCGCTTCCTCGGTGCCTCGGCACTGCCACTGAACCATAACAAGAGGAATGCATTTATTCCAAATTACTTTGTCCTTCCAGTCGAGAATCCTAAGAGGTATCTCCATGTACGACAATTTGTGCTCAAGATGCACCTCTTTTGGATGCAGAATGTGCGAATCACCTGCAATATACTGACGGAGTAACGATACGTGGAACACATTGTGAATGCTGGAGAGATACGGTGGTAATGAAAAATGCTAAGCCATATCTTCAACCTTCTCCAGTATCTCGAACGGACCTATGAATCTAGGCGCTAACTTTCCCTTCAGACCAAATCTCATCACCTTCTGAAAAGGCGATACTCGCAAGAAAACTTGTTCTTCCGCCTCAGAATGAAATGGTTTGTGCTTGGTTTTGGCATAACTAGTCTATCTGTACGTCTTGCGCGGTCTTTATCCATCTCTTGATCAACTCAACCTTTTCTATGATCTACTAGATTAATTACGGTCCTTCAACCTGTCGTTCCCCTACCTCATCCCAAAATAAGGGTGTCTGAAAATGACGACCATAAAAGCCTCGAATGGTGCCATGTCAATACTACGATGATAGATATTATTGTAAGCAAACTCTATCATCTGTAACTGATTCTGCCAGGATAACCCAAAATCCATCACTGAAGTCCTCGGCATATCCTCTAATCCAAATAGTTCTCTCTGTCTGACCGTTAGTCTCTGGGTGATATGCAATACTCAAACTCAAAGTAGTGCCCAAGACTCGCTGAATGCTACCCCAAAACCGTGAGGTGAACCTCGGATCTCTATCGCTGACTATGCTCAAAGAAAATCCATGCAATCGCACAATCTCATGGATGTATAACTCACCATGAGATCAAAAGTGAACTCGCTGTTATACAAATGAAAATGAGAAGAATTGGACAACCTGTCCACATTAACTCAAATATCATCACACTCCCTGGAGGACATTGGCAAGTGGGTGACAAAATCCGTCATCACATTCTCTCACTTCCATTTTGGAATCTCCAACTTCTGCATCAGACCACCTGGTCATCGATGCTTAGCCTTGATCTGCTGACAAAAAAGACATCTACAGAAAAATTGGTATACACTATGCTTCATACCTTTCCACCAGAATCTTGTACGTAGATCCTTATACATCACGGCACTACCTGGGTGCACGATGAATCTATACGATGAGCCTGAGATAGAATATCCTCTCACAAGGTCGAATCGTTAGGTACCACCACCATACCAGACAAACAAAACAATCTGTCTGTCATAAAATGAAAACCAGAAGTGTTTTCTCGTTGAGAAAGTCTTGCCAACTTTTGCGTCTTTGGATCATAAAAATACACTTGTCGGATGCGGGAAAATAATGATGGATCAGCTAGCACTGAGAACACTCGGATCCCTTGTTGTCCTTTCTTGTGCCGAAACATGAATTCCAAAGAACAACATTCCTGAACAGTACTAGACACTGAACTAGTGCAGTGATCACTAACACTCACCTTTTAGCTAAGTGTGTCTGCTACTGGATTCGCAGAACCTGGATGGTACTTAATCTCACATTCATATTCCTTAAGAAGATCCATCCATCGATGCTGCCGCATGTTCATATCCACCTGAGCGAACAAATACTTCAAACTCTTGTGGTCCGAAAAGATGTCGAACCCCTCATCATACAGATAATGGCGCCAAATATTCAGTGCAAACAAGATCGCTGCAAGCTCTAGATCGTGCAGTGGGTAGTTCCCTATGTGAGTTTTCAACTGTCTAGAAGCATAGGCAATCACATGACCATTTTGTGTCAACACACAGCCCAACCCTTGAAGAGATGCGTCGGTGAATACCAAATAGCCTTCGGGTCCAGATGGTAATGCAAGAACAGGCGCTATAGACAGTCGACTCCTCAACTCATCGAAGATCTGCTCACACTCGCTCGAACAGACAAAAGGAATATCCTTCCTTGGCAACTGCATCAGCGATCTATAAATTCGTGAGAAATTCTCGATGAATCGTCATAAATAGCCTGCTAAATTCAAAAAGATACGAAAATCTGATGCGGTCATAGGATGTAACCAATTCAATATATGTAGTGACCCTTACCCAGATCACCTACTAAACAAAACTTATGCATGCAATTAACTTAATTAAATAGATATCAGAATAAAACTACGGAAACCATAAATAATTTACAACCCCAAGTAAAGGAATCTGTAATTTATCCAATAATATACAACCAAATCGAATAGCAGTATAAACCCAAACAACAGTAATAAAACCTAGACGAAGCTCCAGCCGGCCAACCACTGACTAGCCCCTCCTGGATCCACCCTCCTCGTCCAATCGCAAACCTGCCCCATGGAATAGGGTGTCCAGAAAAATACAGAGTATGAGACGTGAGCATAAAACGCTCAGTGCGAGAGTATGAGTATACATGCATGCAAAGTGAACTCCCTATAGACTCGAGATCAAGGATCAGATAACAGAGACAGACCGGGCCCTGGTATGTAGCACACTGTGCCGTCGCTTCAGGAGGTGGCTCCCATACCGAGATAACCTGTGGATACGCCGAACCCAAATCGATGGAAGTCCATCCACTAACAAGATAGGGTACAACCCTACTAACAGACATCTCGAAAGAGATACAGCAAGATGCAAATGAATGCAGCATAATATCATGGCATATAAATCATGCAGTCACATAATACATGCATACTCAGTCAGGATATCTCGAACAGTACTTTCGTACCTCAAAACAGAGCAAGCTCTACCAACTCTAGGTCCACGCCTATAGTCTGCTCTACACTGCCAAATGATACTACTATCATTAAAGTGTTCTAAAAGCCTTAACTAAGCTATTGCATACTCCTAAATATTTATAGGAAGCAAAAGCTATACCTTCGTCCGTCGTTAGCCCTTTGATGTCGATGCCTCCAGAACTTGGGCACCACTCCGCTACGACTACCGAACGCCTCGCCGACCTCCGGACCAAGCCTAAAAAGACTAGAACAGCTCTAAAAGGACTAGAATGGAAAGGAGAACTCGGAATTGGCAAATGAAAGTGAAGCCTCGGCCTTCTATTTATAGACAGCGATCGAAACTTCCGATCCTTGATCGGAACGTCCGAACCTCGATCGGAACGTCCGATCCTGCCATCGGGGCTTCCGAAGATCTTGATCTTCCACGTGTCAAAATATCACTTGTTGACTCCGGATAGGGGTGATCGGAGCTTCCGGTCCTGATCGGAGCTTCCGATCTTGCCACACGTCATGCCTGACGTAATAACGATCGGAGCTTCCGATCCTGTTCGGAGCTTCCGATCCTGATCGGAGCTTCCGAACTCTACCCAAGTAATTATGATTAATCCCTCAATTACTGATTTTGGTTCCGGGCTACTACATTCTCCCCTACTTAAGATATTTCATCCTCGAAATCAGATCTTATGTACCGAATGCAAAAACAGAAATCAGAAACATTCTTTATTCAAATCAGACATTTACAGAGTTTGCAACTGAATACAACTTTAAAGAATGAAATCAAAACAACTCAGGATGGTCTTTACGCATCATGTCCTCAAGCTCCCAAGTATCTTCCTCAGTGCCTCGGCGCTGCCACTGAACTAAAACCAAAGGAATGACTTTGTTCCGTAAAACCTTATCCTTATAATCCAGGATACGAAGAGGTTTCTCAACATAAGTCAAATCCTTGTCTACCTGAACCTCAGACCGCTGCAGAATATGAGATTCATCCGCCACATACCGTCGCAACAGAGATACGTGGAACACGTCGTGAATACTGGATAGATGCGGTGGCAAAGCTAGTCGATAAGACAAATCGCCAATGCTCTCCAAGATCTCAAACGGACCGATAAATCTGGGAGACAACTTGCCCTTAAGGCCAAATCTGAGAATCTTGCGGAAAGGTGACACTCTCAGAAACACTTTCTCCCCGACCTCGAACTGCAAGGGCCTACGCTTGATATTAGCATAACTGGCCTGACGATCCTGTGCAGTCTTAATCCGTTTCTTGATTTGATCAACAATATCTATCGCCTGCTGGATAAACTCCGGTCCCTCAGCCTGTCTCTCCCCCACTTCTTCCCAGAAGAGTGGAGTACGACAACGTCGCCCATACAACGCCTCAAAAGGTGCCATCCCAATACTAGTGTGATAGCTGTTGTTGTAAGCGAACTCGATCAACGGCAAATGATCCTGCCAGGCTGAACCAAAATCCATGACGCACGCTCTAAGCATATCCTCTAACGTACGGATAGTGCGCTCTGACTGACCATCAGTCTCCGGATGATAGGCTGTACTCAAACTGAGAGTAGTACCCATCGCACGCTGAACACTCCCCCAGAATCTAGAAGTAAACCTGGGGTCCCGATCGCTGACAATGCTCACAGGCACTCCATGAAGTCGGACGATCTCCTGAATGTACATCCGTGCCATGCGATCCACAGAATACTCTCGGCTATAGGCAATGAAATGCGCTGACTTGGTGAGTCGGTCAACCACAACCCAGAAAGAATCACAGTTCTTCGGGGATACTGGCAAATGGGTCACAAAGTCCATTGTGATAAACTCCCATTTCCATTCAGGAATAGGCAGACTGTGAAGCAATCCTCCAGGTCGTCGGTGCTTTGCCTTGACCTGTTGACACACCAAACATCTCGAAACAAACTGATAAACACTGCGTTTCATTCCTTTCCACCAGAAACGAGTACGTAGATCCTTGTACATCTTGTTGCTCCCAGGATGAATACTCAACTTAGTGCGATGTGCCTGAGACAAAATCTCCTCTCGCAACTCTTCATCTTGCGGAATCACAAGCCTACCAGACAAACACAGAAAGCCATCTGACTGATAATGAAATCCAGACGAGCTACCCTCGTTAGCTAGACGAGCTAAACGCTGGTTCTTCGAATCAGACATCTGAGCATCTCGGATCCGCGAATACAAGGCTGGCTCAGATAATATCGCAAACATCTGGATACTCTGCATACCTTTCTTATACTTGAAGGTATAACCTGAAGAGCAACAGTCACTGATCGCACTAGACATCGAACAAGTCTGAAGTGCGGATAGTCGCACCTTGCGACTCAAAGCATCAGCGGTGAGATTAGCAGCTCCCGGATGGTACTTAATCTCGCAATCATAGTCCTTAAGCAAGTCCATCCAACGTCTCTGCCTCATGTTCAACTCCGCCTGAGTGAACAAATACTTGAGACTCTTATGGTCGGTGAAGATCTCAAATTTCTCGCCATACAGATAATGACGCCAGATCTTCAAAGAGAACACAATGGCTGCCAATTCCAAATCATGGACTGGGTAGTTGTCCTCGTGAAGCTTCAGCTGTCTAGAAGCGTATGCGATCACATGCCCATTCTGAGTCAGGACACAGCCTAACCCCTGAAGAGAAGCATCCGTGTAAAATACATACCCTCCAGATCCTGACGGTAATGCCAACACCGGCGCAGAAGTCAACCGCCGTCGAAGCTCACGGAAATTCTCCTCACACTCGGAGGACCACTCAAAATCCAAACCCTTGCGGGTAAGCTGCGTCAACGGTCGAGCTAACTGAGAGAAGTTCAGAATGAAGCGACGATAATACCCTGCTAGACCCAGAAAACTACGGATCTCAGCAACTGTCGTCGGACGCGACCAATTAAGTACCGCTTGAATCTTGCTTGGATCAACAGAAATCCCTTCCCTGGATATGATATGGCCAAGAAAGACCACTCTATCCATCCAAAACTCACACTTGCTCAGCTTGGCGTACAACTGCTCATCTCGAAGAGTCTGCAGTACTAACCGCAAGTGAGAAACATGCTCTTCCGTATTACGCGAATACACCAAGATGTCGTCAATGAAGACCACGACAAACTTGTCCAAGTACTCCCTGAAGACACGGTTCATCAAATCCATGAATATAGCCGGCGCATTAGTCAAACCAAATGGCATCACTAGGAACTCGTAATTCCCATAGCGAGTACGGAATGCAGTCTTGGCTACATCCTGATCATGGACTCTCAACTGATGATACCCAGATCTCAAGTCAATCTTGGAGTAAACTGACGTGCCCTGCAGCTGATCGAACAAGTCATCAATACGAGGCAACGGATACTTGTTCTTCACAGTGACTCGATTCAGCTGCCGATAGTCAATGCACAGCCGCATCGACCCATCCTTCTTCTTTACGAAGAGAACAGGAGCTCCCCAAGGAGACACACTAGGACGAATGTACCCCTTGTCCAAAAGATCCTGTAGCTGATTCTTTAACTCACGCATCTCTGACGGAGCCAGACGATACGGTGCTCTAGAAATAGGCGAAGTACCCGGCATCAACTCTATGCCAAACTCGACTTCCCTAGCAGGAGGAAAACCCAGAATCTCATCAGGAAATACATCTGGAAATTCATCTACAACAGGAATGCTTTCTATCTCAATACTCCCAGCGGACAAATCAACTGCATAGATAAGGTAGCCTTCCCTGCCAGACTCTAGAGCTCGACAGGCTCTCAAAGCTGATACCAAAGGCATTGGGGGTCACGCTCCTTCACCATAGAAAAACCAACTCTCACTCCCCTCTGGATGAAAGCGTACTAATCTCTGATAGCAGTCCACTGAAGCTTGATAGGTAGTCAACATATCTATTCCCAGAATGCAATCAAAGTCGTCCATCGCCAGGACCATGAGATTCGCTAACAGAATGTTTCCTTCGAACTCTAAAGGGCAACCCATCACTAGACGCTTAGCCAAAGCAGATTGGCCCGTCGGAGTAGAAATAGACATCACTACGTCTAGTGCAATGCATGGTAACTTATGCCTCTTAACAAAACGTGTAGAAATGAAGGAATGAGATGCACCAGTGTCAATAAGTACAAGAGCAGGTATACCATAAAGCAGAAATGTACCTGCGATGACTTTCTCATTCTCCTCTACATCCTGATCATGTCTCAGGGCAAACACCAGGCCAGAAGCTCGTGGCCTCAAATGAGAACTCCCAGCAGACTGTCCCTGCGACCTCTGCTGAACGGTGGCCTGAGAACCAGATCCTGAACCAGAACCAGAACCGCCTCCCCCAGACAGTGGACAATCCCTCCGGATATGACCAGTCTCTCCACAATGGAAACAAGCTCCAGAAGCTCTACGGCACTTGTCGGATGGATGGTTCTTCCCACAGTGATCACACTTGTCCTTCTTACCGTAACGAACAACACCTCCAGAACCAGAGGAAGAAGAAGATCCAGACTTCTTGAAAGTTTGGGCACAGGGACACAAAGAACTAGCAGGCCTCGACAGAGGGAAAGACCTGTTCCGCCGTATGTTGTCCTCCGCCTGGTGACAACGGCTCACCAAACCCTCTTAGGACATGTCGTCGCCAACCGCCATACGGTCATGGATCTCAGGGTTAAGGCTCTGAAGGAACAGATTATACTTCATCTCTGAGCTATCAGCAATCTCGGGGCAATAGGATAGCAGATCAAAGAACCTCTGCTGATACTCATCGATAGACATGGCTCCCTGTCGCAGACTCAGTAGCTTGCCCGCCTTCGACTGTCGGAGTGCAGGAGGAAAATACCGCTTTTGGAAAGCTGTGCGGAACTCGGCCCAGGTGGCCACTCCTCTCGCCACAACAAAAGGTGCAGAAGTAAACCTCCACCACCTACGCGCACGCTCATCTAGAAGATAGCCAAGGGTCTCCACCTTCTGCTCCTCGGTGCATTGGAAAGTCTGAAAAGTCGTCTCCATGCGGTCTAACCAGTTCTCCGCATCCTCCGGAGACTCACCTCCAACTAAGGGCTTAGGACCCATGGCTAAGAATCGACGCACAGTGAAACGCTCGTCGTCATGGTGACGATGACGCCGTTCTCGACGAGGCTCCCAGTCGGCATCACCCCAACGCCCACCAACACTGCCATGAGAACTCTGGTCGTCACGATTTCACATCTACAAAAATACCTCAAGATGAGACTAAATCCCAAGAATTCTTTTGCATGCTCTGATACCATAAATGTAGTGACCCTTACCCAGATCACCTATTAAACAGAACTTATGCATGCAATTAACTTAATTAAACGGATATCAGAATAAAACTGTGGAAACCATAAATAATTTACAACCCCAAGTAAAGGAATCTGTAATTTATCCAATAATATACAACCAAATCGAATAGCTGTATAAACCCAAACAACAGTAATAAAACCTAGACGAAGCTCCAGCCGGCCAACCACTGACTAGCCCCTCCTGGATCCACCCTCCTCGTCCAATCGCAAACCTGCCCCATGGAATAGGGTGTCCAAAAAAATACAGAGTACGAGACGTGAGCATAAAACACTCAGTGCGAGAGTATGAGTATACATGCATACAAAGTGAACTCCCTATAGACTCGAGATCAAGGATCAGATAACAGAGACAGACCGGGCCCTGGTATGTAGCACGTTGTGCCGTCGCTTCAAGAGGTGGCTCCCATACCGAGATAACCTGTTGATATGCCGGACCCAAATCGATGGAAGTCCATCCACTAACAGGATAGGGTACAACCCTACTAACAGACATCTCGAAAGAGATACAGCAAGATGCAAATGAATGCAGCATAATATCATGGCATATAAATCATGCAGTCACATAATACATGCATACTCAGTCAGGATATCTCGAACAGTACTTTCGTACCTCAAAACAGAGCAAGCTCTTCCAACTCTAGGTCCATGCCTATAGTCTGCTCTACACTGCCAAATGATACTACTATCATTAAAGTGTTCTAAAAGCCTTAACTAAGCTATTGCATACTCCTAAATATTTATAGGAAGCAAAAGCTATACCTTCGTCCGTCGTTAGCCCTTTGATGTCGATGCCTCCAGAACTTGGGCACCACTCCGCTACGACTACCGAACGCCTCGCCGACCTCCGGACCAAGCCTAAGAAGACTAGAACAGCTCTAAAAGGACTAGAATGGAAAGGAGAACTCGGAATTGGCAAATGAAAGTGAAGCCTCGGCCTTCTATTTATAGACAGCGATCGGAACTTCCGATCCTTGATCGGAACGTCCGAACCTCGATCGGAACGTCCGATCCTGCCATCAGGGCTTCCGAAGATCCTGATCTACCACGTGTCAAAATATCACTTGTTGACTCCGGATAGGGGTGATCGGAGCTTCCGGTCCTGATCGGAGCTTTCGATCTTTCCACACGTCATGCCTGACGTAATAACGATCGGAGCTTCCGATCCTGTTCGGAGCTTCCGATCCTGATCGGAGCTTCCAAACTCACCTTCGGAGCTTCCGAACTCTACCCAAGTAATTATGATTAATCCCTCAATTACTAATTTTGGTTACGGGCTACTACAATATAGCTTCAATCTTACTCAGGTCCACTGATACACCCTCTCTAGAAATGACATGACCAAGGAATACCACTCGGTCAATCTAAAACTCGCACTTACTGAACTTGGCATATAACTGCTTCTCACGGAGAATCTGCAGTACATGCCTCAAGTGTTGCACATGCTCGTCAATACTACGAGAGTAGACCAAATTGTCGTCAATAAAAACCACAACAAACTTGTCCAAATAATTGCGGAAGAATCTGTTCATCAAATCCATGAACACTGCAGGTGCGATTATCAGTCCAAAATGCATTACTAAAAATCCGTAATGACCATACCTGGTACGAAACGCTATTTTCAAAGCATCCGCATCTCAAACACGCAATTGATGATACTCTTACCTCAGATCAATCTTGGAATATACAGAGGTATCCTGAAGTTGGTCAAACAAATCATCAATCCACGGAAAATGATACTTGTTCCTAACTGCCGCTTGGTTCAACAGTCTGTAATCGATATAAAAATGCATGGAACCATCCTTATTCTTGAAGAAAATAACTGTACGACAATCTATGATTCTTAATAAAACGTGCCGAAACGAATGAATGCGATGCACCAGTATCTATGAGAACGAAGAAGGAATTCCACACAATATAAATGTACTTATGATAACCTCCTAATTCTCTTTCTGAAATTGATCTTGTCTCAGCGCAAAGACTTGTTCGGGAATACATGGCCTTTGTTTGGTGCTCCTAACTAGCTGCCCTGCTGGCCTTTGCAGAACCAATGCTTGAGAACTAGAGTCGGATGTTGACACCCTACTCGTCTGCTGGCAGTCCCTCTTCATGTGACCCATCTAGCCACAACAAAAACAAGAATCACCTACTACATGGAATCTATCTGTACGATGGCGTCCTCCACATTTCTCGCACTGACCTCTCTTCTTTCAAAAGTGGAACACACCTCCACCGGCTGAACTTGAAGAAGAAGACGCACCAAGATTTTTGAAGGACTGGGATTTAGGACCCAAAGAGTTACTTGGTTGGAAGGAGGAGAATTTCCAGTTACGCTTGATGTTATCCTCTGCCTGCTGACAACGGTTAACCAACACCTCATAAAACGTCGGATTGTCGTAGATAGCTACATGATCATGTATTTATGGGTTAAGACCCTGCAAAAAATGGTCATACTTGGTCTCGGAGCTATTAGCAACGTAGGGGCAATACTGTAGTAGCTCAACGAACTTCTGCCTATACTCTTCTATAGTCATGTTGCCCTGCTTCAAGGTAATCAACTTTTTTGTATTTTCCTGACGGAGCGTTGGAGAGAAATATAGTTTCGTGAATTCCTCATGGAACTCGGCCCAAGTAGCTTAGCCTCGCGCAAATTCCAAGGGTGCGGAAGTGGACCTTCACCACTTGCGGGCACTCCCTTCCAGAAAGAAGTTAACGGCCTGCATCTTCTACTCATCGGTGTAGTGATAGACTTGAAGCAGTTCGCCATCCTCTCTAACCAGTTCTCCGCATCCTTTGGAGTCTCGTCGCTTGACAATGGCTTACAAGCCGTACGCACAAACCTACATAAGTCAAAGTGGTGTTTGTCATCCCTATGGTGACAGTGTCTCCGAGGATGATCTCTCTCCTCGGCATCTCCCCAACGACCACCTACACTCCCATGGCTCTCATCTCCACGTCTTGGCTATAAAAGTAATAGCATTTTAACCTCAAGACTGTTAACCTAAATCCCAAATCTCAAAACCTAGCTCTGATGCCAAAATGTAATGACCGGTCCCGGAATCACTAAGAAATCAAAGCTTGAGCATGCAAAATAACTTAATATGAAGTAATCAAATAAACCAGTAGAAACTTAATTAATTAAGTTAAAACTACCGGAATGAATACAACCGGTCCCAAACAAATGTAGATAAATGTTATACAACCCAATAGAATATAATGCTAAACTATTCAAGGGAAAACCTGGTACAGTGAAATCAAACCTGTTGCTGCTCAACGACCGCTACCTCCCGGTCCATTCAACCTAAGTCCTGCCCTGTTGAATGGGGTGTCCAGAACCAAAACCGAGGATGTGATCTAACAATGCTCAGTACAAAAGTATGAGTATACACATGCTATAAATGATAAATGCAAATGAACGGGTACCAAAAACCTATCACGGTAAAAACTCTTTCTCAAAAAATGGTGTCATGGTATGTAGCACACAGGGCCGATGCATCAGGAGATACTCCCATATCATAAGAAATAATTGGAATATCCTGACCCAAATCCATAGAACCATACAAAAAACCTCGGGGCTGAGCACCCCCTCTATAGGTAATATCAAGTTGTAGACTCAACGTGATAATGCATGCAACATAATATTCGTGAAATAATAGATGCCCATAAGTCATGCCATATAAATCATGTAAATATAGAACATGCATACTTAACCAGGGTATCTCGGATAGTACGTCTGTACTTCAGAATAAACAACCTAGCGGTATTGGCTCCCTAGTCCAAGCTTATAAGTAGACAATCACCGTATCACTAAACGTCTAATAAAAGTCTTAACTAGACTAATATCTACTCACTAAAGCTAATCAGAGTGCATCCGTAGTCAGCCATTTGATGACGATGGCCGCAAAACCTAGGCACAAATATGCTATGATCTCGGTAGTGCCTCGCTATCTACTACCCTCCAAAATGATTCCTAAAACCTACTAGAATCGAGTTGGAAATGAGAGGGAAGATAAGGAAATGAGCAAGGAAGAATGAGCTCTCGCCCCCTATTTATAGACTGCTACAAACTTAAATTGTAATTCATCCAAGTGTAGGTTGTCTACAAGTAATATACTCGTGAGTACGAGACCAATCCACGGAGAGGATGCTGTAAGTTTAATTTTAGCAATGATATATTATAGATTGAAATATTATTATAAAACTTCAAATACACAAATTATAAAATTGTCAAGGCTTCAAAGGTTCATTGTTGGTTTATTTAAGATTGCTTAACAAAAATAAATAAAAGAAACTAAAATAAGAATAAACATAAAAGAACAATTAAATATTTAAACAAATATATCATATAATATAGTTCTCACTATATTAATATCAGATTAACCGATATTTAATACATGGTACTCATAATATATATATATATATGCATAAATATAAACATAAAAGAACAATTAAATATTTAAACAAATATATCATATAATATAGTTCTCACTATATTAATATCAGATTAACCGATATTTAATACATTGTACCCATAATATATATATATAGATGCATAAATATGAACATAAAAGAACAATTAAATATTTAAAAATATATATCATATAATATAGTTCCCACTATATTAATATCAGATTAACCGATAATTAATATGGTACCCATAATATATATATAAGTGCATAAATATAAATTGACATAAAATTAAATGTTAGATCAAATCACCATATTTTATTTAGAACAACCGGCGGAGCCACGCTATCGTCTAAATAAAATATATGACTTTTGTTTTATGTTAGATGCAAGAAAGTAAATGTTAGTTGCGAGAAAGTAAATGTTAGATGCGAGAAAGTAAATGTTAGTTGTGGAAAAGTAAATGTTAGATGCGAGAAAGTAAATGTTAGTTGCGGAAAAGTAAATGTTAGATCAATTCACAATATATTATTTAGAACAACCGGTAGAGCCACGCTATTGTCTAAATAATATATATGACTTTATTATAAATTGAAACATATATTTATAGTATATAATTATTGTAGTATTTATTGTATCATATTAGACAACAAATCAAGGTAACCACATTCAAGGTACCAAGTATTTGATGTAAATAGATAACAATAAATCATCCAAATTATACCTACAAATAAAGATCAATTAGTAAAAATAAAAATAGAAAAGGAAAGAATATACAAAATATAAACAATCTTACTTGACCAACAATGAAACCTTTTCACCTTGACATAAAAGGATTTAGTTTGCCATGAACATAAGACTCAAGAGTAAGGATAAAATAAATTTCATACTTAAACTTGGAGAAATATGCACACTCAAACTCTTATTCTTACACACACAATATTTATTTTACAAGCGAGGAATTTCTCTACACTTTTGCATACTTCAAAGCTTATACAACACATCTATTTATAGGCCAAATGAGAGCAAGAGTCCAAGGCTCATTAAATATGGAATAGTAAAGTTGGTGGGTACTTGTCTCCTTGAATGTCAATACCATGACCCACCTTTAATTGACATGTTTGATGTCTTAGACCACCAATTCAGCCTTTCCATTCAACATAGAACACGTAGGATATTTTGTGTAGATGTTTTTGGACATATAATTCACCTTTTTTGGATAAAGGTGAAATAGTTATGATATTTTTACTACAAGCTAGTCATAGTAAAAGAAAATTTGTCTCCATTTTGATGTTTGATTATTTTGATCATCTTAATGAGGTTTTTGGAATTTCTTGTCTTCTACAAATTTGAAGATGCCACTTTTGTGATTCTACAGGATTTGAGATTACTCCAATATGACCTTTGTAGCTTGATTGATTTTATTTTTACCAAACCTGCGCAAAACATAAAATACAACATTTTTAGTAAAATATTTAAATATAAACACATAACACTAAAATAATACAACTTCATAATTTTAATGAAACATTAATTTTAAAACACACTTTTTAACATATAAATAATTACAAATTTTAAGTTTCATCATACCCCCAAACCAGCTAATTACTAGTCCCTTAGTAATAAAATATCATAAAATCACAAGTTAGATTTTTATTCCTTAATATATATATTCAAATTTGCAAACTTTAACATTTTAAAACACACTTGTAAGGAGATCATATGTTTATTTATAAATCTTGTTATCAACTAATATATTAATATATAATTGGATGAGTTATACATATATATTTCACACAATATCAAAATATTAAATATAAAAAAAAATTATATAAATATTTTCTTAAAACTTTGAGAAAAATATAATCAAAATGATAATTGAAGTCATTTTCATAACATGTATATCATCAGAAATTTTAATGTAAAAGTCTCAACTCCATATTCTCTCGGGTTATGATATTTCATATATAACTCTTTTTCACTCATGGAGTTGGGAGAAAATTATACACTTATTGAAAATGGCTAATATGTAAAGCAGACAATCAAATAACCTAATATTGAAAATAAGATAGGATAATTTACGAAGATGTAACGCCCGGGATTTATTGAATTAATCCGATAATTATTTAATTTTAATTCGAGTATATTTAATTTGGAAATATTTAGAGTTTTTATTTAAATTCTAATATTCTTAAATTATCTAGGATTGAAATTGAATTAAAAAGATTTGTCGAGGACCGATTTGCAAATAAGCAAGAGTTGAGGGGTCAAAGTGCAAATATGGGAAAATTGACTTGGGACACTTGTCTTGTTTTGTCTTAAAGGTGTATTCACCATATTTCTTCAGAATTGGAGCTGCAACTTAAGAAAAGAATAGTGAACCCTTATTCCAAGTTCAATCTTGATTTTCTAAATTCAATAACTTTTGCTCCGGTTGTCCGAATTCAATTCCGAAAAGAGTTCCGGAATCCTTGCGAGAAGGTCTATCTTTTGATAATTTTATGGAGGTATTTTGAGCTCGGGAAGTCAGCTTCAAATCAAAAAAGAATTGGACAAGGTTTGCTTGAAGATTAGTTTGCAAGACTTGGTTGTTGAGCAGATTTTTATTGAGGGTTGTGTGTGCAGATTTTGAAAAATTGAAGAGCTTGAAACCAAGATTGAAAGGTATAAGACTACCTCTAAAGAAAGGTCTTGCATACTCAATATGAATCTATTGAGTAATCCTTTCTAAAACCACATACTTTGTGCTTCTATGTTAATAGATGCTTATATGATTACTTGTTGAGATTAATGATTGATAATTTATTTGATATTGATGAGTTTGAATTATTTTGAGTTGTTGAGTTGTGGTAGATTGATTATAGAGTTGTTAGTAAACCTCTTGAGCCACAATTCTTTCGAAACCTTGAAAACAGAATCGAAAAGAAAATATTGGACGTGGTGAACTTGTATATGAGAGGCTTGAGATCTGACTTGATTTCTTTTTTCCACGATTCTCAGTATAGTGTTCACAGTCCAGGGAATACGAAATTTTTACCACCTCGAGCGGGAGTGTAGGTGGGAGGCTTGATTTTTGGCCTTATGATATTCCCGGGATCCCAACGAAATGATTTTTGAAAATATCGATTTTGTGAGATTTGAATCCTTGAACCCTCGACATGTCTTTGAGTCTTTATGTTATTGAATGAATTTTCTTTGGAAGATATTCAACAGGTAAGGGTATAAGGAAATGATGATTGTTTGAAGAGGTGATATTGACTTATTGATTTGATATGAGTTTGTAAATATTGATAGCATGTCTTGCTTAAATGCAATGTTTGCAACTTGATTTATAGCATGTTGAGTTAATATGTTTTAAGTTGCCTTGATTCTTATTTGTTGAATAATTGATATATACTTCAAGTTGAATTACTTAAGATTATGCATGTTTATGTTGTTTTATACTGGGATTAAATTCTCACCGGAGTCTCTCCGGCTATTGTCTTGTTTGTATGTGTGCATGACAATAGGTGGGACTGGAACAAGTCCGGGAAGACCGTGAAGAATCGAGACTTGAGAGATTAGAGTGATGATCCGGTATAGAAGTCTTGTTGCTGTCATGGTTATGTTAAGAACAAGAGTTGGAGTTATGAACTATTAGATTAGACCTTTTGTCTAGAGTTTCTACTCCTTTGTTATGTATCACACTTGAACTAGTTTTGCTACTTTTACTTTGAGATGTGGGAATAAACTTGTTAATAACTTTTATACCATGTTTGTTGCATCCGTTACTTGGTAGAGTTTGGTAGATGGATTATTGAAGCAGGGTACAACAACAATTCTGATTTTTTTGGCAGCTGACAGAACTCAGCTCGCTCAAGCGGAGCCCGAGGCTCGCTCGAGCGAGCCAAGGGAGGGGGTCTTGGACCCGAGAGGCCCTCGCTCGAGCGAGGGGTGTGGCTCGCTCGAGCGAGCCTCCTTGGCTAAAATAAAAAATAAAAATTTTTCGATGCTTTGGTTGCTTGATTATTGCTTGGTTTGAATTCATGATCTTGGATTAAATGTTTGATTTGAGAGATTAAGAACCGGTTCGTCACAACAGGTGGTATCAGAGCGTAGGTTCTGGACTGATTTAGAATGAGCGGGGTAGATCGAGTTCGCTTGATTTCTTTATTCGCATGTGATTGAATTCTTTTTGTAATTACCTGAAGTACATGCGAATATTGTGTTATAAATCCAGAACTATATGATCGCATGATTTTGTGATTTAAATTATCGAGCATGCTTTACTGTTTCTCAAATTATATGATGCTATAATTCTGTGTTTAAATGGTAAGAATAGCATGTCGTACAGATGCAAGAATTACATGCTTTCCTTATTATCTGAGTTGATTGAAAGCATGTATTAGTCAAGAATGAATCAGAATTATTCAAGAATGAATTAGAATTTGATCTCTTGAGAATGCACGAAAGCGCTGATCAGAGGAGGGTTGAGATAGAATCGGTTTACATGAGATTGTGTTATATACTAATCTGTTTGACATATCAGATATGCCTCCTCGTCGAATGATGAATAGACAGACAGAGACAGTTCCTCAACCAGAACAAGTGAATGTAGCCCCGATAGTGCCACAAACACCTGAAGCTCCGAGAATAGAGCAAGGCAATACATTGAGAGATATGAGTGATGTTACGGCGTCACCAATGGAGATACTTCTGAAAAGATTTCAATCTTTCAAGCCGCCTACTTTGAAAGGAACTGAGACTTCAGTTGAATGTGAAGGTTGGTTAGAGGATATTGAGATGATGTTTGATTCCCTTGATTATGCAGATGATAGAAGAATTAGACTGATTGGGTATCAATTACAAGATGTTGCAAAGAGCTGGTGGATTACAACCAAGAAAGCTCTCGAAAATCAAGGTACGACGATTACTTGGAAAGTGTTTAAAACTGAATTTTATCAACGATTATTTCCAGTGCTGTACAGAAAAGATAAGAATGCAGAGTTTGCCAATCTGAAACAAGGCAATTTGAACATCGAGGAATATGTTGCTAAGTTCTCTACCTTGCTGAAATTTGCTCCACATGTAGCTGAGAACGAAGAGGCTAAAGCTGATCAGTTCATTAATGGACTGAATCTAGATGTATTTACACTAGTGAATGCTGGTAGACCAAACAACTTTGCTGACGCACTTAATAAAGCAAAGGGAGCAGAGGCTGGTCTGATGAAACAACGAGAAGCATTGTTTGAGTTACAGTCTCAAAGAGAGCCACAGACACAGTTTCAGCAACCATTCCCCAGATCTGAGGAAGGTGGTAGCAGTAGTGGCAAGAAATATTCTTTGAAAGCAAGAGGAAAACAGTTTAAGAAATCATGATATAGTTCATCTAGCTCTAGTGGACAGAGGCACATTAGTTCAGAGTATGCAGGAGTTTATTGCAATAAATGTGGAGGGGGACATCCTAATGATCAGTGCAGAGGTGTACTTGGGAGTTGCCATATATGCTATCAAGCTGGACAATTTGCTAGAGTATGTCCGCAACGTGGTTTGAAAAGATCACATAGTGCAAGATCATGAAGAGAAGTGACTCAGCCTGAAAGGCAAGCATCTTTGGTATATTCCTATCACCCACAGCCTCCACCATAGATTATACCAGGAGGAAGCCAGCCGGAAGCATCGAATGATGATATAGCTGGTAATTATTCTCTTTATGACTATTTTGCTTATGAGCTTGCAGATATTGGAGCATCCCTTATGTTATCTCTGAACGACATTTTCAGATTATGTGCGTTACCTATTGATGTATTATCTACTGTGGTATCTATTCGTGATTTTTAAGGAAGTGAAATATGTCCGAATATTGTGTACTACAGTTTGAAGGTAATGTGAGTTAGATGGATTGTATCGTGCTTGTTTTGCCAGATTTTGAATTAATTATCGATTTAGATATGTTAACCAAGTATAGGGATGTCATAGATTGATTCAGAATTACTTGAATTGATAGAGGGCTGGGAATTCTACGTTAAGAGTTCGACATGATGAATTTCTTCGATATCTATTCTATTTATGATTTGATGATTGCAAAAAAGAGCAGAGAAAATTCTTTATTATGCAATCAATGTATTGGAAGCTAGCTCGGAATTGATTGATTTGTCAATTATTATCGAATTGCTGCTATTTTCCAAATGAAATTCTGAGATTAATTCCAGCCTGTGAGATGGACTTCGATACGTAACTGATGCCAGGTATCTTATTGATTTTCCAGTACCTTATCGAATGGCACCAACAGAACTGCACAAATTGAAAGAGACACAGATCACTGAGATTTTATGCTACTTATCAGAAATTGAATAAGGCCACAATACTAAATTGTTATCTTTTTTCCTTGATTAGATGATTGATTTGCACAGTTATAGAATTTATCGATTCTAACAGATGAGAAATGAATGCAGATGTGATAGAATTCTTGGTTTTAAAACCCAGACGGTCAATGAACTAGACTAAGAGATGTCAATTGAATGATTTATGAACAGTTTAGTAGTTCAGAATCGAAAGAAGATCAAATGTCGTTGAATTTTATTCTGAAATTATTTATATCGGTAAGAGATTGCGATATAATATTTGATAGTTCTACAGATAGCCTGATATGTTGTATTTGAAGCTATACAATATGATGAAATAGCTAAGAGTTATACAAGAAATGTTATTCCTTGCTATGAAAGATCGCCAAAAGAGTTTGATTTTGGAATTGATATGACTCGATGATATTGCAGAGATGTTGAAATCTAGTGTACTATTTTGAGTTGTATAGTACTGTTGTGCTACTGGTTGTTTTGAGTTTGTGATTGCTTGAAGTAGATTTCAACAAATGCAAGATTATGCTGTCTTGGATATGCTACATATATGAGAAGATAGTTGTAAAAGAAGTTAATGATATGATGAGATGACATGAATTATTAAAATCTATTGTCGAGTTGGAGACTTTAGATTTATTTGATTGATTGTGGCATCGATTGTCAAATAGATTGAGTATTTGGTTTTATGGGATTCCATTCGACCATCTTCTTCTCGATGGATTGTCTGAGTTGACTATCCAAAATTCGAGGAGATGCTCAGAATTCTAATATTTGATTCGGCATTAGCTGACTAATATTGCCACTTGAAGATTGTAATTCCTGTAAAAGCTATCTAATAGATGTAGCGATACTGTTCTGAATTGTGAAATGACAAGAAAATCAGAAATTCTCTGAATTGAGCTAGTATTTCAGAACTATCAGTTATCGGATCAGATATGATTTGAGGAATGACAGAGAAAGAGAAGCTTATTCAGAAGAGAATGAAGTTAGTTTATGATCGAGAAGCAAAACATACACAAATTAGACACCGACCCTTGTGTTTTGAACAGGGAGACCGAGTATGTTTTCATATTCTTTTCTTTTTTTAAAGAATTATATTTGACAATTACAGAATATTATCTCTGAGAATTGTTGAATCTTATGACACTTCTGAAGAAGTAGGCAATCTTGCCTATCAACTTATATTGTCTTTATGGCTTTCTGATATTCGCGATGTATTTTATGCTGCGAACATATTGGAAGGAGATTTCTTATGTACTTCAATAAGATGAGATTGATTTGATGCGACATTGATCTTTATCGAACAGCTGATACGAATATTTGATGAGAAAAAAAAACAACTCAGAATTGAATCAGTGGAGTCCTCGTAGAACTGAAGAAGTTATTGAGAAGATGAATCTGATAGAAGATAGTGTTATTCTGAGTTATTCTACTGATATGAGTTCTTATTCCGTATATCTCTTATTCCTTATCTTATGTGTGTATCGATTGCAAGAGATTTCAAGGACGAAATCCGATCTTAGAGGGGGAGAATTGTAACGCCCGGGATTTATTGAATTAATCCCAGAATTATTTAATTTTAATCCGAGTATATTTAATTTGGGAATATTTAGAGTTTTGATTTAAATTCTAATATTCTTAAATTATTTAGGATTGAAATTGAATTAAAAAGATTTGTCGAGGACCGATTTGCAAATAAGCAAGAGTTGAGGGGTCAAAGTGCAAATATGGGAAAATTGACTTGGGACACTTGTCTTGTTTTGTCTTAAATGTGTATTCACCATATTTCTTCAGAATTGGAGCTGCAACTTCAGAAAAGAATCGAGAACCCTTATTCCAAGTTCAATCTTGATTTTCTAAATACAATAACTTTTGTTCCGGTTGTCCGAATTCAATTCCGAAAAGAGTTCCGGAATCCTGGTGAGAAGGTCTATCTTTTGATAATTTTATGGAGGTATTTCGAGCTCGGGAAGTCAGCTTCAAATCAAGAAAGAATTGGACAAGGTTTGCTTGAAGATTAGTTTGCAAGACTTGGTTGTTGAGCATATTTTTATTGAGGGTTGTGTGTGCAGATTTTGAAGAATTGAAGAGCTTGAAACCAAGATTGAAAGGTATAAGACAACCTCTAAAGAAAGGGCTTGCATACTCAATATGAATCTATTGAGTAATCCTTTCTAAAACCACATACTTTGTGCTTCTATGTTAATAGATGCTTATATGATTACTTGTTGAGATTAATGATTGATAATTTATTTGATATTGATGAGTTTAAATTATTTTGAGTTGTTGAGTTGTGGTAGATTGATTATAGAGTTGTTAGTAAACCTCTTGAGCCACAATTCTTTCGAAACCTTGAAAACAGAATCGAAAAGAAAATATTGGACGTGGTGAACTTGTATATGAGAGGCTTGAGATCTGTCTTGATTTCTTTTTGCCACGATTCTCAGTATAGTGTTCACAATCCAGGGAATACAAAATTGTTACCACCTCGAGCGGGAGTGTAGGTGGGAGGCTTGATTTTTGGCCTTATGATATTCCCGAGATCCCAACAAAATGATTTTTGAAAATATCGATTCTGTGAGATTTGAATCCTTGAACCCTCGACTTGTCTTTGAGTCTTTATGTTATTGAATGAATTTTCTTTGGAAGATATTCAACATGTAAGGGTCTAAGGAAATGATGATTGTTTGAAGAGGTGATATTGACTTATTGATTTGATATGAGTTTGTAAATATTGATAGCATGTCTTGCTTAAATGCAATGTTTGCAACTTGATTTATAGCATGTTGAGTTAATATGTTTTAAGTTGCCTTGAGTTTTATTTGTTGAATAATTGATATATACTTCAAGTTGAATTACTTGAGATTATGCATGTTTATGTTGTTTTATACTGGGATTAAATTCTCACCGGAGTCTCTCCGGCTATTGTCTTGTTTGTATGTGTGCATGACAATAGGTGGGACTGGAACAAGTCCGGGAATACCGTAAAGAATCGAGACTTGAGAGATTAGAGTGATGATCCGGTATAGAAGTCTTGTTGCTGTCATGGTTATGTTAAGAACAAGAGTTGGAGTTATGAACTATTAGATTAGACCTTTTGTCTAGATTTTCTACTCCTTTTTTATGTATCACACTTGAACTAGTTGTACTACTTTTACTTTGAGATGTGGGAATAAACTTGTTAATAACTTTTATACCATGTATGTTGCATCCGTTACTTGGTAGAGTTTGGTAGATAGATTATTGAAGCAGGGTACAACATCAATTCTGATTTTTTTGGCAGCTGATAGAACTCAGCTCGCTCGAGCGAGCCAAGGGAGGGGGTCTTGGACCCGAGAGGCCCTCGCTCGAGCGAGGGGTGTGGCTCGCTCGAGCGAGCCTCGTTGGCTAAAAAAAAAAAAAAAATTTTTGAGGCTTTTGGTTTCTTGATTATTGCTTGGTTTGAATTCATGATCTTGGATTAAATGTTTGATTTGAGAGATTAAGAACCGGGTCGTCACAAAAGAAGAAACCCATTTTGTTTTTGTTTTTTTTTTTTTCCAATGTTTTTTTTTCTCTTTTTTTTTTCTTTTTGCACTTGGCTGCAAAGTTGTTTTTACAAAATCAAATATCTACAATAAACTTTGAATATATAACATTTTCTTTTTTCTATTTTCAAAGTTTGTTTATTTATTTATTTATTTATTTATAAGGTAAATCTATTACATTGATAATTATACTAGGGATATTAATACTCTACATCTTTACAATCAAACTTCAAACAACTTTGCAGCCAATTTTTATATGCACAATTTTTTTTTTCTTTTTTTTTCGAAATGGGTTTAATCTAGTAATCAACCATTTCTTAATAATCAATAAAAGATTATATGTTGTTTTCTCAATTCTTACCTCTCACTTACAAAATTTATGTGAGTATATATTGAACTTCTACAAATTAATTCCTTCAATTATACATGTTATTATTCATTCAATCAATATCACTTTAACTATATACTCATAAAAGTTTTAGAAAATATGTTATTTGAAAACACACAATTATATATTATTTATAACTTATATCCCATCAATTATATATTTTCTATTAAATTGATAAAAAGAAGTGTAAACAAACATATATACAAAAAGATTTTATTTTCTTAGTAGTTTGCAATTTAAATATATACAGAATATTAAAATCTAATTTATTGTGATAATATGATAAATAAAAACTAATGCGTGCCAGAAGTTTTTCGCTCCTTACTCTGCCATTGAAAAAGAAAAAATAAATATTATTATAGCAATATTTTTTTATTTTTAAATTTTTAAATATTTTTTTTAAAAGATAAACTCTCCCCCAAACCTGAATATGAAATTGTTTTTTAATTTTTAAGAAAAATAAAGAGTACATAATGAAAGAGATATCACCTGGAATTTATTGAAGATGAGGAACAAACACAAACCATTTTGTGACATGTTGAATCAATGATGACTTCAACATTTTCTTATGAGTTGAGGGTTGGCTTCCCATCCAATTTTTTTTTAACCCTCCTTTTCTTCGCATAAGTGTTTTTTCCTAGTCCAGACATATTTCGAATAGGTAAAATTTTTGGAACTTCGCCACCTAATCGAACCTTGGCTTCAATTATAAGACGAATATCCTCCGGAATTCCTTTTTGCATAAGAATTCTCAATCTTTCACGCCTGCATTCATAAATCATTCTTCGAACCTTTTTAGGAAGAGAAGAAGTGAAAACTTTTCCATGTTCTTTGATAGCTTCTTCCATTTTGAAAATAAAGAAATTTTTTTGTTTTTAATTTTTGGATCAGTTATTGTGGGAAACCAATTTAACCGACTGTAAGAGCCACGGAGTACCGTTATCCGCCACTTAACTGGGAAGTGAACTCAATTCTGCAAAAATAAAATGAAAATATAAGTAACAATTAATTTGGATCATATAAAGGCATAAACTCTTCATCAAGAATTTCATTTTCTAAAAATGGTTTAAGCCTTTGCCCATTAACTTTAAACACATTATTATTTTTTGGATTTTCAACATCAACAACGCCATGAGGATAGACAAATTTAACAATAAATGGTACAGACCATCGTGATCTAAGTTTTTCTGAAGACAAATTCAAGTGAGAATTATAGAGTAAAACTTTTTGTCCGATTTCAAAAGATTTTCTCATAATATTTTTACCATGAAAGACTTTTGTTTTATCTTTATAAATCTTTGCATTTTTAGCTGTTTTCTTTGACAACAATTGATCTCCACATACCTCAGAATGACAAAATTTAATGACACTACTTACCTCATTGTCGGGTATGCATCGTTGAAAAATTTGATCAGGATAATACTTAAACAAATAAAGATCATCCCAATAAAATTTTTTTACCTCTTTCAAGAATTTATTTTTATCTTGTGAACTCCAATGAGAAGGAATTTTATTTGTCACAAGAAAATTTACAATATTAGCAAACCAAGGCATAGTAGTAGCATAAAATAGTTGATCATCCGGAAAATTTTTATTTATTGGTATTTCATTTTGAGATGATTCACAAATTATTCTTGATAAATGATCAGCTACAACATTTTCTTCTTCAAGTTGATTGTTTTCTTCAAATAGTTTTGATTCAAAAATATTTTCTGAATCAAAATTTTCCACTAAACAAACATCAGATTGTTGATTTAAGTTTTCTTGTTGACATTCTTCCACGATAGTTTCTATTGCATTATCATCTTCTTCTTCAGTAATACTTGGTTGTTTACTTCAATTGAACACATTAAGTTCCAAAGTCATGTTTCCAAAAGATAATTTCATTATTCCATTTCGACAATTAATTAAAGAATTTGAAGTTTCTAGAAATGGACGTCCCAATATTATTGGAATTTCATTATGCACTTCTATTGGTTGTGTATCCAAGATAATAAAATCCACAGGATATATGAATTTATCGACTTGAACTAACACATCTTCTACGATACTTTTAGGTATTTTGATTGACCTATCGGCTAGTAAAAGAGTAACAGAAGTAGGTTTTAAATCTCCTAACTTAAGTTTTTCATAAACTGAATAAGGAAGTAAATTCACACTTGCTCCCAAATCTAACAAAGCTTTTTTAATTTTATGTTTTCCAATAATACATGAAATTTTTGGACAACCTGGATCTTTATATTTCAAAGTAGAATTATTTTGAATAATAGAACTTACTTGTTCAGTTAAGAATGCTTTCTTCTTTACATGCAGTTGTCTTTTCACAGTACATAAATCTTTTAAAATCTTTGCATAAGAAGGCACTTGTTTAATAGCATCTAATAATGGAATATTTATTTTTACTTGTTTAAAAACTTCATAAATATCAGAATCATTTTTTTGTTTTTTTTATTATTAACTAATGCATGAGGAAAGGGAACATGTTTATTTGACTCACATATTACTTCAGACAATTTATCATCAACTTTCTTAATTTTAGGACTCAAAGTATTATCTTTCTCAAAAGTATCAAGATTTTCATCCTTACTCTTTGAGCTTAATTGATCTTTGTTTTCATCACTATATGGATCATTAACTATTTTTTCACTTCTAAGAGTAATAACAGATTTTACTTGATCAAATTTTTCTTGATTTTGATTTTTAGGATTAGGTTGTGGTTGAGATGGAAATTTTCCTTTTTCATGAATATTAAGTGCAGATGCAAATTTTGTAAGAGTTTCTTTCAAATCATTCATGGATTCAATGTTTTGAATATTGATAGACTCTTGATTTTTAATGTATGCATGAATTTCATCTTCAAAATGTTTTCTTGGAGGTGGGACATAAGGAGCATAACCTTGATGATTTTGGTTATTTTGAAATGGTTGTTATGAAGGTTGTGCATTATTATCGTTCCTCCAACTAAAATTAGGATGATTTCTCCAACAAGGATTATATGTTTGTAAAAAAGGATCTAATGTTGGTTTTTTAAAATTGTTAACATAATTGGCTTGTTCATGGAGACATTCTTTAAATGAAGGCAAAGTAGGACAATATTTTGTAAGATGATCATGTGTGTCACATATATGACAAACAATTTCTTGAACACTTTTTAATTGATCACTCTTTTTCATTTCTAATGACTCAATTTTTCTTGCTAAAGATGCAAGTTTGGCTTGAATATCTACATCATCTTTAAGATGGTAAATACCAACCCCATTTGTTTGAATTATTGGTTTTACTTGGTGGTTCAATTGAGCCTATATTATCCCAAATTTGAGCATTTTCTGCTAATGACTCCAAATATTCCATAACTTCATTTGGGTTTTTATCTTCAAAAGTTCCATTACACATGAATTCTATCATTTGCCTATCTTTAGGTATTAAACCTTCATAAAAGTGAGAAACTATCCTCCATATTTCAAAACCATGATGTGGGCATGTATTAAGTAACTCTTTATATCTATCCCAACATTGATAAAATGTTTCCCCTTGTTTTTGAGAAAAAGTTGTAATTTGTCTTTTAAAAGAGTTTGTTCTATGGGAAGGAAAAAACTTTTTTCGAAATTGTTGTTGCATTTCTTCCCATGATCTTAATGAACTTGATCTCAAATTTTGCAACCATGTTTTAGCTTTATCTTTTAAAGAAAAATGGAAAAACTTTAACCGAACAATATCCATGCTACAATTTTGATCATTATAAGTGTTGCGAACCTCTTCAAATTCTCTGAAATGCAAATATGGATTTTCAGAATCTAGGCCATGAAAATTTGGTAAAAGTTGAATGATTTGCGGCTTAAAATTGAAATTAGACGCATCAAGAGGAAAAACTAAACAAGATGGTGTACTAGTTCTTATTAGATTCATATGGTGCCTAAGTGTTCTTCGTGGATCGATCTCGTACTCACGGGTATATATTACTTGCAGACAACCTATACTTGGGTGAATTACAATTTAATTTGTAGCAAGTTTTTGGCGCCGTTGCCGGGGAGGTATAAATTAAGTTTAATTTTTTTTATTTATGTTATTTATGCAAATAGTATGTTGTTTTTAATTGTATGATTGTTTGGAGTCGTAAACAAAGTGGTAGACTTGTTCAAGTATCTGAAAATAGTTTAAACATGGAGTATAATTCTAATAATCAAGATGATAATAATAATAATAATAATAATAATAATAATAATAATAATAATAATAATAATAATAATAATAATAATAATAATAATAATAATAATAATAATAATAATAATAATAATCAAGAACATGAACAACCAAGAACACTTAGGCACCATAGGAATCCAATAAGAATTAGTACACCATCTTGTTTAGTTTTTCCTTCTGATGCGTCTAATTTCAATTTTAAGCCACAAATCATTCAACTTTTACCAAATTTTCATGGCATGGATTCTGAAAATCCATATGTGCATTTAAGGGAATTTGAGGAGGTTTGCAACACTTATAATGATCAAAATTGTAGCATGGATATTGTTCGATTAAAACTTTTCCTTTTTTCTTTAAAAGATAAAGCTAAAACATGGTTGCAAAATTTGAGATCAAGTTCAATAAGATCATGGAAAGAAATGCAACAACAATTTCTAAAAAAGTTTTTCCCTTCCCATAGAACAAACTCTTTTAAAAGACAAATTACAACTTTTTCTCAAAAACAAGGGGAAACATTTTATCAATGTTGGGATAGATATAAAGAGTTACTTAATACATGCCCACATCATGGTTTTGAAATATGGAGGATAGTTTCTCACTTTTATGAAGGTTTAATACCTAAAGATAGGCAAATGATAGAATTCATGTGTAATGGAACTTTTGAAGATAAAAACCCAAATGAAGCTATGGAATATTTGGAGTAATTAGCAGAAAATGCTCAAAATTGGGATAATATAGGCTCAATTGAACCACCAAGTAAAACCAATAATTCAACAAATGGGGTGGTATTTATCATCTTAAAGATGATGTAGATGTTCAAGCTAAACTTGCATCTTTAGCAAGAAAAATCGAGTCATTAGAAATGAAAAAGAGTGATCAATTAAAAAGTGTTTAAGAAATTGTTTGTCATATATGTGACACACATGATCATCTTACAAAAAATTGTCCTACTTTGCCTTCATTTAAAGAATGCCTCCATGAACAAGCCAATTATGTTAACAATTTTAAAAAACCAACATTAGATCCTTTTTCACAAACATATAATCCTGGTTCGAGAAATCATCCTAATTTTAGTTGGAGGAACGATAATAATGCGCAACCTTCACAACAACCTTTTCAAAATAACCAAAATCATCAAGGATCCTTATATCCCACCTCCAAGAAAACATTTTGAAGATGAAATTCATGCATACATTCAAAAGCAAGAGTCTATCAATATTCAAAACATTCAATCTATGAATGATTTGAAAGAAACTCTTGCAAAATTTGCATCTGCACTTAATATTCATGAAAAAGAAAAATTTTCATCTCAACCACAACCTAATCCTAAAAATCAAAATCAAGAAAAATTTGTTCAAGTAAAATCTGTTATTACTCTTAGAAGTGGTAAAATAGTAAATGATCCATATAGTGATGAAAACAAAGATCACTCAAACTCAAAGAGTAAGGATGAAAATCTTGATACTTTCGAGAAAGATGATACTTTGAGTCCTAAGATTAAGAAAGTTGATGATAAATTATCTGAAATAATATGTGAGTCAAATAAACATGTTCCTTTCCCTCATGCATTAGTTAATAATAAAAAAACAAAAAAATGATTTTGATATTTATGAAGTTTTTAAACAAGTAAAAATAAATATTCCATTATTAGATGCTATTAAACAAGTGCCTTCTTATGCAAAATTTTTAAAAGATTTATGTATTGTGAAAAGACAATTGCATGTAAAGAAGAAAGCATTCTTAACTGAACAAGTAAGTTCTATTATTCAAAATAATTCTACTTTTAAATATAAAGATCCTGGTTGTCCAACAATTTCATGTATTATTGGAAAAAATAAAATTAAAAAAGCTTTGTTAGATTTGGGAGCAAGTGTGAATTTACTTCCTTATTCAGTTTATGAAAAACTTAAATTGGGAGATTTAAAACCTACATCTGTTACTCTTCTACTAGCCGATAGGTCAATCAAAATACCTAGAGATATCGTAGAAGATGTGTTAGTTCAAGTCGATAAATTCATATATCATGTGGATTTTATTGTCTTTGATACACAACCAATAGAAATGCATAATGAAATTCCAGTAATATTAGGGCGTCCATTTCTAGCAACTTCAAATGCTTTAATTAATTGTCGAAATGGAATAATGAAATTGTCTTTTGGAAATATGACTTTAGAACTTAATGTGTTCAATTTAAGTAAACAACCAAGTATTAATGAAGATGAAGATGATAATGCAATAGAAAATATCGTGGAAGAATGTCAACAAGAAAACTTAAATCAACAATCTGATGTTTTTTTAGTGGAAAATTTTGATTTGGAAAATATTTTTGAATCAAAATTATTTGGAGAAAACAATCAACTTGAAGAAGAAAAAGAAAATGTAATAGTCGATCATTTATCAAAAATGATTTCTGAATCATCTCAAAATGAAATGCCAATAAATGAAAATTTTCAAGATGACAAACTATTTTATGCTACTACTATGTCTTGGTTTGCTAATATTGTAAATTTTCTTGTGACAAATAAAATGCATTCTCATTGTAGTTCACAAGATAAAAACAAATTCTTGAAAGAGGTAAAAAAAATTTATTGGGATGATCCTTATTTGTTTAAGTATTATCCTTATCAAATTTTTCGACGATGCATACCCGACAATGAGGTAAGTAGTGTCATTAAATTTTTTCGTTCTGAGGTATGTAGAGATCAATTATTGTCAAAGAAAACAGCTAAAAATGCAAAGATTTATAAAGATAAAATAAAAATCTTTCATGATAAAAATATTATGAGAAAATCTTTTGAAATCGAACAAAAAGTTTTACTTTATAATTCTCGCTTGCATTTATTTTCAAGAAAACTTAGATCGCGATGGTTTGGACCATTTATTGTTAAATCTATATATTCTCATGGTGTTGTTGATGTTAAAAATCTTAAAAATAATAATATGTTTAAAGTTAATGGGCAAAGACTTAAACCATTTATAGAAGATGAAATTTTTGATGAAGAGTTTATGCCTTTATATGATCCAACTTAATTGTTATTAATATTTTCATTTTATTTTTGCAGAAATTAGTTCACTTCCCGGTTAAGTGGCGGATAACGGTACTCCGTTGCTTTTACAGTCGGTTAAATTGGTTTCCCACAATAACTGATCCAAAAATTAAAAACAAAAAAATTTCTTTATTTTCAAAATGGAAGAAGCTATAAAAAACATGGAAAAGTTTTCACTTCTTCTCTTCCTAAAAAGGTTCGAAGAATGATTTATGAATGCAGGCATGAAAGATTGAGAATTCTTATGCAAAAAGGAATTCTGGAGGATATTCGTCTTATAATTGAAGCCAAGGTTCGATTAGGTGGCGAAGTTCCAAAAATCTTACCTATTCGAAATATGTCTGGATTAGAAAAAAACACTTATGCGAAGAAAAGGAGGGTTAAAAGAAAATTGGATGGGAAGCCAACCCTCAACTCATAAGAAGATGTTGAAGTCATCATTGATTCAACATGTCACGAAATGGTTTGTGTTTGTTCCTCATCTTCAATAAATTCCAGGTGATATCTCTTTCATCATGTACTCTTTATTTTTCTTTAAAAAAAATGTCATATTCAGGTTTGGGGGAGGGTTTATTTTTAAAAAAAAAATTAAAATTTTTTTAAAAAATATTTCTATAATAATATATATTTTTTCCTTTTTCAATGGCAGAGTAAGGAGTCAAAAACTCCTGACACGCATTAGTTTTTATTTATCATATTATCACAATAGATTCGATTTTAATATTCCGTATATATTTAAATTGCAAACTACTAAGAAAATGAAGTCTTTTTGTATATATTTTTATTTATTCTTCTTTTTATCAATTTAATAGAAAATATATAATTGATGGGATATAAGTTATAAATAATATATAATTGTGTGTTTTCAAATAACATATTTTCTAAAACTTTTATGAGTATATAATTAAAGTGATATTGATTGAATGAATAATAACATGTATAATTGAGGGAATTAATTTTTAAAAGTGCAATATTTACTCACATAAATTTTGTGAGTGAGAGGTGAGAATTGAGAAAACAACTTATAAGCTTTTATTGATTATTAAAAAATGGTTGATTACTAGATTAAATCTATTTAAAAAAATATATATATATATATATATATATATATATTGTGCATATGAAAATTGGCTGCAAATATTGTTTGAAGTTTGATTGTAAAGATGTATAATATTAATATCTCTACTATAATTATCAATGTAATAGATTTACCTCATAAAAAATAAACAAATAAATAAACCTTGAAAAAAAATATGTTACATTTTCAAAGTTTATTGGAGGTATTTGGTTATGTAAAAACAATTTTGCAGCCAAGCAAAAAAGAGAAAAATAGAAAAAAAAGAAAAAAAATATAAAAACAAAATAAAAACAAAATGGGTTTATTCTTTGTAAATTATCCTATCTTATTTTCAATATTAGGTTATTTGATTGTCTGCTTTACATATTAACCATTTTTAATGAGTGCATAATTTTCTTCCAACTCCATGAGTGAAAACCAGTTATATATATAAAAAAATATATATATATCATAACTCGAGAGAATATAGAGTTGAGACTTTTACATTAAAATTCCTGAATATATACATGTTATGAAAAGGATTTCTATTATCATTTTGATTATATTATTCTCAAAGTTTTTAGAAAATATTTATATATAAAAAAATTATATATATTTAATATTTTGATATTGTGTGAAATATATATATGTATACCCCATCCAATTATATATTAATATATTAGTTCATATCAAGATTTATAAATAAACATATGATCTTCTTACAAGTATGTTTTAAAATTTCAAAGTTTGCAAATTTGAATATATATATTAAGGAATAAAAATCTAACTTGTGATTTTATGAAATTTTATTACTAAGGGACTAGTAATTAGCCAGTTTGGGGGTGTGATGAAACTTAAAATTTGTAATTATTTATATGTTAAAAAGTGTGTTTTAAAATTAAAGTTTAATTAAAATTATGAAGTTGTATTATTTTAGTGTTATGTGTTTATATTTAAATGTTTTACTAAAATGTTGTATTTTACGATTTGCGCAGGTTTGGTAAAAATAAAATTACTCAAGCTACAGAGGTCATAATGGAGTAATCTTAAATTCTTTAGAATCACAAAAGAGGCATATTCAACTTTGTATAAAACAAGAAATTCCAAAAACTTCATTAAGATGATCAAAAAAATCAAACATCAAAATGGAGACAGATTTACTTTTACTATGACCAGCTTGGAGTAAAAATATCATACGTATTTCATATTTTATCCAAAAGGGGTGAATGAGTTGTCAAAACATATCTACAGACAAACGGCTACGTGTTATATGTTTTGTGCAGAAGCCAAATCGGAAGTCTAAGGCATCAAACATGCCAATTAATGTTGGGTCAATGTATTGACATTCAAGGAGACAAGCACCCACCAACTGTACTATTCCACATTTAATGAGTCTTGGACCCTTGCTCTCATTTGGCCTATAAATATATGTGTTGTATAAGCTTTGTAGTGTGCAAGAATGTAGAGAATTTCTCATTTGTAAAATAAATATTGTGTGTGAGAATAAAAGTTTGAGTGTGCAAGTTTCTCAAGTTCAAGTATGAAATTTCTTTTATCCTTATTTTTGAGTTTTATGTTCATGGAAAGCTAAATCTTTTTATGTCAAGGTGAAAAGGTTTCATTGTTGGTCAAGTAAGATTGTTTATATTTTGTATATTCTTTCCTTTTCTATTTTTATTTTTACTAATTGATCTTTATTTGTAGGTATAATTTTGGATGATTTGTTGTTATCTATTTACATCAAATGCTTGGTACCTTGAATGTGGTTACCTTGATTTGTTGTCAAATATGATACAATAAATACTACAATTATTATATACTGTAAATATATGTATCTATTTATAATAAAGTCATATATATTATTTAGACGATAGCGTGACTCTGTCGGTTGTTATAAATAATATATTGTGATTTGAACTAACTTTTACTTTCCGCAACTAACTTTTACTTTACGCAACTAACATTTACCTTTCCGCAAATAACATTTACTTACTCGCATCTAACATTTACTTTTCCGCATCTAACATAAAAAAGGTCATATATTTTATTTAGACAATAGCGTGGCTCTGCCGGTTGTTCTAAATGAAATATTGTGATTTGATCTAACATTTAATTTTATGTCAATTTATATTTATGCATTTATATATATATTATGGGTACCATGTATTAAATATCGGTTAATCTGATATTAATATAGTGGGAACTATATTATATGATATACTTGTTTAAATATTTAATTGTTCTTTTATGTTTATATTTATGCATCTATATATATATTATGGGTATCATGTATTAAATATCGGTTAATCTGATAATAATATAGTGGGAACTATATTATATGATATATTTGTATAAATATTTAATTATTCTCTTATGTTTATTTTTATTTTAGTTTCTTTTATTTATTTTGTTAAGCAATCTTAAATAAACCAACAATGAACCTTTGAAGCCTTGACAATTTTATAATTTGTGTATTTGAAGTTTTATAATAATATTTTCATCTATAATATATCATTGCTAAATTAAACTTACAACATCCTCTCCGTGGATCGATCTCATACTCACGAGTATATTTCTTGCAGAAAACCTACACTTGGGTGAATTACAATTTAAGTTGTAGAACAGATGTGAAGCCTCAGGTTTCTAATCTCGTTCTTAGGGCAATTAGTAATTAAACATCATTAATGAACAAAGGAATGAATAAGATCAAACAAATTTTTTTTTTCAAAGGGGGTTGCGCGGGGTGGGTCAAAAAGAGCAGACTGTTCGCCCCCCCTAACCCAACTCTCAAGTTTGGGAAAAATAGGCAGCGCTCGGTCCGCTAAAAAGAGCAGACCGAGCACAACTCTGGGCAGCCTTTTGCTCTGGTTTTTGACAGCAAAATTTGACCATTTCCACCCTTCCAATCCATCACAATGATGTCCCAAAACATGTAAATATACATAGAACAAGATCTAAACATGTTTATAACAAGTGGATACATCAAACCAACCATTTAGAATTCAACAAAAGCATGAAACTAGACAAGGTGTTCATCAACTCCTCAAAAACACATTCATAAGTGTTTCTACCATGCTTGCTAGGCTTAATATACATTGTTTCAACTACAAAAACCCGAGTCCACATCTCTAGACTCTCTCATGAGCTACCCTCGTCAACTTTGGCCAGCTCTTGCCCCATCTGTTGCCATGCACACATACAAAACAAAGAAACAGCCGGAAACATCCGGTGAGAATACAATCTCAGTATAATCAACATATATACGCGTTAAATAAAAACATATCGACTCTAAACATTTCAACTCGAGAATAGAGTAAACGCATATATAAAAAATTGATTCCTATCACACTCTTTGCCATCAAGATTCGTATACGATCTTGACATGGATATCCATCTATCGTCGTCCCTTCGGACTAGAAAATAAGGTCGCCTCAGACCCTGGCATAAGAATCAATTCATAACTCATATAAAATAAGATCCACTACCTGTGATGGATTGACAACATCATAACATAATCAAAGCAATAAACAAGTATGTGATTTTAGCGGGACAACTCAAGAAGCTTCATTCTCGAGTTTCAAATCTCTGACTTGCGATGTCGTCTTATACCTTTCTTATTCTTCTCGAATTGTAGATACTTCAAATCTGAAATACAATCAAGAACACAATAATAAGAACAATAATTCATATCAAACTCTATTCCATTTCAACTCAAACATCATTCTATCTTCAAGTTCAAAACACTTCAAACCTCTTCAATTCCGTCCTCGGTTCAAAGTCATCAATCACGAGTCGTCAATCTCTTCTGAATTCAGAAATGAGGTAATCATAAGCATAATATATCAACAAAACATCCAGCTCAACAATCGATAATCAAAATTGCTCAAATTCGTGAACCGATGTCATAGCGACTGAAAAATCGATAACCGAAACAATACCGACTTCGAAACTCACAACTCAACTTCATATATCAGCAATAAAACATCATAAACCAGCATCTCAGTGGATATGTAGTTCGAAATACATGGTAGAAATCATATCAACTCAAAACAGCAATCGTTCGTTGAGTCGGTGGCGATACAACACAACACATAATCTCAAGAACATAACAATATACTCAAATTATGATCTCTACCATATCGTAATCTTCAAACCATGAAAAAATAAGTAGAAACTTACACTAGATCGAAGCCCTTGTCTCAAGGATTCCAGAACACTTTTCGGAATCAAAATCGGACGATCGAATCAAAAGTTACGGCGATTTAAAAATCAAGATTTCAAAAGGGAATGAAGAGAATCGGCTTCTCTGTTCTGAATTCTCTAAATTTTCTGAATACATATAACACTTACACGTATTCATGCTGATAATCAATAATAATTCAGATAATTTCAAATATAATTGCAGTTTAGCCCCTCAATTCTTCAATATTTGCGATTTGGTCCTCGGCCCTCTTTTTAATTCAATTTCAATCCTAAATAATTTAAGAATATTAGAATTTAAATCAAAACTCTAAATATTCCCAAATTAAATATACTCAGATTAAAATTAAATAATCTCGGATTAAATTAAATAATCCTGGATTAAATTAAATAATCTCGGGTCTTACATTTCTCCCCCAATAAGATATGAGTTCGTCCTCGAATTCATAAAAATTATAGATATGTTGTCGGTATACTCATAAGAAGAAGGAATAACAGAAAACTGAATAAGAACTCACATCAGTAGAATATATAAGGAAATCTCTGTCTCATGTCATCTTCAACTTCCCATGTCGCTTCTTCAACTCCGTGCGGACTCCATTGAATCTTCACCAATGGAATGGTATTCGTTCGGAGTTTTTTTTCTTTCCTATCAAGTATCTGAATCGGTTGTTCAAAGTAGCTAAGGGTTTCATCCAATTCAGCTTCATCAGATCGAAAAATATGCGACACATCAGATAGATATTTCCTTAGCATAGATACATAAAAGACATCATGTATTCCAGTTAAGATGGAGGAAGAGCTAGTCGATAAGCAAGATTGCCTATCTTCTCAAGTTTCTCATAAGGCCCTATAAATTGTGGAGATAACTTTCCTCGCTTTCCAAATCGTACTATGCCCCTGAACGGTGAGATCTTCAAGAACACTCTATTTCCCTGTTCAAAAGATAACGACCGACGTCGAACATTCGCATATCTAGTTTGTCTGTGCTGCGCTGTTTTCATTCTCTGCTGAATCAACTTCACCTTCTCAGTCATCTGTCTAATCATATCTGGTCCCAACTCAGGCACCTCTGACACATCATCCCAATACAATGATCGACACTTATTCCCATACAATTCTTAAAATGGAGCCATCTCTATACTCGTCTGATAACTGTTGTTATAAGAGAATTCCACAAGTGGTATAGAATCTTGCCATGTAACACCAAAATCAAGTATCACAGCTCTAAGCATATCATCAAGAGTCTGAATAGTTCGTTCAGATTGACCATCATTTTGAGAATGATAAGCGGTACTCAAATGTAAACGCGTACCTAGAGCTTCCTGTAGGCTATGCCAAAAGTGCGAAGTAAATCTAGGATCTCGATCAGATACAATCGATTTTGGCACACCGTGTAGTCTTACCACTTCTAGAATATAGAAATCCGCCATTTTATCATGACGATAAGTCATTCGGTATGGAATAAAACATGTAGATTTCGTCAACCTTTCAATGATCACACAAATAGCATCGCAACCTCGGGATGATTGTGGTAACTTCGTCACAAAATCTATGGAAATATGGTCCCATTTCCATTCAGGAATAGACAAACTCTGCAATATACCTCCAGGCTTCTTCCTCTCAGCCTTCACCTGTTGGCAGTTTAAACATTAGATACAAATTCAGTCACATCAGACTTCATTTGTTTCCACCAGTACTGATTCTTCAAATCATTGTACATATTCCTGCCTCCAGGGTGAATACTGAATCGACTACAATGGGCTTCTGTCAAAATATTCTGTCTCAAATCTGAAAGATTGGAAACAAAAATTCGGTGATTCACGTACATAATATCAACATCACTAACCTTGTACTCCGACTGATGTCCTGATCTGATCATGTCAATCGACTTCTGTACATTAAAATCAAATTTTTGTGCTTCTTTGACTCGAATCAATAATTCAGGCTCAACACTGATAGCATAAATTCTCATTGGTCTTCTATCTGTCTCAAATATATATCCAGAAACACAGCAATCTTCAATCAAATTAGATACACCTATAGTAGACAAGGATAAAGCACATACCTTCCTACTTAGGGCATCAGCTGCTGCATTCGACTTTCCTAGATAATATTTGATTTCACAGTAGAAATCTTTCAATAAATCGAGCCATCTTTATTGTCTCATGTTCAGTTCAGACTGTGAGAACAAATACTTCAAACTTTTGTGATCGGAAAAGATTTCAAACTTTTCGCCATACAGACAATGTCGCCAGATCTTCAGTGCAAAGACAATGGCTATCAATTCAAGATCATGAATTGGATATCTAACTTCATGTGGTTTCAGTTGTCGTTAAGCATATGCAACAACATCTCCTCTCTGCATCAAAATACACCTAATCCTCGGTGAGAAGCATCGCAATAAACAATAAAATCACCAGTACCTGAAGGGATTGTTGATAAGTGCATTTTGTGTGCATTATTTCGTGATAGGTTTATTTTTAATTTGTGTTCTTTCAAATTATTTTTATGTGTTTTTATGTGTTTTAGTTTATGTGTGGGTATTTCACTCCTCGAGTTAATTTTGTATGAAAATAAATTGTTGAAGAGTGAATTACAGAGAAGCTTTGTTAAAAAAATCAAATTTAATTTTAGATAGAGCCAAATCCAATTTTCACCATTCAGAATGACGATCAAGATGTTTTGAAGCTGCTGTTAAAATTTCAGCTTGATCCGACGGCTCGATCTCGAGATATGAATTTTTCAAAATCGTCGCTCGCTGTAGAAAATTTGTACTGCGCGCGCGCGAGAATGGAGCCCGAGCGCGCGAGTTTCATGTTCAGACTCAGTTTTTTTGCTCTGTGCACACGCGAGGCTTCTCCAGGCGCGCGCGCGCGTGTTTCGGGGTCAGTTTTGTTACGAAAAGTCCTATTTTGTGAAGGAAATTAATTGGTACAAGTTCCGGACCATATATATAGAAGATATAACATATTTTTGAGGGTTCGGAAGTTCCAGAAGGCAGACAACACAGAGGAGGCGGCTACAAGGCTTGGGAGAGAAAATTTCTCTTTTCTTTTCTTTTCTTCTTTTTATTTTTATTTTTGAATTATTTTTTTAATTATTGAGTAGTTTATTTTCAACCAAGACGGTGTGATTGGGCCGAACAAATTTATGTAGAAAACTTGGATGTTTGTTTGGGATTTTTTAGAGTTGATTTTATTTTATTGATTTTCAGATTTATATTTGTCTTGTGAATAGCCTGATCAACTATTTGCTTGCATGTTAATCGATTCCAAGTCAACAGAGGAGGCATTGATTTCGATCACTCTGATAATTAACATATTGTAAAACCGACTAGAAATAGAATTCGGTTTCAGTGTGCGGTTTGGGTGTGAACTGAATTTTCAAAAATATTTAATGCATTCAAATTTGATTAGAATTACGAAAGATTAGTTCATCAATATTTGAATAGATTTGATTGTTCTAGAAATAGTCCTTTGAAAAAGATAGGAGAATTCCCGTAATTTAAGATTAAATCTGAGTCCTGAATCGACTACATGTTACATGATTTGTTCGGTACCTACGTGTGTCTTGGTTGTCTTTGTTTTAATTATTTTTATCTTCAGTTATTTTTATTCTTATTTCTTAAGCAGTTTTTATTTTATTTTCTTATTTTATTTAAATCAAATTGCTTTTTATTATTTTGTCTAGATTAAGTAAAATAATTAATTCTTGAGAATTGACAATAGTCACTGTGGGATCGATACTTGGACTCTCAGTCCACTTTACTATTACTTGACCTGGTACGCTTGCCAGTAGATTTATATCACATGGATTTAGTCGGTTAATTGTCAAGACCGATGCTGTAGTCAACCTTTTCTTCAATTCAAGAAAACTAGTTTCACACGCTTCAGACCACACAAATGGTGCATTCTTCTGTGTAAGCTGTGTAATAGGCTTTGCAATAGACAAGAAGTCTTGGATAAATCGACGATAATATCCTGCCAAGCCCATAAAACTTCTGATTTCTGGCACAGATGTTGGTCTCTGCCAACTGATCACAACATTCACTTTGCTTGGATCAACTGAAATACCATCTTCTGATATAATATGACCCAGAAATACCACCTGTTTTAACCAAAACTCACATTTGGATAGCTTCGCATACAGTTTCTCCTCTCTCAACGTCTTCAAAATTGTTCTCAAATGGTCAGCATGATCAAACAAATTCTTAGAGTAAATCAAAATATCATTGATAAATATGATAACAAAGTCATCTAGATACTTTTGAAATACTCTATTCATCAGTCCCATAAATACTGCTGGTGCATTCGTTAGACCAAAATGCATGAATATAAATTCGTAATGGCCATACCTGGTTCTAAATGCAGTTTTAGGGATATCTTCATCTCTTACCCTCAGTTGATGATAGTCAGACCGTAAATCAATCTTCGAATATACTGACGAACCCTGCAATTGATCAAATAAATCATCTATAAGAGGTAAAGGATAACGATTATTTATCGTTGCTTTATTCAATTGCCGGTAGTCAATACATAGTCTCATCGTTCCATCTTTCTTTCTAACAAACAAAACCAGAGCGCCCCAAGGAGAAACACTCGGTCTGATATAACCTTTGGCTAACAAATCTTCAAGCTGCTCTTTCAGTTCTTTCAATTCAATTGGTGCCATACGGTAAGGTTCTTTTGATATCGGTTGTGTAACTGGCATCAATTCTATACTGAAGTCTACCTCCCGAAACGGAGGCAATCCCAGAATCTCGTCAGGAAAGACATCAGCGAATTCACTAACCACTGGCAAGTCAGCCAATTTTGGGCTAGTCTTCAGTACATCAACTGCATAGATAAGAAATCCTTCTGCCCCTTTCTGTAATAAGTCAGTCATAGAAAGAACAGATATCAAAGGAATTCTGGCTCGTGAACCCTTACCATAGAATTTCCACTCGTCAGCCATATCAGGTCTGAATCTTACAATATTCAGGAAACAATCAACTGTAGCTCTGTACTTGGTTAGCATATCGATACCGATAATGCAATCAAAATCAAATAAACCAAGAACAATACAGTCCAGCTCAATCTCACTACCTTCATACTGTAGCACACAATTTCTGACAGACTTTAAAGATACTATACCTTTTCCCAACAATGAAGATATAGATACTACAGTAGCTAAAAGGTCAATAGGCAATTCATGTAATGAAACAAATTGCTCAGATATAAATTTGTGTGAGGCACCTGTATCGACTAACACATAAGCAGGATAACCATAAATAGAGCAGTTACCTGCAATCACATAATCAGGCGTGACTTGTGCTTGCTCCTCAGTCAATGCAAACACTCGTGCTTGTTGCCTTGGAGGTTGATTCACTTACTGACCTCCTCATCCTCTACCTTGTGCTGCTAGTTGTGGTTGAAATGAATGCACAGAAGATCCTGATTGGGCCACTGGTATCGATGATCCAATAACCTGTGCACCTCCAGAACCACGCTGTGGACAACTCGTGCAAAATGACCTGTCTGATTGCAAATGTGACAAGTACCAAAAACTCCTCAGCATTGTTCACTGGTATGATGTCCTCCACACTTGGTAAAATACACATCAGATTTCTGTCCAGCTTTAAACTGTCGGGATCCACTTGAACTAGAAGAACTACCACCTGGACGTTTAAACTGTTTGCTTTTGCCTTTAAAGAAATTTTTCTTACCACTACTACTACCTCCAGCATCAAATCGAGGTGGTGGTGGAATCTGTGGTTGCTCTTGCGGTTGTCTCATCGATTGTGGTACAAACTGTGCTCCTCGTTGCCTCAGTATTCTTGCTTCAGCCCCCTTTGCATGATTCAGAGCATCGGCAAAGGTATTTGGTCTTCCCGAATTTACAAGAGTGAACACATCTGGATTCAAGCCATTTATAAATTGATCGGCTTGAGCTTCATCACTGGAAGCAATATGTGGAGCAAACTTCAAAAGACTAGTGAACTTTGCAACATATTCTTCAATATTTAACTGACCCTATTGCAAACTCGCAAACTCTGCTCCTTTGTCCTTTAGATAAGAAACAGGAAAGAACCGTTGGTAAAAAGCAGTTCGAAACACTAACCAGGTAATAACAGTACCTTGATTTTCAAACGCTTTCTTCGTCGCTATCCACCAACTCTTTGCAAGGCCATGTATTTGATGAATCACGAGTCTCACACGACGATCATCTGTATAGTCAAGAGATTCAAATAACTGCTCAATATTCTCAAGCCAATTCTCACAGTTAACAGAGTTCTCAGTTCCTTGTAACGTCGGTGGTTTGAAGGATTGAAATCGTTTCAGCAGTTTTTCCATAGGATTTGCATCACCACTCATCGTATCAACAGACGTACTACCCTGTCCTAATTCAGGTGTTGTTACTGGTACCTGTGCAGCATTAGTCTGTTCTGGCTGATTCACTGCCAATATCTGTCTAGTAGTTGGTGCTGGTCGATGAGGCATATCTGATAATCAAACATATTAGTGTACAATTCATCATCATATCATAACACAATTTTATTTCTGTCCGCCTCTGATAAGAACACAATGCCTTCTCAAGAGATCGATTTCTGATTCAGTAGCAGTCTAGCATGCTTCCAATCATATCAGATAACAGATAGCATGCAATTCTTAAAGCTGTAAATCATTTCAGATAATAAACATGCTTCTAGAATAAATCAATCAAAATATAAAACTCGATCTAACCCGCTCATTCTAGTTCAGTCCAAGAACTAACAGCGCTCTGATACCACCTGTTGTGAAGCCTCGGGTTGCTAATCTCATTCTTAGGGCAATTAGTAATTAAACATCATTAATGAACAAAGGAAGGAATAAGATCAAACAAATTTTTTTTTTTCAAAGGGGGGTGCGCGGGGTCGGTCAAAAAGAGCAGACCGTTCGCCCCCCCTAACCCAACTCTCGGGTTTGGGAAAAATAGGCAGCGCTCGGTCCGCTAAAAAGAGCAGACCGAGCACAACTCTGGGCAGTCTTTTGCTCTGGTTTTTTACAGCAAAATTTGACCCTTTCCACCCTTCAAATCCAAAACAATGATGTTCCAAAACATGTAAACATACATAGAACAAGATATAAACATGTTTATAACAAGTGGATACATCAAACCAACCATTTAGAATTCAACAAAAGCATGACACTAGACAAGGTGTTCATCAACTCCTCAAAAACACATTCATAAGTGTTTCTACCATGCTTGCTAGGCTTAATATACATTGTTTCAACTACAACAACCCGAGTCCACATCTCTAGACTCTCTCATGAGCTACCCTCGTCGACTTTGGCCAGCTTCTGTCCCATCTGTTGTCATGCACACATACAAAACAAAGCAACAGCAGAAAACGTCCGGTGAGAATACAATCTCAGTATAATCAACATATATACGCATTAAATAAAAACATATCGACTCTAAACATTTCAACTCAATAATAGAGTAAACGCATATATAAAGATTTGATTCCTATCACACTCTTTGCCATCAAGATTTGTATACGATCTTGACATGGATATCCATCTATCGTCGTCCATTCGGACTAGAAAATAAGGTCGCCTCAGACCCTGGCATAAGAATTAATTCATATCTCATATCAAATAAGATCCACTACCTGAGATGGATCGACAACATCATAACATAATCAAAGCAATAAACAAGTATGTGATTTTAGCGGGACAACTCAATAAGCTTCATTCTCGAGTTTCAAATCCCTGACTTGCGATGTCGTCATATACCTTTCTCGTTCTTCTCGAATTGTAGATACTTCAAATCTGAAATACAATCAAGAACACAATAATAAGAACAAGAAGTCATATCAAACTCTATTCCATTTCAACTCAAACATCATTCTATCTTCAAGTTCAAAACACTTCAAACTGTTGGAAAAAACTGGCGGTCAGATCAATCACGATTGATACCCGGTGCAGCGGAAGTTTAAAATTTTTATCATGGAACAATTCCATGGTGTGGATATCAACCATTCAACGATTAAATTATTGTGTGTGTAAAATTCAAATAACAATTATTAAATTTTACCTTCAATCTCGCAACGAGATTACTGGACACCAACAGATTTTATCTGCTCTTGTTGTCTCTCCCTGGAACCGATGAACTCCTTCAATCAGGTCCACGAACAGAGGTTTAATCCCTCTGATAGATTGCACTAGAAAATCTATCAGAAGTTTTCTGCGAAGAGAATAAACGAATCTGATTCGTTATTCCTTACTGCGATTCAAAATCACAGACCGGAAAATCTCGGGCAGAGTATGGGGAGGGTTCGGTCGAAACAATCTTTGAGAGGAACTAGGGTTTTCGATTTTTGCTCTCAAAAATTATGACCTGTTGTGTGTAATTTCTGTACTGAAATAACTTATTTATAATGCAGGCCACTAACACCTTAGGGCCCATTAGTCATAAGCTGGGGCCCGACAAGCAAAGCCCGCTCGTTCAGAAATTAATATAAAATTCATCGTGACTCCGATTGATGAGCTGATTTCACCAATGTGCACAGAAACCATTTCTGCACATTTTAAAGTCAAAATAAATTTTCCTGAATCCGAATTCAGTGGTTTTCCAAAAATGTCCATCCCTATGTCATTTTAGGAAATCCTACTCCCTTACTCTTATTTAAGAAGTCCAACTCCTTAGTTCATTAAATTTAACTCTTTAAATTTAACTATCTCAACGGGGATTAAAACTCCATTACACTGTGTGACCCTCATGGTTCAGGGATACAGCTAGCCGTGGGCTCACAACTCCTTGTGTGACTCGGAACAACACTTTCCGACTTGCCCAACGAATCATGGTAAAGCGCCTAGCAACATCGCCCATGATTCCCTAGGTATCACTTGATAGTGCCTACAAGAACCAGTAGATTTTGGTTAGCGTACAGTACGGTCCCCTTCATCCAAATATCCCGATCGAATCAACAACCATTGGTATATCGAGAGTCGCTCAAGATTCGATAACTATGCAATACATCTTGAAGATCAAATTAGTGACATCGCATGTGCTACTAAGAAACCATTTTCTTAAATCACATCAAGTACTCTGGCCAGAGATTTGTCACACTAATATCTCCTCAGATCGCATAGGATATCCACACTCGCAAGTATGTGGTGAATCCTTGACAACAATGCATTGACTCCTATATGTGTCGTAACTGTACCCAATCTCGACACCTGAAGACCCCATAGAGTCGGTAAACGAGTCAAAGCACAGCACTAGCATATAGAGTCTCCATGATGTTTTTCAAGTTGTAAGGACTAATGGTGTACAACCAAAACCGCGGACTTTATCCACTCGATAAGTGATAACCACTTGGAAAGTCCGGATAGGGTAGTTCGATTATTCATCCTATGAATATCCATTTGCATGCTTCGAACATCTCCATGTTCCCTACCAATGAAACGTGGTACTCCGCATCGCAAATGCTAGTCTCAAACTCGAGCGATCCTTATCCTTATTATCGGACGGGCTCAATCGACTAGGAACAGTTTAGAATATACAGTGACTATAAGATGTATTTCATGATAGACATCCCCATGTTCTAACCACATCTTACATACACTATAGTATATTCAAGGTCTTTATCAAAACAACAATAGTATATCACAATATAACAATATGAAGTAATATAAAGTCATTGCCATAAAAGTGTAAATAATATTAAACAAAAGATTGTTTATACAAAGAGTCATCAAAGCCCATAGCCACACAGTTGGCTCACTGGGCACCCACTCTTACAATCTCCCACTTGCCCTATAGCCAACTAGTCATACTACGTAGACCCATTGCTTCGCGATGTTTGTCAAACAATGGTCCTGGCAAGGGCTTAGTAAGCGGATCAGCGATATTTTCTGCAGAGGCCACTCGTTCGACAATGATGTCTCCTCTTTCCACAATCTCCAGGATTATGTGGTATTTCCTCAGTACGTGTTTGGATCTTTTGATGAGACCTTGGTTCCTTTTGGCTTGAGCAACGGCACCCGTTTGTCACAGTACACCGGGACTGGACCAACAAATTCAGGAATGACGCCCCAACTCTTGGACGAACTTCCTCATCCAAACGCCTCTTTAGCAGCAGCTGATGCTGCAATGTATTCAGCCTCAGTGGTGGAATCCGCTGTGGTGTCCTGCTTGGAACTCTTCCAAGAGACAGCACCGCCATTGAGCATGAACACAAATCCAGAGGTTGACTTCGAGTCATCCACATCACTTTGGAAGCTAGAGTCGGTATAGCCTTCCAATTTGAGTTCTCGTCCTCCATAAACCATGAACATATTCTTAGTCCTTCGCAAGTACTTAAGAATGTCCTTCACGGCTTTCCAATGCATTTGACCAGGATTAGACTGATATCTGCTCGTGACACTCAGAGCAAATGCTACATCCGGTCTGGTAGATATCATCCCATACATGATACTACCTATAGCTGACGCATATGGTACATGTGTCATATTCTCTATCTCTTCATCAGTCTTGGAACACATAGACTTGGATAGAGAAACTCCATGACACATGGGTAGATGTCCTCTTTTGGACCCATCCATTGAAAACCGTTTCAATATGGTATCGATGTAGGTTGTTTGAGTGAGTCCTATCATTAGACCTATCTCTATAGATCTGTATCCCAAGAATGTAGGATGCCTCTCCCAAATCCTTCATCGAAAATCTACCTGATAACCATATCTTTGTTGACTGCAACATCCCTACATCATTCCCAATGAGTAGGATGTCATCAACATAAAGTACTAAGAAGTCACCGCATCCTTAACTACTTTTCTTGTACACGCAAGGTTCCTCCGGGTTCTTGATGAAACCAAAATCTTTTATTGTTTCATCAAATTTCTGGTTCCAACTTCTTGATGCTTGTTTTAGACCATAAATTGATCTCTGAAGCTTGCATACCTTATGCTCGCTTCCATTGGATGTGTACCCCTCAGGCTGCTTCATATAGATTTCCTCCTTAATGTCTCCATTAAGAAAAGCAGTCTTCACATCCATTTGCCATATCTCATAGTCATACCATGCAGCTATGGCAATTAGGATTTCTTATGGACTTGAACATTGCAACTGGTGAAAAGGTTTTGTCATAGTCAACTCCTTGCCTTTGAGTATAACCTTTAGCCACCAATCGCGCCTTGTAGGTCAATACCTTACCATCAGGCCCAAGCTTTCCTTTTGTAGATCCATTTACACCCTATCGGAACAATTCCATCGGAGGATCTACTAAAGACCAAACTTGGTTTGTATGCATCGAATCCAATTCTGACTGCATAGCTTCAAGCCATAAATTCGAATCCGCATCAGAAATTGCTTCCTTGAAGTTTCTTGGATCACATCCAATGTCGGGTTCATCTTGATCCCCTTCAAGAAGAAGACCATATCGAACTGGAGGTCTAGAAGTCCTTTCGGATCTTCTAGGTGCAGGCGTGTCCAGCAATGGTTCCTGAGGTGTAGATCGTTATTTTGTATTTCGGGTTCTTCTCGAACTTCTTCGAGTTCCATCATCTCGCCTTTCTTATCCAATAAGAATTCCTTCTCCAAGAAGGTGGCATTCCTAGAAACAAACACCTTTGTTTTCAGCAGGATAATAGAAATAATATCCGATTGAATTCTTCGGATACCCTACAAAATAACATAAGCTGGATCGACTATCCCAACTTATCTCCCACTGTCCGCTTCACGTAAGCAGGACATCCCAAATCCTCAAGTACGAATACTTAGGAGCTTTGCCATTCCATAACTCGTATGTGTTTTGTCCACTGCTTTAGTGTGGACGTTGTTCAACAACAATACCGCCGTTTCAAGCGCATAGCCCCAAAACGAAGGTGGAAGCTCAGTGAAGCTCATCATAGATCGAACCATGTCCAACAAAGTTCGATTACGACGCTCCGATACACCATTAAGCTGTGGTGTCATAGGAGGATTCCACTGAGAGAGAATCCCATTCTCTTTCAGATAGTCCAAAAACTCGGTACTCAAGTATTCTCCACCTCGATCCGATCGAAGTGCTTTAATACTTTTACCTAGCTTGTTTTCTACTTCAGCCTTGAATTCTTTGAACTTTTCAAATGCTTCAGACTTATATTTCATTAAATATAAATACCCATACCTTGAATAATCATCATAAAGGTAATGAAGTAGGTGTGGCCATGTTGAGTCCCTACTCTAAATGGACCACAAACATCTGTATGGATCAAATCCAACAGATTCTGACTACGCTCAGGTTTCCCCCTTAAAAGGAGATTTAGTTCATTTTTTCCTTTTAGGCAGGATTCACAAGTAGGTAGAGAATTAATATCAGACATATCAAACATGCCCTCTCCCACTAGCTTTTCATCCTCCTTGAGGAAATATGACCTAGCCTAGCATGCCAAAGGTTTGCCGGTTTTGACTATCGATTTTCCTTTTGTTTGTTGTCGCCGGTTTATCAATATAATTCACTGGAACGTCTTTTAGTTTTAAGTTGTATAGATCGTTTTTCAAGGTTGTCCATTTCCAATTAAACATTCATTCTTGTAAATATTGCAAATCCCATTCACAAAATTGCAAGAATAACCATCTCTATCAAGCATAGAAATAGAAATAATGTTTTTAATTAAATCTGGCACAAATAAAACATCTCTTAACAATAATTTAAAACCGTTCTGCAAAGTCAAACAAACATCTCCAATGGCCGTAGCTTCAACTCTGGAACCATTCCCGAGCCTCAGCTGGGTCTCACACCATCTAAGCCTGCGACTTCTTGTCATCACCTGCAAATCATTGCAAATGTGAGATCCACATCCGGTATCCAATACCCAAGAAGTTGTATTAAGTGACATGTTTATTTCAATATAGAACATACCCTTTTGCAGTTCCCAAACTGCTCAAGATATTCCTTGCAGTTGCGCTTCCAATTGACCGGCTTCTTGCAGTAATGGCAAACATCCTTGGATTTTCCATTGTTTGAAGCCTTTGTCCTTTTGCTTCTTCTCGGGCTCAACTTTCTTGGTGGGGTAGAACGTTTCTTGCCCTTTCATACTTGGCCCCTTCTTCGCAGAAGATGAGGAGCCCACCAAGAAAGCTGCTTATCCTTCTTAAGTGTGGATTCATATGTAACGAGCATATTGACCATCTCTTCAAGGGTGGCCTCTATCTTGTTCATATTAAAATTTATTACAAATCCATCAAATGAAGAAGGAAGAGACAGAAGCAATAAATCCACATTGAGTTCATGCTCCAACACCAAATCTAGGGTCGCCAACTTCTGTATGAGCCAAATCACTCGTACCCCATGATCACGACCGAAGTCCCATCACGCATGCGGCAACGTCATCAACTCCTTAACAGTAGCGAACCTTTCAGCCCTCGACTGAGCCCCAAAAAGTTCCTTGAGTTGCGTGTGAATGTCAGCAGCATTCACCGTGTCCTCAAATCGCCTCTGGAGTTCATCAGACATCGAGCTTGCATATAGCATTTGGTCTTGATGTCATGGTCACACATGCATCAAGTTTGGCCAATTTCCTCCGGACTTATGTCAGCTGGTGCTTCCTTCGGAGGTGCTTTCTCTAATACGTAGAGCTTTTCTCCGAAGTTAAGACAATCTTCAACTTCCGGAACCATTCCGTATAGTTGGCGCCATGTCAACTTGTTTTGTTCGAGGATCGAGAATAATGGATTTCGCGAATTCATTGTATGAAATACTGAAAAGAAAAACAGACATATATCAATGATTGTTTAACAATTTACTAAGACATAAAATAGGCGAATTTAATTTTATGAATCTCACTCCCACTATTTTAACGATTTCACCACCCTCTAGTGAAAACGGGAAACTTTTTCCTTAGTGAGAACATGGAGTCCAATTGACAAACTTATGGTCCCGAATAATATCAGCCAACCATAATTCTCAAAAGGTAGAGCCCAATTGCTTCCAAAGCAACCCCCATGTATTTACCTCATGTCCAATAAGGGCCCAATAATATGACGCCGTTTAAAGTGACATGTCAAGATGACCCATCAATATTAAGTTGTGATGGACGGTCGCCATGTGGATCCCCCAATAATATGAGCCGATCCCATGGGAGTTCCACCCAACTTACAACATTTGTCGATCCAATGTACAGCTTTCCGACGGACGGGCCCCCCCAATAATATGAGCCCGCGAACCACATCCGCGGGTAGCATCACATACATTGACCGTTGATGGAAGGTGGGAACATTTAAACAAATTTAAATTTCCTTTATTTATCTTGATATTAATTTTAAATCATATTTAAAATGAGGGATTTTTAATTATAAAAATATTTGTCTCATCATATTCATTTTATTGCATGCTTGCCGGATTCACGCAATTTATGTCTAAACATGCATACAATCATAATATCACATATTATATAGGATGATCGATTTCATTTCTAATTGACCCGTGGTTGCCAATCACGGGTCTTAGTCCAATCCTAGGTAATATGCAGTATGCAAATGCAATCCTATTACATATGCTTCCAATTTACATTTCTTCAGTCTTCATTGTCTGCTGGGCCCACCATCTTCAAATCTTGATCTCCCACTAAATCTAATGTATTTACAATAAATAACAATGACAAGTAGGGGATACATTTTTAGGGGTTGGGAACGGGCTATAAACCAAGCCCACTTTTATTACATATGACATTCATATCGGGCCATAAACCAGGCCCATTAATAAAACCAACAATAATAAAGACAAAATGTAAATTCCTAACATACACCTACAAAATTGGTCATGGCAATCGATCATCCTTATCCAATAACATTTAATTCAAAATTAATTATTGGATAACATGCTGTGGCAATTCAAAATTTAAACAAGATAAAATCATATTTTATATATAAAAATCTCATTTCACATATAAAATCATATTTTATCTCTATATCAAATAAAATCATTTTATCTATAAAATCCAATTTTTACAATAAAATCATATTTTACTTAATATATCATAAGATCATATCTTATCATCAATTGTACCAAAATAATTGATTTCAAAATTCAATTTACGGATAAAATATTAAAAATTTTCCAAAATTCAAATTTATCCAAAATCAATTTTAAAATTTACGGACTCGAACAATTCGATCCGAAATCTCGTGAACCAATCAAAAACAATTTTTGACCGACCAAAAATAAAATTTTAAATATTAAAATTAATTTTAAATAAAAATATAATTTTATCCCGCGGGCCGCCCGGGACACTCCCGGCCGGCCCGCACCCGGGGCGCGGCCGGGGGCAGCCCGCTGCCCCCTTAGGGCAGCGCCTGGCGCCGCCCTTGGGCGGCGCCGAGCGCCGCCCCTGCGCAGCGCCCAGCGCTGCGCTGGGCAGCGCACAGCGCTGCCCTGGGCGGCGACGGTCGCCGCCTTGGGCGGCGCCGTGCGCCCCGGGGCAGCAACAATTGCTGCCCCACCGGGCAGCGATCCAATCGCTGCCCGGGTTTTGCCCCGAAAATTTTTTTTTTTTTTTTATTTAAAAATATTTATTTTGTTTCAAAAAACCGAGACTCAAAAATTTTGTACAATTGATTAATTTAATCGTTTGATCTGAGCAACCTGGCTTTGATACCACTGTTGGAAAAAACTGGCGGTCAGATCAATCACGATTGATACCCGGTGCAGCGGAAGTTTAAAATTTTTATCATGGAACAATTCCATGGTGTGGATATCAACCATTCAACGATTAAATTATTGTGTGTGTAAAATTCAAATAACAATTATTAAATTTTACCTTCAATCTCGCAACGAGATTACTGGACACCAACAGATTTTATCTGCTCTTGTTGTCTCTCCCTGGAACCGATGAACTCCTTCAATCAGGTCCACGAACAGAGGTTTAATCCCTCTGATAGATTGCACTAGAAAATCTATCAGAAGTTTTCTGCGAAGAGAATAAACGAATCTGATTCGTTATTCCTTACTGCGATTCAAAATCACAGACCGGAAAATCTCGGGCAGAGTATGGGGAGGGTTCGGTCGAAACAATCTTTGAGAGGAACTAGGGTTTTGCTCTCAAAAATTATGACCTGTTGTGTGTAATTTCTGTACTGAAATAACTTATTTATAATGCAGGCCACTAACACCTTAGGGCCCATTAGTCATAAGCTGGGGCCCGACAAGCAAAGCCCGCTCGTTCAGAAATTAATATAAAATTCATCGTGACTCCGATTGATGAGCTGATTTCACCAATGTGCACAGAAACCATTTCTGCACATTTTAAAGTCAAAATAAATTTTCCTGAATCCGAATTCAGTGGTTTCCAAAAATGTCCATCCCTATGTCATTTTAGGAAATCCTACTCCCTTACTCTTATTTAAGAAGTCCAACTCCTTAGTTCATTAAATTTAACTCTTTAAATTTAACTATCTCAACGGGGATTAAAACTCCATTACACTGTGTGCCCCTCAAGGGTTCAGGGATACAGCTAGCCGTGGGCTCACAACTCCTTGTGACTCGGAACAACACTTTCCGACTTGCCCAACGAATCATGGTAAAGCGCCTAGCAACATCGCCCCATGATTCCCTAGGTATCACTGATAGTGCCTACAAGAACCAGTAGATTTTGGTTAGCGTAACAGTACGTCCCTTCATCCAAATATCCCGATCGAATCAACAACCATTGGTATATCGAGAGTCGCTCAAGATTCGATAACTATGCAATACATCTTGAAGATCAAAATTAGTGACATCGCATGTGCTACTAAGAAACCATTTCTTAAATCACATCAAGTACTCTGGCCAGAGATTTGTCACACTAATATCTCCTCAGATCGCATAGGATATCCACACTCGCACGTATGTGGTGAATCCTTGACAACAATGCATTGACTCCTATATGTGTCGTAACTGTACCCAATCTCGACACCTGATGACCCCATAGAGTCGGTAAACGAGTCAAAGCACAGCACTAGCTTATAGAGTCTCCATGATGTTTCAAGTCGTAAGGACTAATGGTGTAAAACCAAAACCGCGGACTTTATCCACTCGATAAGTGATAACCACTTGGAAAGTCCGGATAGGGTAGTTCGATTATTCATCTATGAATATCCATTTGCATGCTTCGAACATCTCCATGTTCCCTACCAATGAAACGTGGTACTCCGCATCGCAAATGCTAGTCTCAAACTCGAGCGATCCTTATCCTTATTATCGGACGGCTCAATCGACTAGGAACAGTTTAGAATATACAGTGACTATAAGATGTATTTCATGATAGACATCCCCATGTTCTACCACATCTTACATACACTATAGTATATTCAAGGTCTTTATCAAAACAACAATAGTATATCACAATATAACAATATGAAGTAATATAAAGTCATTGCCATAAAAGTGTAAATAATATTAAACAAAAGATTGTTTATACAAAGAGTCATCAAAGCCCATAGCCACACAGTTGGCTCACTGGGCACCCACTCTTACACAAACCTCTTCAATTCCGTCCTCGGTTCAAAGTCGTCAATCACGAGTCATCAATCTCTTCTGAATTCTGAAATGAGGTAATCATAAGAATAATATATCAACAAGACATCCAGTTCAACAATCGATAATCAAACTTGCTCAAATTCATGAACCGATGTCATAGCGACTGAAAAATCGATAACCGAAATAATACCGACTTCGAAACTCACAACTCAACTTCATATATCAGCAATCAAACATTATAAACCAGCATCTCAGTGGATATGTAGTTCGAAATACATGGTATAAATCATATCAACTCAAAACAACAATCGTTCGTTGAGTCGGTGGCAATACAACACAACACATAATCTCAAAAACATAACAATATACTTAAATTCTGATCTCGACCATATCGTAATCTTCAAACCATGCCGAAATAAGTATAAACTTACACTAGATCGAAGCCCTTATCGCAAGGATTCCAAAACACTTTTTGGAATCAAAATCGGACGATCGAATCAAAAGTTACGGCGATTTAAAAATCAAGATTTCAAAAGGAAACGAAGAGAATCGGCTTCTCTATTCTGAATTCTCTAAATTTTCTGAATACATATAACACTTACACGTATTCATGCTGATAATCAATAATAATTCAGATAACTTCAAATATAATTGCAGTATAGCCCCTTAATTCTTCAATATTTGCGATTTGGTCCTCGGCCCTCTTTTTAATTCAATTTCCATCCTAAATAATTTAAGAATATTAGAATTTAAATCAAAACTCTAAATATTCCCAAATTAAATATACTCGGATTAAAATTAAATAATCTCGGATTAAATTAAATAATCATGGATTAAATTAAATAATCTCGGGTCTTACATCAGAGCTTTCGAATGAACTTTGAAACTACCGATCGTCCTTTCGAACTCCCTTTACCGAATGTGTGTCTCTGATTGGACAACACATTATTGCCGACACAAAACATATCTACCAAAATCTAGTTCAATTCTTTCGAACTATATCAGGTTTAATCAACCAATCAAAAACCATACCTTGTCTGATTGACCCGAGATCGAAGCTTCCGATCTCCAGTTCGGTGCTTCCAAACTTCTTTTTGGAGCTTTGGAACTATCCCAACATTTGAAGCCCTCGGTACCATTTTTATCATTCTGAATCCGATTTTCAACTCCTTAAACCCAAATGAGAATCCCTTAATCATATTTAGACAGTAGATTAAATTATTCAGGAGTCGGGCTATTACACCTGCACTGATCAACATGGTTCAGCAGAACCAGTTTAATGGGAGTGCCACTTCAGATCCTCATCTGCATCTGAGGACATTCCTGGTGATCACTGATACAGTAAAAATTAATGGTGTTTTTGAGGATATTATTAGACTAAATTTGTTTCCATTTTCTCTCAGGGATCATACAAGATGTTGGTTTCAATCACCGTTGGGTAGCATAATTACTTGGGAGGATATGGTAGTGAAATTTATAGAAAAATATTTTTCTCCTGCTAAGTCCACTCAATTGAATATTGAAATCAACACATTCAGGCAGCATGATTCTAAACAGATGTACGAGGCTTGGGAGCATTACAAGGACCTGATTGGGAGGTGCCCAGACCATAAGTACCAAGATTGGGTGCAAATTGAATTTTTTTACAATGGACTAAATGCACCCACGAGGATTTCTGTGGATTCAGCTGCTGTAGGCACTATATTTTCAAAGGATCCTGCTCAGGCGTATGACTTGCTGGAACTTATGACGATCAATAGCTTTCAATGGCATACCGAACGAGCTGGAGTGAAGAAATCAGCCAGAGTCTATGCCTTGGATTCCATTTCATCTCTTTCTGCTCAAGTCTCGACATTGACTACACAAATAACGGTGAAGAACAAGGTGAGTATAGCAAATTCTAAAGGTGTGGCAATCACCATTGCAAAGTCACAAACTCTTGATGAGGCTCCATACATCAACAGCAAAGGCTATGCAAGATATCAAGGTAACCCTATTCCAAATTCTTATCATCCTGGTTTACGTAATCATGATAATTTTTCTTATGTGAATAACAAGAATGTATTGAATCCCCTTTTGAAGAATTAGTAAGGACTTTTGTTGCTGAATCTGGATAAAGGATGGCGAAGTCTGAATCTCAACTCGATAGCTTGGAGATGCTTATGAGAAATATGAGTGCCACAATGAAATCTATGGAGACACAAATTTGGAAATGGGAAAATGAACTGAGAGATCAAAACAGAGGTCAGTTCCCGAGTAACACTCAGGTGAATCCAATAAAACACTATAAAGTCATAGCATTAAGAAGCGGAAAAGAAGTTGGTGATGATGAATCTAAAGCTGAAGTTGAGAAAGAGAAGGCGGTCAAAAAAACTGAAGTTGGAGATAGTATGAATGGCGAGAGCAAAACTATGGAGTCAAAGAGTGCGTCCAAACAGAAATTTGCGCTGAAGCCGAGGCTTCCTTACCCACAAAGATTCAAGAAAAAAAGCATTGGATGAATAATTTTCCAAGTTTCTTAATATTTTCAAGAAATTTCACATCAACATTTCATTCACCAATTCTTTGCAGAAAATTCCAAATTGTGCTAAATTCTTGAATGACGTGATGTCTAAGAAGCGGAAGTTTGAAGAGTTCGAGATGGTGAATCTGACTGAAGAGTGCAGTGCTATCCTAAAAAAGAAGCTACCATAGAAAATAAAAGATCCCGGGAGTTTTACGATTCCTTGCACTATTGGTTCTTCTAATTTTAATAAAGAATTATGTGATCTAGGAGCTAGCATTGATTTGATGCCAGTCTGTTTTTAAGAGCTTAGGACTTGGGGAGGTGAAACCCACGACAATCGCATTGCAGCTAGCAGATATATCTCTCACATATCTGTTAGAGTAGGTGCCCATAAGGCCAACTGTTGGCAGGACATTATTGACTCTATTTACAAAAAATCTTTATTTAATACAATTTATCTTCTGTATATGACAATCTTTATCTCTATACCCATGCAAGCTGCATTGATAAAGACCTTGAATATACTATAGTGCATGAAGGATGAAATAATCATGGGATGATTAGAATGAAACTCATCTTTATTCCACTGTATATTCTAAACAATTGTTCCTATTCAATTAAGCCGCCCAAACGAAGGATAATGGTCGCTTGAGTTTGAGAATAGCATCTATGATGTGGAGTACCACGTTTCATTGGTAATGGATATTGGATGTCCAAAGCATATAGATGATGACACATAGGATGAAGTCATAGAACAACCCTCGTAGGGCTTTCCAAGTGGTTAACAGTTTTCGAGTGGATGAAGTCCTGATTATGGTTGTACACCATTAGTCCTTATGACCCGGGACAACACTAGGCTCTGTGTATTAATACTGCACTTTGATCAGTTTACTGGCTCCAAGAGAGCACCATAGTGGCATGGTTGGGTGTAGCTATGACATACATGGGAGTCAGTGGTTGCAGTTGGAGATTCACCGCACATTTATAAAATGTGGATATCCTATATGATCTGAGAAAATGATAGTGTATTCAGTCTCTGGCCAGGGCATGATATATGTTTTAGGAAAATGGTTTCTCTAGTTACATATACAATATCACTATGCATTATCCAAGAAGATAAAATATAGTTATCGAATCAAAGGCAACTCTCGATATACCAATGGTTGCTGATTCAATCAGGATATATGAAATAAAGGGACTATACTGTACGTTAACCATAATCGACTGGTTCTTGCAAGCACTATCAGTGATAACTAAGGAATCATGGGGCGGTTGTGAGACCTCGATTCTAAACCACTAATCTCGGATTAAACAACTATTAAGCGAACAAGAATCCAAGAGTAAAACAAGTCAAAGTTTTTTTTTTTTTTTTAAAAAAAAAACGCCCGCGCCCGCGCGAGGAACCAAGCTCGCGCGCGCGCGGGCAAACGATCCCGAGGCCCAACGGAGGCCTCGCGCACGCGCGAGGAACGCCTCGCCCGCGCGTGGAAGGCCTGGGCAGAAATGCTCAGGCTGCAGAAAAAGGAAAGGGATTTCCGCGCTTGGTCTGACATGCCTTCAAATACAATTACAATAACAGGGTGTAGGGAAACATGCCATAACAAGTCATGCTTTCAGAAGGCCTAAAAACAACCAGAAGTCTAAATCGATACAACAACAACATACTTCGATTTCAGATTACAATCCGAATACAAACTAATTCGAATAACAAAACATATCAAGTTCGAGTTCTAACATGCTTCAATCTTAAACTAGATAAACATGCTAATTCGACTTCTAAACCGAGTCTCACTTCTACTACTTGCCCTCGAAGCTAACCATGCCTCTTCTGACTTGTTCCTGCCCCACCTATTTCCAAGTACACATACAAAACAAAGCAACAGCCGGATAACCGGTGAGAATGATAATCCCAGTAAAAGCAACATATCAAGTAATGAATATACAACATGCTATCAAACCACATATTCAAGTCGAAGTTAATGATATGCATGTCTTTAAAACCAGGATATCGATTCTGATAAACACGGGAGTATTGCTCTGCTTTTGGGATCCCGAGGATGAGATCACGTAACGACTCACCGACTCTCCCAATCGAGGTGGTGCCACGTATCCCACTCCTCTAGAATTTGAGCAACCATAATGAGTATGCTAGCACTAGGCGAAATACTACAACCTAGGTCACTCAATCATAGTTCCCAAACGTCTAACAAAAAGGGCGGTTCTGCCCGCTGAAATCAAAGTAGGCTCAAGATGAATGCATAACAGAAACATAAACATAAGCCACATAACAAAAACTCAATCAATCAACAATTACAAGTTCCACGTGCTAGAACAAGTATCAATGCAATATGTGATTTAAAAAGGGAAACTCGAGAACCAACAGTCCCGAGTATGCTATCCCGCTATGATGACTGCTTTTACCTTTCAATGCAGTAGTTCCAACTCCAGGAAAGCTACAACAAAAGATTGTATCAACAACTATACAATCTAAACAACAACTACAGATCAAGGTAAATCTCATTACCGATCTTCGTCCAACTCTGAAACGATCAATCAGCTGCTAACTCAGGGCTTGACAACTCCAAACGAATCTGTTCAGATACAAGAGATTGATCAACAACAAAGACCAACTTACAAGCCAAGTTCAACAACTCAAAAAACGGTTCGAAACCCTCAAAACTCAAACCGACGGCATAACGGCTATAAACTGAACAAACCTGCAACGCAGACAGCAGTTCAATACTGATATCAACTCAATTCAATGCTAAAACCACAACAACAAGACAAACCCAACAAATCTCAAAACCCACATTTTCGAATAATACTTCCAAAAATCATAACAATTCCGAACGTCGCTCTAATTCAAAACCGACAGATAATAAACGATCAGAACTCTGTAGAGAACAACATACTCGAATCTAGAACGATTATAACAACATCCAAAAACTAGAATGTATCCGATCGTAGAAGAACTTACAATATAACAGAGCTCTCACTGCAGTGATCGATAATCTGCCTTCAGAATTAATTTCTAACGGACGGATCGACCGGAAACCGAGATTGGAAGAGCTTGGAAACGTTTTCCCCAAGCTTCAATGGAGTTCACGGTTGAGAGGAAGAGGAGGAGCTCCTTTGAGAGTCAAAATAAGTGTAGATAATATATAAAATTCCATATTTGCATTTTAGTCCCTGAAATTTCCAAAATTTGCAAAAAGGACCCGATCAAAATCAAACCGGCTCGAGAACTCTGTAATCTCTGATTAACTCAAATAAACTCATTTAAGATAAAAACGGGGCGTTACAATTCTCCCCCACTAAGAAGAGATTTCGTCCTCGAAATCAACGAGAACCACAACTCATAAGATAGAATAAAGAACTAAAGATAGTAAGAAGAACTCACGTCATCCGAACAACTCTGGAAAACGTTGTCTCATGTCAGATTCTGTCTCCCAAGTCGCTTCCTCGACTCCGTGATGGCTCCACTGCACTTTCACCAACGGAATCAACTTGGTCCTGAGTTGCTTTTCTTTCCGATCAAGGAACTGAATCGGTCGCTCAAAATAGCTCAAGGTCTCGTCTAACTCGGCTTCGTCAGGCTGAAGGATATGAGAAATATCTGGTTGGTACTTTCGCAGCATAGAGACGTAAAAAACGTCGTGAATACCAGATAAAGACGGAGGAAGTGCAAGTCTGTAGGCAAGATCGCCTATCTTCTCGAGAATCTCGTACGGACCGATGAATCTCGGAGATAACTTTCCTCTCTTACCGAATCTGACGGTGCCTCTGAACGGAGAAATCTTAAGGAATACACGGTCTCCCTGCTCAAAACTCAGAGGTCGACGTCTGACATTCGCATACTTCGCCTTTCTATCTTGAGCTGACTTCATTCTGGTCTGAATGATCTTAACCTGCTCTGCCATATCTCTAAGCATCTCCGGTCCCAAATCTGGTGACTCGGACAATTCATCCCAAAACAACGGAGATCGGCACTTTCTACCATACAAAGCCTCAAAAGGCGCCATACCGATACTCGCTTGGAAGCTGTTGTTGTAAGAAAACTCGACAAGAGGCAAAGAATCCTGCCAACTAGTGCCAAAGTCTAGCACTACCGCTCGCAGCATATCCTCCAACGTCTGAATAGTCCGCTCTGACTGTCCATCTGTCTGAGGATGATAAGTTGTACTCAGATGCAATCGAGTACCAAGTGCCCCCTGAAGATTGTGCCAGAAGTGAGAAGTGAATCTAGGATCTCTGTCTGAAACGATCGACTTCGGCACACCATGCAATCTCACAACATTGCTAACATACAACTCAGCCATCTGATCATGGCGATACGTCATCCTGTACGGAATAAAACACGCGGACTTCGTCAATCGGTCGATCACTACCCAAATAGCATCGCATCCTCGAACGGATCGTGGTAGCTTCGTGACAAAATCCATAGAAATGTGATCCCATTTCCATTCAGGAACAGATAGGCTGTGCAACAGACCACCTGGTCGCTTCCGCTCTGCTTTCACTTGCTGACAGTTCAAACACCGAGATACAAATCTCGCAACATCGTCCTTCATTCTCTTCCACCAGAACTGACTCTTCAGATCGTTGTACATCTTACGACCTCCAGGATGAACGCTAAACCGACTGCAATGAGCCTCTCAGAGAATACGCTGTCTCAACTCCGAAATATCAGGCACAACAATACGGTTATTCACAAACAAAACGTCATCTCTAACCTGGAATTCTGACTGATGCCCAGTTCTGACTTTCTCTACCGAAACCTGAATGCTCGGCTCAGACTTCTGTGCTTCTCTGATTGCAACAAACAATTCCGGCTCGGCTTGAATAGCAAACACTCTGATAGTCTCCCTATCTGTTTCAAACTCTAAACCAGAAATGCAACAATCATCGACCAACTGAGAAACACCGATAGTTGAAAGAGATAGAGAACAAAGCTTTCGGCTCAAGGCATCTGCAACTGCATTCGACTTCCCTGGATAATACTTGATCTCACAGTCAAAATCCTTCAACAGATCTAACCATCTTCTCTGTCTCATATTCAGCTCTGCCTGTGAAAACAAGTACTTAAGACTCTTATGATCAGAAAAGATCTCGAAAGACTCACCATAAAGATAGTGACGCCAGATCTTCAAAGCAAATACAATTGCTGCAAGTTCAAGATCATGAACAGGATAACGAGTCTCGTGCAGTTTCAGCTGCCTCGATGCATACGCTATCACATGCTTATGCTGCATAAGAACACAACCCAAACCTCGGTTAGAAGCATCACAATACACTGCGAAACCTCCAGTACCTTTCGGAATAGAAAGAATTGGAGCACTGGTCAGTCTCCTCTTCAGATCAACAAAGCTAGCCTCACAATCTGAAGTCCAGACAAAAGGCGCATTCTTCTGAGTCAGCTGGGTAATAGGCTTGGCAATAGACGAGAAACCCTCGATGAAACGACGGTAATAACCAGCTAAACCCATGAAGCTTCGGATCTCAGGTACTGATGTCGGTCTAGGCCAATTCATAACCGCTTCGATTTTGCTGGGATCGACAGAAATCCCAGCTTCAGAAATAATATGACCGAGAAAGACAACTCGATCTAACCAGAATTTGCATTTCGATAGCTTGGCAAACAACTGCTCAACTCGCAAAATCTGCAAGACGATCCTCAAGTGCTCTGCATGGTCAGTACGGTTCTTCGAGTAGATAAGAATATCATCAATGAAAATAATGACGAACTCATCTAAATAACGCTGAAAGATACGGTTCATCAAACCCATAAAAACAGCTGGAGCGTTAGTCAAACCGAATGGCATGACTATAAACTCAAAGTGACCATACCTCGTTCTGAATGCGGTCTTAGGAACATCTTCCTCTCGCACTCTCAGCTGATGGTAGCCTGACCTCAGATCAATCTTAGAGTAGACAGAAGAACCCTGCAGTTGATCGAACAAGTCATCTATTCGGGGTAAAGGATACCTGTTCTTAACTGTAGCCTGATTCAATTGACGGTAGTCGATACAGAGCCGCATAGAACCATCCTTCTTCCGAACGAATAGAACAGGAGCACCCCAAGGCGATACACTAGGTCTGATGTATCCCTTGGCAATCAAATCCTCAAGCTGCTCCTTCAACTCTCTCAATTCAACAAGTGCCATACGATAAGGAGCTTTTGAAATAGGTTGAGTACCTGGCACTAAGTCAATGCTGAATTCAACCTCTCGAATGGGTGGCAATCCAGGAACATCTTCCGGAAACACATCAGCAAAATCTCTAACTACTGGTAAGTCAACCAAAGCTGGGCTAGATTTCAGTACATCAACCGCATAAACCAAAAATCCTTCTGCACCTCTCTGTAACAAACGAGTCATAGATAACACTAAAATCAAAGGAATTCTAGATCGAGAACCCTTACCAAAGAATTTCCACTCGTCTGCCATTTCAGGTCTGAACCTGACAACCTTCAGAAAACAATCAACTGTCGCCCTGTACTTGGTTAAAGCATCTATCCCGACAATACAATCAAAATCTGACAACCCAAGAACAATACAGTCGAATTCTAACAAATTCCCCTCGAAACAAAATTCACAGTTCCGGACTAGTCGGACAGAAACAATTCCTCCACCCAAAGGTGAAGTAACAGCTACTACTGTAGGAAACAATTCAGTTGGCAAAGCATGCAATAACACATATTTATCAGAGATAAAGGAATGGGAAGCACCGGTATCTATCAAGACATGAGCAGAATGACCGAAAATCGAACAGTTACCTGCTATGACATCGTCAGGTGCTGCCTGAGCCTGATCCTCTGTCAATGCAAAGACTCGTGCTTGCTGTCTCGGAGGCTGATTTGCACTAGAGCTACCTCCCTGTCTGTTCTGCTGTTGCTGGGGTTGGAAAGAGTGCACTGCAGACGACTGCCTCTCCGGCTGAGCTGCAGGTCTAGATGAACTCCCACTCTGAGCTCTATCTCTATTACGTTGAGGGCACACTTTAGAGAAGTGTCCCGGTTGCTGACATGTGTTACAATTGCCGAAGACTCCCACACACTGATCCGGTGAGTGTCTTCCTCCACACTTGCTGCAGTACAAGGATGATGACCCAGAACTCGGTCCTGAACCGAATTGCTTCGAACCACTGGAACTGGACGAACTGTTCCCCTGTCTCTTGAACTGTTTACCTCTTGCCTTGTACTGGTCCTTTCTGTTTCCCCCACTGTTTCCACCTTCATACCTCTGCTGCTGGTTCTGATGTTGAGGTGGCTGATTCTGGTACTGAGATGGTTGGTTCTGATACTGCCTCTGCTGCTGAGGTGCCCCCTGATTACCTCTTTGCCTCCACAAGCCTGCTTCTGCTCTCTTTGCGTAATTCATGGCATCCGCAAAGTTGCTAGGCCTGTTGGTGTTAACCAACGTGAAGACATCGGGGTTCAACCCGTTGATGAACTGATCTGCCTTAGCTTCTTCATCTCCGGCAATTAGCGGTGCAAAACGCAACAGACTATCGAACTTAGCCACGTACTCTTCAATGTTCAGATTCCCTTGTCTCAGATTTGCAAACTCTGCTCCCTTATCCTTACGATACGAGATAGGGAAAAACCGCTTATAAAACTCAGATTTAAAAAGAGTCCAAGTAACCTCTGTACCTCTACCGTCAAATGCTTTCTTTGTCATGATCCACCAGTTCTTAGCACCACCACGCAGCTGATGAATTACTAACCTGATTCGGCGGTCATCTGTGTAGTCAATGGAATCAAACAACTGATCCATATCATCCAACCAACTCTCACAGTCAACTGGATTTTCTGAACCCATCAACAATGGCGGATTGAACGACTGAAACCTCTTCAGCAAGGTTTCCATAGGAGTTGCTGAAGCATCCAATTGATCAACCTCAGTGCTAGCTTTCTCAGTCGCAGGGATAACTGGTGGTGTGTTTCTGTTTATCACTCGACGAGGACCCATCTGATAATCAAAGGTTAGCACACGAGATATCTCAATCGCTACCATCAGTGCCCTTACAACCGCTTGGAATACCGAATACCAGTCGAGAACAGAAACAGTTATATCTCAAGCTTTATTAATTTAAATCACACAACCATGTAATTCAAATAATGCTCAAACAATAAAGCATGCTCGCATGAAATTAAGTACACAATTAAATAATTCAAACACATGCGAGGAGTCATTACACACAGACTCGATCTACCCCGCTCACTCTAGTTCGACCAAGAATCTTAACGCTCTGATACCACTTAATGTGAGACCTCGATTCTAAACCACTAATCTCGGATTAAACAACTATTAAGCGAACAAGAATCCAAGAGTAAAACAAGTCAAAGTTTTTTTTTTTTTTTAAAAAAAAAAACGCCCGCGCCCGCGCGAGGAACCAAGCTCGCGCGCGCGCGGGCAAACGATCCCGAGGCCCAACGGAGGCCTCGCCCTCGCGCGGAAGGCCTGGGCAGAAATGCTCAGGCTGCAGAAAAAGGAAAGGGATTTCCGCGCTTGGTCCGACATGCCTTCAAATACAATTACTATAACAGGGTGTAGGGAAACATGCCATAACAAGTCATGCTTTCAGAAGGCCTAAAAACAACCAGAAGTCTAAATCGATACAACAACAACATACTTCGATTTCAGATTACAATCCGAATACAAACTAATTCGAATAACAAAACATATCAAGTTCGAGTTCTAACATGCTTCAATCTTAAACTAGATAAACATGCTAATTCGACTTCTAAACCGAGTCTCACTTCTACTACTTGCCCTCGAAGCTAACCATGCCTCTTCTGACTTGTTCCTGCCCCACCTGTTGCCAAGTACACATACAAAACAAAGTAACAGCCGGATAACCGGTGAGAATGATAATCCCAGTAAAAGCAACATATCAAGTAATGAATATACAACATGCTATCAAACCACATATTCAAGTCGAAGTTAATGATATGCATGTCTTTAAAACCAGGATATCGATTCTGATAAACACGGGAGTATTGCTCTGCTTTTGGGATCCCGAGGATGAGATCACGTAACGACTCACCGACTCTCCCAATCGAGGTGGTGCCACGTATCCCACTCCTCTAGACTTTGAGCAACCATAATGAGTATGCTAGCACTAGGCGAAATACTACAACCTAGGCCACTCAATCATAGTTCCCAAACGTCTAACAAAAAGGGCGGTTCTGCCCGCTGAAATCAAAGTAGGCTCAAGATGAATGCATAACAGAAACATAAACATAAGCCACATAACAAAAACTCAATCAATCAACAATTACAAGTTCCACGTGCTAGAACAAGTATCAATGCAATATGTGATTTAAAAAGGGAAACTCGAGAACCAACAGTCCCGAGTATGCTATCCCGCTATGATGACTGCTTTTACCTTTCAATGCAGTAGTTCCAACTCCAGGAAAGCTACAACAAAATATTGTATCAACAACTATACAATCTAAACAACAACTACAGATCAAGGTAAATCTCATTACCGATCTTCGTCCAACTCTGAAACGATCAATCAGCTGCTAACTCAGGGCTTGACAACTCCAAACGAATCTGTTCAGATACAAGAGATTGATCAACAACAAAGACCAACTTACAAGCCAAGTTCAACAACTCAAAAACGGTTCGAAACCCTCAAAACTCAAACCGACGGCATAACGGCTATAAACTGAACAAACCGGCAACGCAGACAGCAGTTCAATACTGATATCAACTCAATTCAATGCTAAAACCACAACAACAAGACAAACCCAACAAATCTCAAAACCCACATTTTCGAATAATACTTCCAAAAATCATAACAATTCCGAACGTCGCTCTAATTCAAAACCGACAGATAATAAACGATCAGAACTCTGTAGAGAACAACATACTCGAATCTAGAACGATTATAACAACATCCAAAAACTAGAATGTATCCGATCGTAGAAGAACTTACAATATAACAGAGCTCTCACTGCAGTGATCGATAATCTGCCTTCAGAATTAATTTCTAACGGACGGATCGACCGGAAACCGAGATTGGAAGAGCTTGGAAACGTTTTCCCCAAGCTTCAATGGAGTTCACGGTTGAGAGGAAGAGGAGGAGCTCCTTTGAGAGTCAAAATAAGTGTAGATAATATATAAAATTCCATATTTGCATTTTAGTCCCTGAAATTTCCAAAATTTGCAAAAAGGACCCTGATCAAAATCAAACCGGCTCGAGAACTCTGTAATCTCTGATTAACTCAAATAAACTCATTTAAGATAAAAACGGGGCGTTACAGCGGTGCTACTTAACGCTCTTACCATGATTCGATGGGTTAAATCAGAAATGAGTTCTGGCATTTTATGATCAAGAAGTTGATACATAAAATGGGGCTAAAAGGGTAAACCCATATAAAGGAATATTTCCTGAATCACAAAAGGTTGTGAACCCACAGCTAGTTGTATCCCTGAATCATTGAGGGTTACACAAGTACTGGTTTTCTTATTTCCATTGAGATAATAAATTCAAATAGTTGAATTTATGATAAACAAATTTGACTGGATCGATAGATAAACTTTTAAATGGTTTATAAAAACTTATAGAAATTTTGAGAGCTAAATTAGTTAAAAAAGTTTAATTAATTTTTTCGAGTTGGACTTTGATTTAAGGACTCACACAATATATATAAATGCATATATATATATATATATATATATTTATGGATGTGGGACCTTATGTTTATAATAATATATATATATATATATATATATATATATATATATTATTATTATAATTTTATATAAAAAAATAATAATAAAAATTTGAGGAGTAAATGAGTTGTCTCCCGACAACTCATTTACTCACCCCAATCAATATTTCTATTGATTGGGGGGTTTTGAATCAGAGCATTCGATGCTCAGAAACATCTCTCTTCCAAGCTCTCATACTTCGATCTTTTCTTCTTCGGCAAACTGAAGGAAAGGAAACCAGTCTTATTTTGTTAATTTTTCAATGTTAAAATTCTTCTTCTTTTTACGTGCAAATTAGAAGAGGAACAGGAAATCTGGTCGTGGACCTGATTTGGAGATTAAAGAAAGGAGATAATCCAGTTGATCGTTCGTAGGGATTTACAATAAGAGCTATTTTCGAAATTGTTTCGAAATAGTTGGAATCATCGTCAATCTTTTAAGATTGGTATAATTTCATATACTCCCTATGAATGTTGTTTTTAAATCCTACGAGCGTCCAAGAATATTTTGAATGTCAAAATAAAATTTTAAACTTCCGCTGCGTCTTGGGCACGATAGAGATCCGAGATCCAACAGTGGTATCAGAGCCGGGTTCTCTATGCCGTATAGTTTATTTCATGTTAAGTAATTTTTATTTCTAACCGCATAAGAAAATTAGAAAAATAGAAACACCTTAATATTATTATTTTCAAGAATTTAAACATAAACATATATATATGTATACGATACATATATATTTAAGAATATATTATTATTATTATATATGTGTTTAAATTCAAACATATATATATATATATATATATGTATGCGATACATATATATATGGATATATTATAATAATTATTATTTATATATATATATATATATATATATATATATATATATATATATGTATATGTGTTTAAATTCAAACATATAAATATATATATGTATGCGATACATATATATATGGATATATTATAATTATTATCATATATATGTTTAAATTTAAACATTTATATGTATGTATGCGATACATACATATATATATATATATATATATATATATATGGATATATAATAATAATTATTATATATATATATGTTTAAATTAATAATAATAATAATATTAATATATTTGGTGGGCACAACCATTCACGTGAATTGAATTGCAATTCGGAATTGGTTTTTTAATGTTGGAATTGATTCCTAAATGGTTCGGGTAGTTAGGATATCGGGCTTATCGAAAGTGTTTCGGGCAGTCTTGGTAGAGGGTTCGAAAATGTTTCGGGTCCGATGCAATTTTAAAATTATAAATATTTTCTTATGAAATAAATAATTGGAATGTGATTCTAATTATTTATAGTAAAAAGAGTTTTACAAGAAATCAATTATTATTGAATTAATTAGAAATTAAATAAAAGAGTTTATTTAATTTATTAATTCGTTTAATAATTGTGGCGGTTAGTGATAAAATTACAAGATACATGACTTGATGGATTATATAATATATGATATTATTATTTCGTGGATGATCGAGAGCCATGACCAATGTGCTAGGTGAATGCTAGGATTTATTTATCATTCGGTTTTGTAAAAATAAATTATCATTGCATAATGAGCTTGTTCTATAGCTCAATCCTCACCCTAGTGATGTATCCCTTTATGTGCCATGGAATTTTAATGTACGACATTAGAATTAGTGGGAGATCGAAGGTGATGAAGATGATGATGAAAATTGAAGACCGAAGATGTGTAAAATAAATGATACAATGCAATAGGATTGCATTGCATACCTGCATTACCTAGGATACGACCTAGATCCTTGTCTCAGTAAAACAAGGATCGACATAGATCTCGATGATCGACCATCCTAAATATTTATTATATATATGCGATATATATGGTAAAATAGTATGTATGTTATACGATAACAAAATTGCATGAATCCGAAAAACATACTACAAACATGACACAATTTTGAAATGTTCAAAAGATGAGATAAATTTCAAAATTAAAATCCCTTATTTTGAATACGATTCAAAATTTATATCAAGACCGTTAAAGGAAAAATTAAATTGTTTAATGCTTCCTGCCTTAAATCAACAGTGGTTGCATGATAAATGCTACCCATGGTCAGGTTTGGCTCATATTATTGAGGATGCCTGGACATCGGAAAGCTGTGACTTCCACTGACATATGTGATGTGAGTTAGGTGGAACTCCCATAACTTCGGCTCATATTATTGGGGATCTTATGGGACCGTCCACTGAACTCGACATTGATGGGCTGGTTTGACATGAAATTTATATGAGGGGTCATATTATTGGGCTCATATATAATCATGAGGCGAATAACATGAAGGTTACATTGGATGTAATTGAAAACTACCTTTGGGAATTGAGATCGGCTGATATTATTCAGGGATCAAAATTAGCCAGTTGGACTTCATGTTCTCACTGAGGAAATACGATTTTCCGTTTTCATTAAAGGGTGGTGAAAATGTCAAAACAGTGAGAGGGTAATTCATAAAATAAAATACCATACTTTATGTCTTATTAACTTGATTAAATAATCAGTAACATTTTATCTATTTTTAATTTCAGTAAAAATTTCGAATATGGCTCATCGCAATCCACTATCTGTTATCCTCGATAGCAACAAACTTACTGGACCAAATTACTCTGATTGGCTAAGAAACCTAAAAATCGTACTCGCGTCGGAGAAGTTACCATATGTACTAACAAAAGCACCTCCAAAAGAGGCAGCTAAAGATATCAGCCCTGATGAGCTGAAGAAGCTTGAGACATGGTGGGACCATGATCTTAAAGCAAAGTTTTATATGTTGGCTTCGATTTAAAATGAATTACAAAGGCGATTTGAGAAGGCTGTGAATGCTGCTAGCATTCACCTATACCTACAAGAGTTGTATGGTGCACAAACAAGAGCTGAAAGGTTCACAAATGTAAAGGCACTCATGACTACACGTATGCGAGAAGGGACTTCGGTTCATGAGCATGGTGTCCGTATGATTGGGTACATTGAGCGGTTGGTAAGCCTAGACATGGTTCTTCCCCATGATCTTTTAGTTGACGTCCTGCTATTGTCTTTACCAGATTCATTTGATGGGTTTGTGGTAAACTTCAACATGAATAAGATTGAGGCCACCCTTGAAGAGTTGGTCAACATGCTTACTTCATTTGAAACAACCTTGAAAAAGGAGAAACCGGTTCTCCTAGTTGGCTCTTCATCCCGTACGAAGAAATGGCCAAAGGGCAAAGGCAAGAAACGTTCTGCCCCAACCCAAAAAAACAAACCAACAAGAAGCGTCTGTTCAATGCTCCCAAATCCGACAAGAAAGACGATGTATATTATCACTGCAAACAGCCAGGGCATTGGATGCAAAACTGTAAAGATTATCTAGCTCAGAAACGTTCTAAAAAAGGTATATTCTACATTAAAGTAAACGTTTCAATTAATTCTACTTCTTGGGTATTAGATATCGGATGCGGTTCTCATCTATGCAATGATTTGCAGGTGATGACAAGAAGCAAGAGGCTCCGAGAAAGTGAGACTTTCTTGAGATTGGGCGATGGAGCAAGAGTTGCTGCAAAAGCCATTGGAGATGTTTATTTATTGTTGAATAATAATTTCAAGTTGTATTTGAAAGATGTTTTATTTGTCCATGATCTTGTAAAGAACATCATTTCCATTATACAAGAATGAATGTTTGGTTGCAAATGGGAAATTGGAAAACGATCTATACAACTTAGAAATTAAATAAATCCCATTGAACAATATTCAAACAACAAAAAGAAATGTTGATAGTCTCAACCCCGCACACTTATGTCATGCTAGACTTGGACACATATCCCCAGAAAAGATGAATAGGCTAGTGGGAGCCGTTATGTTTGACATGACCGACATAAGCTCTTTACAAACATGTGAATCTTGTCTTAAAGGAAAACTGACCAAGTTACCATTTGATGGTAAAGTCGAACGTGCACATGACCTATTGGATTTGATCCATACGGATGTGTGTGATCCACTTAGTATTGTTACTAAGTATGTACATACTTACTTCATTACCTTTACCGATGATTATTTAAGGTACGGGTATGTGTTCTTGATGAAACACAAATCTGAATCTTTTGAAAGGTTCAAAGAATTCAGAAATGAAGTCGAAAAGCAACTTGGTAAAAATATTAAAACTCTTCGATCTGATCAAGATAGAGAATATTTAAGTACCGATTTTCAAGACTATCTAAAAGAGAACGGAATTCTCTCTCAGTTAACTCCTCCTGGCACACGACAATTAAATTGTAGTAACCCAGATTCCATTTTAAGATAATGATATGTTAAACATGATTAAGGGTTAGTAATTAACCAATTCCAGGGCATAATTGGACTTCAGAATTTCCAGAGGGATCGCTGCATATAAGGGTGATAGCCAAGTTCCACTTTCCATGCTATGATATGGCATATAATTTTAAATGTGGCAAAACATGATTAAGGAGTCCTTATTTGGTAAAAATAAGTGGAAAATCAACTCCGGAACGTCCGAAAATGGTAGGAAGGGTCCCGGGGGTCTCGAACAGTTCGGAGGCACCGAAATGAGTTCGAACCATCCGAACTCAAAGACCAAGTTCGGACCATCCGAACCTGGGTTCGGAGGATCCGAACCCAGCACTTAGGAGGCTCCGAACTCCCCCAAACAGCAATGCTAGATGACTAATCCGCGATTTTTGACAAGTGTCGTACATACAGGTTCGGAGGGTCCGAACCCAGTTCGGAGGGTCCGAACCCAGTTCGGAGGCTCCGAACTCCGACGGATTTTTTGCTATAAATAGGGCTCTTCGGAGTCATAATTTGAAATACGAATTCCCGAGGTTCCTTCTTCAGTTATATAGTGTGAGATATATACTTGAGGGCCCTATCAGGCCCTATCAGTTATAATAGAGGTTCTGGAATAACCAAGGAGTGGTTATAGTCATCCGGGACTAGCGACTCCAAAGGGCTAACTACGGACGAAGGTATGGTCCGGGAATCTATTTAAGTTTTGGGAGTACTTATTAGCTTAGTTAAGGCTTATAGAATTTATGTAGTGATACGGTGAACTTTTGAATATAGGCTTGGAACCTAGGATCTTACTATACTTGAACTAGCCTAGAGGTACGTACACATTGACTGAGATTACCAGCGAGTATACATGTTTATATGTTGCATTTATTTGGCATTATTATATGGCATGATATATGATTTACCGCTTTCTATATTCATATGTCATATGCATATACACGTTGAGCCTATACCTTGTTATACCTGACTATAGAGCCGCTCAGCTCTATATTCGATAGTCTGTCACTGAGAGTACCGCGACGGCGGGGGCATTTATGTCTATCTACTCTGGTGTACTAGACGAGTGTGGTTGCACCTAGAGGTTGATCCGTGCGGTGGCAGCACTCATGTAGCGCCGGTTCTGAGCATGACTTTTCAGATGACCCTGTACCAGTCATCATGTTGCATGCATTATATACATATGTTTACTCATGTCTATGTACTGGGCGTTAGCGCTCACGTCCTAGTTGTTATCTTGGACACCCTATTCCATGGGGCAGGTCGCAGGATGGACGGAGCTGGTAGTTCAAGGCAGGACTAGAGAGCAGGAGCCTTGAGGATTTTATTATACAGCAGGATTCGATATAGCTGTATAATGTTTGCTGTTTAAGGTTTCGATTTGGTTGTATCACTACAGATTTAAGCTTGGATTATGTTACTAAGCTGATATGTAAATTATGGTTTTGTTTCCGCATGTTTTACTCTGTTAAGTTATTTTGCTGTATTAAGTTTAATGCATGCTATTAGTTGCCAGTAAGTAGGTGATACCATGCAGGGTCACTACATAAATGGTGTTGCAGAACGTCGAAATAAGACATTGATGGATGTTGTGAAATTTTCTCGCAAGCGTACGAGTGTCAAGTTTTAATATAGTGATTTAAATCAGATATCGATCCCACAGGGAGTAAAATGAAAATAATCAGTGCTTGTAATTAAAATAGTCTAAACTTTATCTAGAAAATCAATAACTCAGAATTTTGCAGAAAAATAAAATAGCAAGATATTTTTGATAAGCACGCACACAACTTTCAGATAATATCAATCAGAGAAAAATGATCTAGAGGTATAGATTTCACCTGATTTCAACAACAATCAATCCTAATTAATTAATCTTCATGAATTTTCGTCAATTAATAGCCAATAACACTTAAGTTTATTATTTCCCTCTCCCGAGCAACAAATAATTTTTATCATCTACAATTAAATTCCAATATCCCTATTAAGAATTTATCGCAGTGATCTATCACAAAACAATGTTCTTTTTAAAAGCTCTGTTAAAATTATACAATCTCCCAAGATGTATAAATAATTAACAGTGTATTTTCCAATAGTCCTATTCAAAATCTCCTCTCCCGAGTGCCAGATTTCAAATAAATATTACAAATCAATTATTGATCAGATAATTGAAAAGACAATCAATTCTAGAAAAAACAATTAATCTAGAAGAAACTCAATTCAATAAAATAAAAAATTCATGAAAGTGTCTACACCAGGTTCCATCCGACCTCTAGACTCTAAAAAATTAGTTCATAATAAAATTCTGAATAAAACAATAATTCATAAATCCAAACATATTCAGAATAAAATAAAAGTAAGAAATCAAATCCGTCGTCGACGCCGTGTCCGGTCTATCGATCTCCGTCTTCGATTAAGCTTGAGATTCACGATCAAAGCCCTCAAGTATTTCTCTGATATTTGTGCGTAATGTGTGTGGCGACTCTCCTTAATTCTATCTGACAAAGAATCCTTTTTATATCGCTCAGCAAAGCCCAAGAATAAAGCCCATAAAAATTAATTGCTCGAGATAATAAAATTTCCAAATCACGATCGGGGCGGGCGCGCTTCAAGTTCGCTTCTCAAATCTTCAAGGCTCCCAGGCATAGCGCGATTGCGCTTCTTCAAGAAATCTTTAGCGCTAACAATAAAGCCCAATGTAGAAAAGCCCACTAGACTTTATCGATTCTTCCTCATGTTCTCTTCTTTTCTTTCTTTATTCTTCTTATTTTATTTTCTCCATTTTATTCTTTTCTATTCTCAAATTCTTATTTTTCTTCACTTCTCCACATAACTTCACTAAATTCCTACAACCACAAAAACAACAAAACACCCACATAAATCTGCTCGAAACAAACATTTAATAATTAAAATCATATATAAATTAAGTGTATAAAATACACTTATCAAATACCCCCAAACTTAGACTTTTGCTAGTTCCGAGCAAAACTATTAAAACAAATAAATTCTAAAAACTCATTCTCATCAACTACTCACAAGAATAATCAAGAAATATTATGGAGCAATGGCCTCAACAGTGATTTCAAAAATTCAAATCCAATCTCATCCAACCTATTAACACTTAAAAGTTTTAATCATAAGCAAAATAACCGCATAAACTCACAATCTCCGCAACTCACGTTCAAAACACCCTTATCCAAATTCAATTCAAACATTCATAGATCATGAGGACTTTTCAAGGTAGCATAGGATCACAATATAGGATATAAAATCAAAAACACTCACAAATAGGTAAATGCAAAGAATAAGCGTGTGTGCGTGTTTCGATCAAAATTCATAATCATTAAAAGCATCAATCAATAGTCCATAGGCTAAATTCTCGCAACTCTTCTCCACTAGTATATTGGGCAACTGAGACTCGGTCAAAAGGACTTAGTCAGCTTATAATGTAAGGCCTGACTCATGGCTACAAACGAAGGATCAAGAATTCAAAATAAGGAGTAATTTATATTTATACTTATGCTCAATCTAACTTCAACTCCTTTTTCATTCACAATTTCATTTTTTTTTTCAATTCATTGATTTTTCCTTTTTTTCATAACTTCTTTCACAATTTTTTCAACTCTTTTTTCTATACCTCTTTTCTTCTTTTCAAATCATCCACCACACTATTCCATTTTTCACAAATAACACTAGGAGCATATAACATTTTAGCATTCAAATTACTCCCTTAAAGGTAGGAAATAGTGTATAAGCTATTCAGGTAGTCAATGTAGGACCTTGAAATAATGACGAATGGGGGTTTATCACATGCTTACATGCATGCCATTCGATTTTCAATAAAGCTCAAACAAGGTACTAGGGATGCATGCATTAATAGGTAGCTTGAAAGGCTCAAACAATTCAGAAAAATCGCCTAAATCATTCCTAATCTCAGTTTTTGCCCGTATTTCACCTCAAAGAGTGTTCGAACTAGTTCTAGACAAGTATCAATCCACAATTAATTCATACAAATTCCAATCAGTGCAGAAAAGATTAATCATCAGCAGTAAACGATGATCTTCACAACAAAATTCAGATTTTTCGTATCTCACTGTACTCATATACGTGTAGGCTCAAATGGGCAACTAAGGATAAATTAATCAATGAAATTCAGGCCCAAAATTTCCAACAATGCCTCAATCATATCCATGTTTGTATGTCTCAAAAATCAGATTCAAGTATTAATCACAGAGTATATAAGAAATTGTTCATTCAATTGGTTTCATTTTCTTCAAAAATATTTGTCAGATAGGTAGACAATCATGGATTTCAGTTATAGCACAAATGTTTTTCATTGGCCATGCATTCCATTTATTTCTCGATTTCATTTAAACTCAACTCAACTAACACAACAAATAAACTCAACAAAAATTTTTATCTATGAAGCACACAATAAATTCAACTACAATATCACTCAACCAATCAACAAAATCAGACACTGATTCACCCCCCCAAACTTAATATAATCATTGTCCCTAATGATTAAAAACAATAAAAAGAACAAGGGACTCATACCTTCGACACCGAGCATCAGTACTCAACGTTATCAACTTCTCCAGAATCCTCACTCATAGAATGAATTCACATCATCATGCGATCATGGTGCTCAGAAACGCATTGCATGTATGTTTCTTGGTTCAGGGCTGTGTAGAACTCGGATGATGCACTGTAATGGTAGGAGATTTGTGCTTAGGGAGAACTAGTTCATTTATGGAAAGGCATTGAAGGGGGAAACTATCGCGCAAGAATGCAGGCTGGTAAGCACATGGAGGTGTTGCTACATGGAGGAGTAGCAGCTGGAGGCTCAAGCATGGTGCGCTGTTAAGGGTTGTTGCCCGCATGGTTGCTGCGCTAACGGGGCGCACGATGGCGCATAGATGCTGTGCTGATGGGGAGTCTGAGACGTGCGATAACGCTATATGTTGCACTAGTGGGGAGGCTAAGACGTGCGATAGCGCTAGCTAGAGAAGGGCTGGAGCGCGATAGCGCTTATGGGATGTGCAGTTGGAGCTCGTTGGCGCCTGGAGGTGGTGCGCGATAGCGCTAAGGTAGCAGCTCTTGGGCTTGGGCGCACCTATTGCTCGCAAATTTCTTCAGGGTATGGCGCGAGCACTCGATTAATGGGGCGGGCGCGCCCTCTCCTCTTCTTGAGATTTCTGGAGCTTGAAAAGTTTTGAAAATTAAGAAAAAATAAGTTCGAAAATTTAAAATAAAAATACTTAAAAACATCTAAATAACAAAAATTAAATAAACTGAAAATAAAAGCAAATAAAATAAAAGAAAATAAAATAAAATGCTCGGGTTGCCTCACAAGTAGCGCTTGGTTTAGAGTCGTCAGCCCGACTTTCACAGGTGTTAGATCTTCCCTTTCTCTTTAACTCGCCAAATCAATTCCAAGAACCGCCTTTTAAATTTTGCTTTCTTCTTCTTCGCGGTTTTCTTTGTCGATAAACTTGGCGCTTTACTCTTGGATTCATCCTCAATATCGGCTCTTGGACAGCTCTCCAACTTCACAACCGGTTCAATTAAGCCCAATTCTTCAATGGGTGGAGTGGGTGCTTTCGTGAGTAAGTTGAAGACCACTCATTCGTACTCCACACCCATCGATAATTCACCCTTCTTGACATCTATTTTGGCATCAGCAGTAGCCAAAAACGGGCGTCCAAAAATAAGCGGAGCACCATGATCCGCTTCAATATCCAATATCACGAAATCCGTTGGGAAGATAAATTTATCCACCTTGAATAGAACATCTTCAACAATTCCTAGTGTATATGTAATGCTCCGATCCGCCAATTGCAATGAAATCTTAGTCGATTTCATGTCTCCCAACTCCAAGGCCCTGTAAATATACAATGGCATTAAGTTAATACTGGCCTCTAAATCACAAAAGTGCATTATTAAAATGAGAACCATCAATAGAACAAGAAATAGTAAAACTCCCTGGATCCTTAAGCTTTTGTGGCATCTTCTTTTGAAGCACCGCACTGCACTCTTCATTCAAATTCACCACCTCGTTCTCTAGCAGTCTCCTTTTCTTGGACATCATCTCCTTGATGAATTTTGAATAATTTGGCATTTGCTCCAAAGCATCAGCAAAGGGGATGTTGATGTGAATTTTCTTGAAAATCTCCAAAAATTTGGAGAACTGCTCAACCAATGCTTTCTTCTTGAACCTCTGCGGGTAGGGAAGTGGAGGCTTGTACATCGGTTTTGGATCAGTTTTAAACTCATTCTCCTCAACTTTCTTCACAAATTTCTCCTCTTCAATAGCAGGTTCTTGGACACCAACATCTTTTCCACTCCTCAACTCTATGGCATTGCACTGCTCCTTGGGATTTACCTCAGTGTTGCTTGGAAACTGGCCTCTGTTATTATCCTTCAGTGCGTTTGCCAACTGCCCTATGCTAGTTTCCGTGGATTGAAGTACAGCACCCATGTTGGCCATGTGCGTCTCCAAGATATCAAGGCGAGACTCAGTTCTCTCCATCCTCTTACCTGATTCCTGCACAAAGGTACTAACCACGTCCTCCAAAGAAGGCTTACCCTCATCCTTATTTGTATTGAACCCCGGAGGATTCAACACATTTTTATTGTTAGCATACGAAAAATTTTCATAATTACGCAAGCTAGGGTGGTAAGTATTGGGAACAAAATTACCTCTGTAAGCTCCATAACCTCGGTAGCCATTAGGATTGATATAATTAACTTCCTCTGGGGTATGTGATCCTTCAACTCCAATTGAATCTACAACATTAATCTTATTTAAAGAAGCTACCTGTGTAGTCAGTGCAGATAATTGAGCAGTGATGGATGTGAGAGGATCCACAGCATACACTCCAGCTGGCTTCTTGACTCCCATACGCTCAGATGGCCATTGAAAACTATTGACCGTCATCTGCTCCAGCATATCATTGGCCTGCACATGGTCCTTAGCAAAAATGGTACCTCCAGCCGCAGAATCCACATTCATCCTCGTAGGCGCATTCAGTCCGTTGTAAAACCACTCGATCTGTTCCCAATCTGCAAAATTTTGGTTAGGACAACGTCTAAGTAATTCTTTGTACCTTTCCCATGTCTCGTATAGCTGTTCAGTGTCCATCTGCTGGAAGGTGCTGATCTCTATCTTCAACTGGGTGGACTTGGCAGGTGGAAAATATTTAGCAAGAAATTTTTCTGCCATCCCCTCCCAAGTAGTGATGCTTCCAAATGGCAGTGATAGCAACCAACTTCTTGCTTGATCCCTGAGAGAAAAAGGAAACAAACGTAAACGAATAATATCCTCAGATACACCATTAATTTTTACCGTATCGGTTATCTTCAAAAACGTGCGTAGGTGTAGGTGAGGATCAGCAGTGGTGCTCCCATTAAATTGGTTCTGTTGAACCATATTGATCAAGGCTGGCTTCAGCTCAAAATTGTTTGCGTTGATAGTTCCACGAGCTATTCCAGAATAGTGAGCCTGGATTACTGGCCTGAAGTGATCTCTAATTGGCACCAGGGGAGCTTGATGTGCTTCTTGTTCAGCCATTCTTTCAATTTCTTCTCTTCTAGGTCTTCTTAAATCACGTGCAGTGCGCTCGATCTCCGGATCAAACAGTAGAGAATTCGCACTTTGAGATCGTCGCATAGATTGCAATTAGAAATAAGAAGAAATTAATTAGTAACTTAAAATAAAATTAAAAAACTCTAAATTAAAATCTAGACTAATTGGTAACAAGACTAAAAAAATAATCAAAATTTACTCTCCGTCAACAGCGCCAAAAACTTGTTGTGAAATTTTCTCGCAAGCGTACGAGTGTCAAGTTTTAATATAGTGATTTAAATCAGATATCGATCCCACATGTAGTAAAATGAAAATAATCAGTGCTTGTAATTAAAATAGTCTAAACTTTATCTAGAAAATCAATAACTCAGAATTTTGCAGAAAAATAAAATAGCAAGATATTTTTGATAAGCACGCACACAACTTTCAGATAATATCAATCAGAGAAAAATGGTCTAGATGTATAGATTTCACCTGGTTTTAACAACAATCAATCCTAATTAATTAATCTTCATGAATTTCAATCAATTAATAGCCAAGAACACTTAAGTTTATTATTTCCCTCTCCCGAGCAACAAATAATTTTTATCAACTACAATTAAATTACAATATCCCTATTAAGAATTTATCGCAGCGATCTATCACAAAACAATGTTTTTTTTAAAAGCTCTGTTAAAATTATACACTCTCCCGAGCTGTACAAATAATTAAAAGTGTATTTTCCAATGGTCCTATTCAAAATCTCATCTTCCGAGTGCCAGATTTCAAATAAATATTACAAATCAATTATTGATCAGATAATTGAAAAGACAATCAATTCTAGAAAAAATAATTAATCTAGAAGAAACTCAATTCAATAAAATAAAAAATTCATGAAAGTGTCTACACCAGGTTCCATCCGACCTCTAGACTCTAAAAAATTAGTTCATAATAAAAATCTAAATAAAACAATAATTCATAAATCCAAACATATTCAGAATAAAATAAAAGTAAGAAATCAAATCCGTCATCGACGCCGTGTCCGGTCTATCGATCTCCATCTTAGATTAAGCTCCAGATTCATGATCAAAGCCCTCAAGTATTTCTCTGATATCTGTGTGTAATGTGTGTGGCGGCTCTCCTTAATTCTATCTGAAAAAAAAATCCTTTTTATATCGCTCAGCAAAGCCCAAGAATAAAGCCCATAAAAATTAATTGCCCGAGATAATAAAATTTTCAAATCAAGATCGGGGCGGGCGTGCAAGAAGCGGCGCGGGCGCGCTTCAAGTTCGCTTCTCAAATCTTCAAGGCTCCCAGGCATAGCGCGATTGCGCTTCTTCAAGAAATATTTAACGCTAAGAGTAGCGCTAACAATAAAGCCCAATGTAGAAAAGCCCACTAGCCTTTATCGATTCTTCTTCCTGTTCTCTTCTTTTCTTTCTTTATTCTTCTTATTTTATTTTCTCCATTTTATTCTTTTCTCTTCTCAAATTCTTATTTTTCTTCACTTTTCCACATAACTTCACTAATTTCCTACAACCACAAAAACAATAAAACACCCACATAAATCTACTCGAAACAAACATTTAATGATTAAAATCATATATAAATTAAGTGTATAAAATACACTTATCAATGGATATGATCCGATCAATGATGAGTTTCAATGAATTACCTTCTTCGTTTTGGGGCTATGCGCTTGAAACAGCAATACTGTTGTTGAACAATGTTTATACTAAAGAATTGAACAAAACACCATATGAGATATGAAAAGAAAAGGTTCTTAAATATTCATACCTGAAGGTTTGGGGGTGTCCTGCTTATGTAAAGAAGGAAGTGGAAAATAAATTGGATAGTCGATCCATTTTATGCTACTTCATAGGGTATTCCTGACCCGAATCCAAAATAGGATACAAGTCCCATATAGAAACTGCCATACCTGACTCGAGTCCAATATGGGATCACTGTTCCCTATGGAGACTGTCAATGACTCACATCTCTCCGGATGCAATCACACGTAAATCATATATGTGCTAAGACGGTAAAACATGCTAAAATATGATAAGACATATAGCACATACTCATGCAACATACATGCAAATATATCATGTCGGCTATCTCGGTCAGTACTTACGTACCTCTAACACTGCTGGTCAAACCTAGCTCCACTGGCCTATACTCCAAGCCTATAGTCCAGTCTACTGCTACTACAATGAAAATATCCATGCATCAACAATAAAGCTCTTAAAGTCTTAACTAAGCTAATGCATACTTCTAAATATTTTTAGGATGTCAAAGCTATACCTGCATCCGTCGTTAGCCCTTTCCTGTAGATAACCTCAAAACTAGGCCACAGCTCCGCGGCGCCGCCTAGATCACTAAGTCACTTCCGGATTTCTCATAGGACGCCTAGATTTCCCTAGATCTGAGTTAGAAGGCTTAGGAATAGAGAGAGAAGAGAGGAATTGAGCGAGTCACAAATGAACCTTGGCTCCTCTATTTATAGGCGAAGTTTGGGCCGTCCGAACTCGGCTTCGGGCCCTCCGAACTGCTTCGGATCCTCCAATCATGACTTTGGATCGTCCGAACACGATCGGATCATCCGATCCTAACTTCGGGTCCTCCGAAGTCCCATCAGTGACGTCATCCATGACGTCACCTTGCTGACGTAGTTGATGACGTAAGCCCTAACCCTGTTTGGGTCCTCCGATTCCACCGATGGAGCCTCCGATCCTCTTCGGATCCTCCAAACTCCTCTTCGGATCGTCCGAACTCCTCGGGCCTCCGATCCTGACTCCGATCACGTTCGGGTCCTCCGAACACTAGTTCGGAGCATCCGAACCTCCCGAGCCATGCCCACCATTTTTGAGTATCCTAGATCTATTTTCGGGCTCCGTTAATCCATTTGGAATTTCTTTAATCATGTTTTATTAAATTTAAACATGAACACTTGGTTAATTACCTATTAATCATTACTTTTGGATACGGGTTACTACATTCTCCCCCACTTAAGAAATTTCGTCCTCGAAATTAGAGTCAGAGGAAAAGTACAGGATTCAACACGAATATTCTTTATTACAACTGAACAAGTACAAACTCGGTACAAAGGAGTACAAAATCTCAAAATAACTCGGGGTGCTCGGCTAACATCCGACTCTCCAACTCCCAAGTAGCTTCCTCTGTACCTCTGCGTTGCCACTGTACCATTACCAACGGTATACGCTTGTTACGAAGTACCTTGTCCTTCCTGTCTAGAATCCGCAGGGGTTTCTCCACATATGATAGATCCCGATCTACCTTTACCTCGGTCGGATGCAAAATATGCGACTCGTCCGCCACGTACTGTCTCAACAAGGATACGTGGAACACGTCGTGAATCTCCGATAGATCGGGTGGCAAGGCCAGACGATAAGCCACATCCCCAACCTTCTCGAGAATCTCGAAAGGACCAATAAATCTCGGTGTCAGCTTACCCTTGCGACCAAATCTCATCACCTTCGGAAAGGTGACACATGCAAGAACACATGCTCTCCCACCTCGAAGTTTAACGGTCTCTGGTGAGTGTTCGCGTAGCTAGCTTGTCGATCCTGGGCCACCTTAATCCTGCGTCGGATCAACTCCACTGCATTAGTCATCTGCTGAATCATCTGAGGACCTTCAACCTGACGCTCACCAACCTCGTCCCAAAACAAAGGTATATGACAACGACGTCCGTAAAGAGACTCAAATGGTGCCATGCCAATGCTGTGATGGAAACTATTGTTATAAGCAAACTCCACCAAGGGTAAATGATCATGCCACGCTGGGCCAAAATCCATCACCGTCGCACGAAACATATCCTCTAAAGTGCGAATAGTACGCTCGGATTGTCCATCCGTCTCTGGATGATAAGACGTACTCAGGCTCAAAGTAGTACCAAGGGCTCATTGGAAACTACCCCAAAATCTCGAGGTAAATCTCGGATCTCTATCGCTGACAATGCTCAACAGAATCCCATGCAATCGAACAATCTCCCGCACATACAATTGTGTCATCCTATCAAAGGTATAATCGCGGTTATAGGGAAGAAAATGTGCTGACTTCAATAATCGATCCACGACAACCCAAATAACGTCACAATTCCTGGAAGACATAGGCAAGTGGATGACAAAGTCCATCGTCACATGCTCCCACTTCCACTCAGGAATCTCTAAGCTGTGAAGTAACCCTCCGGGTCGTCTAAACACTGCCTTGACCTGCTGACACACAAGGAATCGGGATATGAACTGATAAACATTGCGCTTCATCCCTTTCCACCAAAATCGAGTGCGAAGATCCTTATACATTTTCATGCTGCCTGGATGTATAGAGAATCGACTGCAGTGAGCTTGTGATAAGATCTCATCCCTCAAAGTAGAATCCTCGGGTACCACCACTCGACCAGAAAGACACAACAGACCGTATCCTTGTAGATAAAAATCAGAAGTATTATCACCCTCAGCCAAACGGGCCAACTTCTGCGTCTTAAGATCAGAACTCTGAGCTTCCCGGATTCGTTGATACAATGCTGGCTCTGAAAGCACAGAAGAAACACGAATTCCTTGCTGTTCTTTCTTATGACGAAATGTGAATCCCAAAGAACAACACTCCTCCACTGCCTTCGAAACTGAACTGGTATGAAGGGAACTCACATAGACCTTGCGACTAAGCGCATCAGCAACGGGGTTAGAAGAACCTAGATGGTACTTGATTTCACAGTCATAATCTTTCAACAGATCCATCCAACGACGCTGCCGCATGTTCAACTCAGCTTGAGTGAACAGATACTTCAAACTCTTATGATCGGTGAAGATCTCAAATCGTTCTCCGTACAAATAGTGACGTCATATCTTTAAAGAAAAGACAATGGCTGCAAGCTCTAGATCATGTACGGGATAGTTCTCCTCGTGAGTCTTCAACTGTCTAGAAGCATACGCAATCACGTGACCATTCTGAGTCAACACACACCCCAAACCCTGGAGAGAAGCATCAGTGAAGACTACAAAACCACCTGATCCAGACGGAAAAGCAAGAACTGGAGCTGTCGTCAAATGACATCTCAACTCAAGAAAACGATCTTCACAAGCTTCAGACCACACGAAAGAAACATCCTTCTTCGTCAACTGAGTCAAAGACTTAGCTATCTGAGAGAAGTTCTCCACAAAACATCGGTAGTATCCTGCTAAACCAAGGAAACTACGAATCTCAGAAGCTGTAGTCGGACGCGACCAATTTAGAATAGCCTCTGTCTTGCTAGGGTCGATAGATACGCCCTCCTGAGAAATGACATGACCAAGGAACACAACTCGGTCAATCTAGAAATCACACTTGCTCAACTTCGCGTACAACTGTCTCTCCTTCAAGACCTGCAATACAGTATAGAGATGGTAGGCATGCTCATCCATGCTACGAGAATAAACCAAGATATCATCGATGAACACCACCACGAACTTATCCAAAAATTCACGGAACACCCTGTTCATCAGATCCATAAAGACAGCTGGAGCATTCGTCAGACCAAACGGCATCACTAGAAACTCATAGTGCCCATAACGCGTACGGAATGCTGTCTTAGGAACATCCTCCTGCCGAACTCGCAACTGATGATACAAAACCGAAGATCAATCTTCGAATAGACAGAAGTACCCTGTAACTGATCAAAGAGATCATCTATCCGCGGAAGAGGATACTTATTCTTCACTGTCGCTTGATTTAACTGATGGTAATCAATACACAGCCGCATTGAACCATCCTTCTTCTTGACAAACAGCACTGGGGCTCCCCACGGCAAAACATTGGGTCGAATATAGCCCTTATCAAGAAGATCTTGTAATTGCTTCTGCAGTTCTTTCATCTATGATGGTGTCAAACAATAAGGAGTTCTGGAAATCATTGCAGTCCCTGGCACTAACTCAATTCCAAACTCGATCTCCCTCACTGGTGGCAAACCTGGAATTTCCTCCGGAAATACATCTGGAAAGTCACGAATCACTGGTATCTCTTGGATATGTGGCTCTCCCAATGATGCGTCAATGGCGTAGATAAGGTAGTCTTCCCCGCCAGACTCTAAAGCACGTTGGGCCTTCAGAGCAGAAACTACTGGAATCGGAGGTCGTGCTCCCTCACCATAAAAATACCATGACTCGTCATCCTCTGGTCGAAACTGAACAAACCTTTGATACACAACCCACAACTAGACGCTTGGCTAAAACCTCGCTACCCATAGGAGTAGAAACCACTAATAACACGTCTAGAGGAATATATGACAACTTATACTTCTTAGCAAAATGTGCTGAAATGAAATAATGCGATGCACCAGTATCAATTAAAACATATGCAGAAAAACCACATAAACTACAGATACCTGCAATCATCCGATCACTGTCAGCCTCTGCCTGCTCCTGGTTAAGCGCAAAGACATGACCCTGGGCACGTGGCCTCAAAGAAGAATGACCCCGAGAAGGAGTCTGAGTAGGCTGTCGCTGAGACTGTTGCGGCTACTGGCGCTACTGTGAAAACTGTTGCTGGAAAGGTGGCTGCTGATACTGATGTGGCTGAACAGATTCCTGGGAACCTCCGGAACCACTCGCTGCCCCAATCAGCATCGAACAATCCCTCTTCATGTGACCCTCCTGGCCACACTGGAAACATGCACTGGTCGATCGACCACACTGCCCTGGCGGATGTCTGCGTCTGCACTGACGACAACGGTTCAGCCTCTGACCGCCAAATTTATGCACTCCACCAGATCCAAAGGAAGAAGAAGAAGTACCTCCTGGCTTCTTGAAAGACTGTCCCCTAGGGCCCAAAGTACTGGCACTCGCTAACCTGGAAGAAGAAGAGTAAAGTCCCCTGTTCCTCCGAATACTGTCCTCAGCCTGGCGACAACGGTCCACCTGTAGTAACCCGGAACCCATTTTAAGATAATAATATGTTAAACATGATTAAGGGTTGGTAATTGATCTATTTCGGAGTGATATTGGACTTCGGAAGAGGAATTTGGGCTGTTGACTTTGGGCCGGATCGGAAGCTCCGATCCCAGTTCGGAAGCTCCGATCCTGACCACTTCGGAAGCAGATCGGATGCACGGGGATCGGACGTTCCGATCAGGAACGGAGGTTCCGATCTCAGCCAGCCAGCAATGCTCGATGACTCAGCCGTGAGTTTTGACAAGTGTTGATCGGGGGTTCGATCGGAAGTTCCGATCCCGGAACGGTGGTTCCGATCCCGACGTGTCGGACATGCACATAATGAGCTGGAATCGGAAGCTCCGATCCCGAGATCGGTGGTTCCGATCGTTGCCGAGATTTTGGCTATAAATAAGGCTCATTTGCTTCAGTTTTGAAATACGAATTCCCGTGTTTCCTTCTTCAGTTATATAATGTGAGATATACACTTGAGGGCCCTATCGGTTAATAGTGAGGTTCTGAAATAACCACGGTGAGGTTAAAGTCATTCAGGACTAGCGACTCCAACGGGCTAACTACGGACGAAGGTATGGTCCGGGAATCTATTTAAGTTTTGGGAGTACTTATTAGCTTAGTTAAGGCTTATAGAATTTATGTAGTAATACGGTGAACTTTTGAATATAGGCTTGGAACCTAGGATCTATTATACTTGAACTAGCCTAGAGGTACGTACACATTGACTGAGATTGCCAACGAGTATACATGTTTATATGTTGCATTTATTTGGCATTATTATATGGCATGATATATGATTTACCGCTTTCTATATCCATATGTCATGTGCATATACACGTTGAGCCTATTCCTTGTTATACCTGACTATAGAGCCGCTCAGCTCTATACTCGATAGTCTGTCACTGAGAGTACCGCGACGGCGGGGGCATTTATGTCTGTCTACTCTGGTGTACTAGACGAGTGTGGTTGCACCCAGAGGTTGATCCGTGCGGTGGCAGCACTCATGTGGCTCCGGTTCTAAGCATGACTTTTCAGATGACCCTGTACCAGTCATCATGTTGCATGCATTATATACATATGTTTACTCATGTCTATGTACTGGGCGTAGCGCTCACGTCCTAGTTGTTATCTTGGACACCCTATTCCATGGGGCAGGTCGCAGGATGGACGGAGTTGGTAGTTCAAGGCAGGACTAGGGAGCAGGAGCTTTGAAAGTTTTTATACAGCACGATTTATTAGCTGTATAATGTTTACTTTTAAGAAATCGATATGGTTGTATCACTACAGATTTAAGCCTGGATTATATTACTAAGCTGATATGTAAATTATGGATTATGTTTCCGCACGTTTTTACTCTGTTAAGTATTTTGCTGTATTAAGTTTAATGCATGCTATTAGTTGCCAGTTAGTAGGTGATTCCATGCAGGGTCACTACATTTTTGGTATCAGAGCATGCATAGATTTTGGGATTAGTACTTGGGATTTAGTTTAGTCTTGAGTAATTCTTGCGCATTTGGGATTTTAATGTGCAATTCTTTTCAGGATATGGCTGACGAGAGTCACGGTAGTGTTGGCCAGGGAGGTGGTCATCATCATCGTTGCCATCATCATCAGAATGATCAACATCGTCATCATGAGGGTAGACGTCGCTACTCTATCAATAAGTTTATGCAGGTAGGACCGAAACCCTTAGTGGGAGGCGAGAATCCTGAACAAGCTAGAAGCTGGATGTCTAAACTTGAGAGCACGTTCCGAGCTTTTGAGTGTACTGAGGAGCAGAAACTGGAAGTTCTAGAATTCGTTCTAGAAGGTAGAGCACGTTTTTGGTGGGATGCCAAGGTTGCTCAGGCACGTACTGAGAGAGGACAGGTGACTTGGGGGGATTTCTGTCGGGAGTTTCAGAAATTATATTTTCCTCCGGCTGTTCGCCAAGCACGATCTATGGAGTTGCTTACTTTGAGGCAAGGATCAATGACTATTGATCAGTATCAACAGCGATTTCCTGATCTGCTACCTTTCAGTCCTCATATCAATGAGAGTGATGCGTCGAAATATGATATCTTTCTGCAAGGCCTGAACCAAGATATCTACTCTCAGGTTGTCGTCTGTGATGACCCGGTGTCTTATGAGACTTTGGTGAACCGTTGCCGTCTTGTGGAGACCAGCAACAGGCGTGGACAGTTGATGATGCCAGCACAACCTAGTGGATTTGTTGAGCCTCGAGCTCAATCTATTGTGCCATCTGTACCTACGTCTTCTTCTACTCCTACTACTTCGTCTGGTTCTCGTGGTTCGCGAGGTACTTTCCGCTTTGGGAAGAAGAAGAAGAAGGAGGAGTTTTGTAGCCACTGTGGTGGGAAGCATCCTGCAGCTTCATGTCGGAGAGCTACTGGGGCGTGTTATATTTGTGGTCAGCAGGGACATCTGCGGAGAGATTGTCCTCAGCGCATGAGTTCTGCTAGTGGATCGGGATCACAAGTTGGATCTCAAGCTTCTATTTTTCCACGTCAGCAGCCAGCACCACAGAGTTCTTCTGGTTATCGTCCCCAGACTCAAGGGCAGGTGTTTGCTCTGTCTCAGGAGCAGGCTACTGAGGGAAGCGATCGCATGTTGGCAGGTAACTTCTTGTTATGTGGTATTCCTGCACTTGTATTAATTGATACTGGAGCATCGCATTCCTTTATTTCTAGTCGCTTCGTTAAGAGACATAGATTACCTTACGTATCATTAGATATGGATTTAGTTGTATCTACTCCGTTGGAGCAGGAGGTAGTAACTAAGCGTCTAGTGATGGGTTGCCTTCTGGAATTTGAGGGTAATGTGTTATCGGCTAATTTGATGATATTAGCGCTGACGGATTTTGACTGTATCTTGGGAATATATATGCTGACTTTGTATCACGCTACTGTGGATTGTTATCAGCGTCTGGTACAGTTTCATCCCGTTGAGGGTGATAGTTGGTACTTTTATGGTGAGGGTGCGCGACCTCCGATGCCACTTGTTTCGGCTCTGAAGGCATGTCATGTCTTGGAGTCAGGTGGGGAGGGCTACCTCATCTATGCAGTTGATATGTCCATGAGTAGTACGGGTATTGATCAGCTACCGGTTGTCAGCGAGTTTTCTGACGTATTCCCTGATGAGATTCCTGGTTTTCCTCCGGTTCGAGAGGTTGAATTTGGTATTGATCTAGTACCAGGAACTACGCCTATATCCCGAGCACCTTATCGGCTGGCACCGTCAGAGATGAGGGAATTGAAACAGCAGTTGCAAGATCTTCTTGATAAGGGATATATTCGTCCGAGTGTTTCTCCGTGGGGAGCACCTGTTTTGTTTGTCAAGAAAAAAGATGGATCGATGCGATTATGTATTGATTACAGGCAGTTGAATCGTGTCACCATCAAGAATAAGTATCCTTTGCCGCGGATTGATGATCTGTTTGATCAACTACAGGGTACTTCTGTTTATTCGAAGATAGATCTGAGATCTGGATACCATCAGATGCGGGTACGAGACTCAGATATATCTACGACTGCTTTCAGGACCAGATATGGACATTATGAGTTTCTGGTGATGCCATTCGGTTTGACGAATGCACCGGCAGTCTTTATGAATCTGATGAATCAGGTATTTCGAGATTATCTGGATAGATTTGTCATCGTCTTCATAGATGATATTCTTGTCTATTCTCATAATAAGGATGAGCATGCACAGCATTTGAGAATTGTTCTACAGACGTTACGAGATAAGCAGCTATATGCGAAATTAAGCAAGTGTGAATTCTGGCTTGATCGGGTAGTATTTCTCGGTCATGTGATTTCGAGTAAAGGGATATCTGTTGATCCTAGTAAGATAGAGGCAGTGCTGAACTGGTCTCGTCCGACGACGGTTGCTGAGATTCGTAGTTTCTTGGGTCTAGCGGGATATTACCGTCGGTTCATCGAGAATTTTTCACAGTTGGCCAGGCCTTTGACTCAGCTTACTCGGAAAGATGTTACCTTCATTTGGTCCTCGGATTGTGAGGAGTCATTTCACGAGCTGCGTAGACGTCTTACTATTGCACCTGTGCTAGCTCTACCTTCTGGATCAGGAGGTTATGTTGTCTATACTGATGCCTCTGGTCAGGGGTTAGGATGTGTTTTGACACAGCATGGACATGTTATTGCCTATGCTTCTCGGCAGTTGAAGTCGCATGAGAGTAATTATCCAGTGCATGATCTCGAGTTAGCCGCCATTGTATTTGCGCTCAAGATTTGGAGACATTATCTTTATGGCGAGAAATTTGAGATATTTACGGATCACAAGAGTTTGAAGTATTTATTCACTCAGGCAGAGTTGAATATGCGACAGAGACGCTGGATGGATCTCCTGAAGGATTATGATTGTGAAATCAAATATCATCCAGGTTCTGCTAATCTAACTGCTGATGCCTTGAGTCGGCAGGTGAGACTGTCTGCACTTCAGACTAATGAAATATCTCATATGATTCAAGAGTGCTGTTCATTGAGTTTTACGCTCAAGCACAAGAAAGGGAGGAATGAGATTCGTTTGTATACTATTCTATCTGAGCCAGCATTGTATTCTCGGATCAGAGATGCTCAGATATCTGATGTTAAGACTCAGCGATTGGCACGTCTAGCCAATGGAGTTAATACATCTGGATTCCATTTTCAGGCAGATGGTTTATTGTGCCTATCCAATAGAGTGGTTGTACCTAATGTTGCGGAGCTCAGGAATGATATTCTATCTCAAGCTCACAGGAGTCGATTATCAGTTCATCCTGGAAGTATGAAAATGTATAAGGACTTGCGAACTAGATTCTGGTGGAAGGGGATGAAGCGAAGTGTGTATCAATTTGTTTCGAGATGTTTGGTTTGTCAACAGGTCAAGGCTGAACATCGACGACCAGGTGGATTACTGCAGAATCTTGAGATTCCCGAATGGAAGAGGGAGCACGTAACTATGGATTTTGTCACCTACTTACCTATGACGTCACGTCAGTGTGATGCTATTTGGGTCGTTGTTGACCGTTTGACGAAATCAGCACATTTCATTCCTTATAACCGGGAGTATTCTTATGATCGCATGGCACGCTTATATATCCAGGAGATTGTGCGATTACATGGGATTCCAGTAAGTATCGTCAGTGATAGAGATCCGCGATTTAATTCACGTTTTTGGGGTAGTTTTCAGCAGGCGTTGGGTACCACTCTGAGTTTGAGCACTGCGTATCATCCGGAGACTGACGGGCAGTCAGAGCGCACTATTCGTACGCTGGAGGATATGCTATGTTCTTCTGTCATGGATTTTGGCTTATCTTGGCAGGATCAGTTACCTTTGATTGAATTTGCCTACAATAACAGTTATCATCGTAGTATTGATATGGCACCTTTCGAGGCATTGTATGGTCGACGGTGTCGTACTCCGTTATTCTGGGATGAAGTCGGGGAACGGCAAGTCGAGGGTCCTGAATTGGTGCAGCAGATTGTAGACAAAGTAGATTTGATCAAGCATAGGATCAAAGTTGCTCAAGATAGACAAGCCAGTTATGCGAATATTCGCCGCAGGCCACTTCAGTTTGAGCTGGTGAATATGTTTTTCTGCGAGTATCACCTTTCAGGAAGGTGATGAGATTCGGTGTGAAAGGCAAGTTGTCACCTCGTTACATTGGGCCTTTCCAAATACTGGAGAAGATCGGAGATGTTGCTTATCGTTTGGCTTTACTGCCATCTCTTTCCAGTATACACAATGTTTTTCATGTGTCGTTGCTTCGACAGTACATAGCTGATGAATCTCATGTGATTCAATCTACTGATATTCAGCTAAAGCCAGATCTGTCTTTTGTTGAACGACCAATTTGTATCCTAGACAGGAAGGAGAAAGTTCTTCGGAACAAGACTATACCACTTGTGATGGTACAGTGGCAGCGCCGAGGCGTTGAAGAAGCAACTTGGGAAACTGAGAGTCGTATGCGAGCAGAATATCCTGAGTTGTTTGCTTTGTATTTTTTATTACCATATAAGATGTAATTACCGTTGTTGTAATAAGACATGGTTTGATGTTTCATATTATTATCTTGATTTATCTTTAGATGTTATTTCGCGGACGAAATAGCTAAAGGTGGGGAGAATGTAGTAACCCGGAACCCATTTTAAGATAATAATATGTTAAACATGATTAAGGGTTGGTAATTGATCTATTTCGGAGTGATATTAAACTTCGGAAGAGGAATTTGGGCTGTTGACTTTGGGCCAGATCGGAAGCTCCGATCCCAGTTCGGAAGCTCCGATCCTGACCACTTCGGAAGCAGATCGGATGCACGGGGATCGGACGTTCCGATCAGGAACGGAGGTTCCGATCTCAGCCAGCCAGCAATGCTCGATGACTCAGCCGTGAGTTTTGACAAGTGTTGATCGGGGGTTCGATCGGAAGTTCCGATCCCGGAACGGTGGTTCCGATCCCGACGTGTCGGACATGCACAGAATGAGCTGGAATCGGAAGCTCCGATCCCGAGATCGGTGGTTCCGATCGTTGCCGAGATTTTGGCTATAAATAAGGCTCATTTGCTTCAGTTTTGAAATACGAATTCTCGCGTTTCCTTCTTCAGTTATATAGTGTGAGATATACACTTGAGGGCCCTATCGGTTAATAGTGAGGTTCTGAAATAACCACGGTGAGGTTATAGTCATTCAGGACTAGCGACTCCAAAGGGCTAACTACGGACGAAGGTATGGTCCGGGAATCTATTTAAGTTTTGGGAGTACTTATTAGCTTAGTTAAGGCTTATAGAATTTATGTAGTGATACGGTGAACTTTTGAATATAGGCTTGGAACCTAGGATCTATTATACTTGAACTAGCCTAGAGGTACGTACACATTGACTGAGATTGCCAGCGAGTATACATGTTTATATGTTGCATTTATTTGGCATTATTATATGACATGATATATGATTTACCGCTTTCTATATCCATATGTCATTTGCATATACACGTTGAGCTTATTCCTTGTTATACCTGACTATAGAGCCGCTCAGCTCTATACTCGATAGTCTGTCACTGAGAGTACCGCGACGGCGGGGGCATTTATGTCTGTCTACTCTGGTGTACTAGACGAGTGTGGTTGCACCCAGAGGTTGATCCGTGCGATGGCAGCACTCATGTGGCGCCGGTTCTGAGCATGACTTTTCAGATGACCCTGTACCAGTCATCATGTTGCATGCATTATATACATATGTTTACTCATGTCTATGTACTGGGCGTTAGCGCTCACGTCCTAGTTGTTATCTTGGACACCCTATTCCATGGGCAGGTCGCAGGATGGACGGAGCTGGTAGTTCAAGGCAGGACTAGGGAGCAGGAGCTTTGAAAGTTTTTATACAGCACGATTTATTAGCTGTATAATGTTTACTTTTAAGAATTTTGATATGGTTGTATCACTACAGATTTAAGCCTGGATTATATTACTAAGCTGATATGTAAATTATGGATTATGTTTTCGCACGTTTTTACTCTGTTAAGTATTTTGCTGTATTAAGTTTAATGCATGCTATTAGTTGCCAGTTAGTAGGTGATTCCATGCAGGGTCACTACACCACCAAATCCTCGTAAGTCCCATCACCGCCCACAACAACCATCCGATGAATATCAGGATTCAAACCCTGAAGGAAATGATCAAACTTTTCCATAGAACTATCAGCAACATGAGGACAAAAAGGTAGCTGATCAAAGAACTTTTGCTGGTACTCCTCGATCGTCATCGTCCCCTGTCGCAAACTCAGCAACTCACTGGCTTTCTCCTGACGAAGAGCTGGAGGAAAATACAACCTCTGATAAGCAGCACGGAACTCAGCCCAGGTGGCTACTCCTCTAGCTACTATGAATGGTGCGGAAGTAGATCTCCACCACTTTCTCGCTCGTCCCTCAAGCATGAAGGCAAGAATCTCCATCCTATCCTCATCTGTGCAACGGAACTCCTGAAAACACTGCTCCATCCTCTCAAGCCAATCCTCCGCCTCTTCAGCTGTCTCACCTCTCGACAAAGGCTTCGGGCTAACCTCCTTGAATTTGCGCATGCTCACTCGCTTGCGCTCCTCAGGTTGTCCTTGACGACGTCTACGATCATTCGGATAGCCCCAACGACCGCCGCCTCCGCTATCATGGCTCTCATCGTAATCTGCCATCTGTTACACAATAACAGATAATAACTTAATCCGCTTTACAAAATTCCCAGTGCAACGCGCTCTAATACCAAAAATGTAGTGACCCAACCCGGATCCACTAACTAATCAGAGTTACGATAAAAACGCATGCAATTAAAACTTGAAGCGTAAAGAGCGGATAATTAAAATACAACAAATCCAATCGGCAGAATACAATCGACGATAACAATCGTGTTTAAATATTATTATACAACCAAATCGAAGTTTCAGGGTAAACAAATCCCGACCCTCTACAAACTCGCACTCTCCAAAGCTCAATCCTGCTGAGAGCCGCCTGGACCGTCCAGCCTCAAAGCTGCCCCGCCACAAGGTACACCACGATACACAAACACAGGGACGTGAGCGACAAAGCTCAATACAAAAGCAATGATATAAATACAAATATGCGCACACAATATGATTTAAAACTCAAGTGAAAACACTTGATCATGGCGCCTGGAATATACAGTACCGGCTAGAGAGCTACTCCGTGGGGTACTCGTATATTCCATATCAGGGCTGAGCCAACCCCATCCTGACCCGAATCCAAAATAGGATACAAGTCCCATATGGAAACTGTCATACCTGACTCGAGTCCAATATGAGATCACTGTTCCCTATGGAGACTGTCAATGACTCACATCAATCCGGATGCAGTCACACGTAAAATCATGTATGTGCTAAGATGGTAAAACATGCTAAAACATGATAAGACATATAGCACATACTCATGCAACATACATGCAAATATATCATGTCGGCTATCTCGGTCAGTACTTACGTACCTCTAACACTGCTGGTCAAACCTAGCTCCACTGGCCTATACTCCAAGCCTATAGTCCAGTCTACTGCTACTACAAAGCAAATACCCATGCATCAACAATAAAGATCTAAAAGCCTTAACTAAGCTAATGCATACTCCTAAATATTTTTAGGATGCCAAAGCTATACCTGCGTCCGTCGTTAGCCCTTTGCTGTAGATAGCCTCAAAACTAGGCCACAGCTCCGCGGCGACGCCTAGATCACTAAGCCACGTCCGGATTTCCCGTAGGATGCCTAGATTTCCCTAGATCTGAGTTAGAAGGCTTATGAATAGAGAGAGAAGAGAGGAATTGAGCGAGTCACAAATGAACCTCGGCTCCTCTATTTATAGGCGATGTTCGGGCCGTCCGAACTTGGCTTCGGGCCCTCCGAACTGCTTCGGATCCTTCGATCATGACTTCGGATCATCCGATCATGACTTCGGTTCGTCCGATCCTAACTTCGGGTCCTCCGAAGTCCCATCAGTGACGTCAGCCATGACGTCACCTTGCTGATGTAGTTGATGACGTAAGCCCTAACGCTATTCGGGTCCTCCGATTCCACCGACGGAGCCTCCGTTCCTCTTCAGATCCTCCAAACTCCTCTTCGGATCATCCGAACTCCTCGGGCCTCCGATCCTGACTCAGATCACGTTCGGGTCCTCCGAACACCAGTTCGGAGCGGGCGACCTCCCGAGCCATGCCCACCATTTTTGAGTATCCTGGATCTATTTTCGGACTCCGTTAATCCATTTGGAATTTATTTAATCATGTTTTATTAAATTTAAACATGATCACTTGATTAATTACCTATTAATCATTACTTTTGGATACGGGTTACTACAAAAAATTTCTCATCAGAACACCGAGATGACTTATACTGGGAGACGTGAAATGTGATCAAGGCTAGACATGGTGGAATATATTTCCAATGTTACTCTCCAATTCTTTTATACTTCAGAGGGTTATGGAAAATTTACCCAGTCTAGAGATCATCGCAGCAGTTATGTTAAAGTATAACTTAGTGTCAGTATAATAACCTTGAAAAGATACTTGATCTTATTGGTGGATAGAACTGTGATGGGATAAGTTTTTCCTGACTAGGAATATTTTGCATATGAAGAGTTTGAGATCTCTCAGATGATTGATCTAGTTAGTGTTTGACGGATGTCATGAGCCTGCTAATTTACAGCATGGATTCGGCAGTATGAGAATTCACTTGGATAGTGAAAGTTGAGCACTTATGTGTTCATGTTTGCTTTGAAATATTTAGTTAGACTGGTTCAAGATTAGAGCCCAGTGTCTACTTGTGACTATCATCTAAGGCAGTCGGATATAGACATAGTTGTTTACAAGAAATATGTTAGTTCAGCTTTTGGGTTTTCTTCTGTTTAAGAAGAGTTGATAAGAATTTTTACTTCTAATTTATATGTGACAGATAAAAATGTTGTAACCCCGTGATGAGGGAGATAAATTTTCTTTTATAGAAAGAATGATTGGAATTGTTCACTACTTGGTGATTAGGAACTGAACTGTGAGATTGTTAATCATTGGAAGAAACTGATAGGATGAATACAGAACCCTGGTAAGCAGTTCTGAATGTTTTTGCAGTACTTCTGGGATTTCAGTGTCAGAAATTAATCTAGCAGATGTTTGAATTTCAATAGGTACTAACAGGATAACATCAAGTGTTTAGACATGGAAAAAGATAGCAGCTGATATCTAAAGTTATCAGGTCTAGCGGGATTGTTGTCACTGATTTTTCGGGATGTCTATTGGATGCGTTAGGCCATTGGTATGTCTGATTCGATGAGATTGAGTCAGATGTTAGCAAGATTGTATTGATTTAAGGACTTTTCCAAAGAGGGATGAAACAGTTTTGTTTATCTAGTAGCACAAGTCAGAATTCAGCAAGGAATTATTATTATCCGTGATTGGATAATCAGTATTCTCATTTTCAATATATTTCCTAAGTATTGGGTGTATCAACAGATCGAGATTGAACATCGACAACTTGGAAGTTTGTATCATAAGTTATCGATTCCTGATTAGAAATGGGAGTTATCACGATGGACTTTGTGACCCATTTATGAGTATTCTCGAGGAATTATGATACTATCATGGTTGTGATGTATCGACTTATAGAGACAGCACGTTTCATTTTGTGTAATCGAGATTTCACTTTTGACAGTAGTGATTGATTATACATTTGGGAAATTGCGAGTTTCCATGGCATACCTGTAAGCATTTCCAGGGAATGGGACTTCAGATGTATTTCCAGATTCTTGGGGAGTTTGTAACATGATAAGGGTATTATTCATGGTTCGAGTGCTGCTTATCATCCGGAGACTGATGATTAGTCAAAATGCACGATTCGTACTCTTGAAAATATGTTACAAGTGTGAACTTTGGTCCAGCTTGACAAGATCAGCTGCCACTAATCAATTTCGCGTACAACAGTTATAATTAACAATAATGGTGTGGCACCATTTGATGCGTTGTACGGACGATGATGTCATACTCCACTGTTCTGGGAAGAAGTGGGAGAAATGACAGATTGAAGGACCAGAATTATTTCAACCGGGGGTTGATATAGTTGATTTACTAGAAAGGTATCTCTAGAGTTTATTGGTCCAATTGTGATATTGCATAGTAAATGAGATATAGTACATATTAACATTGCCGCTGTATAGGTCTAGTATCCACAATGTGTTCCATGTGTCACTGTAATGATGATTTATGGTAGATGAGTCTTACATCTTGCAATCCTCTAAGGTACAGTGGATACATATTTGAAATTTGTGGAGAGACAATGTTGTTACTGGTGATTATTTGAATTACAGCAAAATCTTGTAAAATGACATGAGAGAATAAAGAACTTGTTGTTCTTATCCATATCGGTACTTAAGATTTATTTCGAGGACGAAATTATCTTAAGTCTGGAAGAATGTAGTAACCTAGTTTCATTTTACAAGATTAAGTTGATAATCATGTTTATATTTATTAAAATATGATTAAGAAATTTTAATATGATCTAACGGACCAAGGATTTGGGTCCAGAATGTCCAAAAAATTGTTAATGGGATTTTTGGGCTCAGGTATATCGGAGGATCAGAACTGAGTTCAGAGGGTCCGAACCAGGACAATTTGGAGGCATGATTGGATTTCGGAAGAGAGTAAGATCGGACGATCCGATTTAGGGATCGGACGGTCCGAACTCTCCCAGGACAAATGCCAAAAATAATTCTACAGGTGTTCGGACGTAAGAGATCAGAAGATCCGAAGAGGGATCGGACCGTCCGAACTTGCATGCATGCGATGTGGAATCATGCAATGATCGGACTGTCCGAACCGGGGATCGGACCGTCCGATCGAAGTTTATAAATAGGGGTTCGAGTTCACATTTTCGGATGCAAAATCAAACCACTCCTTGGCCCATGTTAGCTCGATTTTAAGAGCTTTAGCGTACTCTTATTTAAGAGTTGGAGTAGGTAGTAATTTTATATCGTGAACAGTGTCTGTAGTAGTGGCCAGGCGGCAGAGCTCTGGCGAGGTGTCCAGGAGTCGTAGCAAGGCTGTGCCCAAGCTCTGGGGCATTCGACATCAGCGGGCTGACGAAGGACAAAGTTATGGTTCTTGCTCTTATAGGAAATATGGAGTATGCTATAGTTTAATTAAGGCTTTTAGAGCATGTTAGGTGATGATTGGCATTCTAGATAATACATGGTATTTATATATTGTAGTGCTGCATGGTAGGCTTGGACCTAGAAGGGAGCTTCTTGGATTTGCCTTAGTAAGGTATGAAAGTATTATTCGAGATATCCAAATTCAGTATGCAAGTATTATGTGTTTTTCATGTATTAAGTGATTGCATGATTTATATGATACAACATGTCATGACTGTATGTTGCATACATGAGCATATTGAGCCTTTATCCTAGAGGTCTCCTGTAGTCGAGCGCCCTACGAGTTGTGTATGGTTGGATACGTAAGTCTTGTTTCAGGTCACCATGATGGTTGGACACTTGAACTAGTATCAGGTCACCATTATCCACTGGGTATATAAGCCACCTCCTGAGGCGACGATGCAGCGTGCTCTATACCATGGGCCTGGTCTATGAGCTAGTTTATTGACCTGAGTGTCTTGGTTCCCAGTTTATTTGCATACATGCACATATAATAGTGTATACTCATACTCTCGTACTGATTATGTTAGGCTCATTTCCGGTTATTTTTTCTGTTGTCTGGATACCCCATTCTATGGGGCAGATGCAGGTAGTTCTCCTGAGGACAAAGAGGTTAGGTGGTAACCAAGGCTGGATGTCAGGGTTGACCACTAGGTTTTTTTTTCTGATATTGATTTATTTAAGTTCCACAATTTACTCTGATTAAGTTTATTTATTGATTAATTGCATGCTAAAGATTCTGATTAGTAGGTGATCACGATGCAGGTCACTACACTTTTAATGTATTCAAGGAGGCTAGCAATCCATCCAAGGAAAATGTGTTCATGATTGAGTAAGCAAAGAAGATGGAACGCTGTAGCAAAGTCGAGAGTAAAGTAGAAGTGCGACGAGGGCTTGATTTTCCAGGTTCAAAAAGTTGAAAAAGAAAATGAAGTTCAAGAAGATTGTTGAGTATGTTTGGCGGCCCAAAGAAAAGGGAAAAACCTCCAACAAAATGGCGGTAACGAGCTAGAACCAGCTATAGTCGAGCTATGGATTATAAACTAAGCACTTCTTGGGAGGGTACCCAAGCTAGTATCCTTTATTTTGAGTTATTTATCTTTTGTTTTAATTTTCTTTTCGTTGTTTTACTTGTAGGTGATCGGTTAACTCGTGCCCGGAAATGCCTCGGATATTTTAAAATTTTTAACAAAAAAGATCCGAGCACTTGTGTAGCATTCAAAAATCAAACAACCATAGGGTGTTTAGAAGTTTTACCTATCAATCTCAAAGAATGATTTATGGCTCCAACCAAGTTGATAAACAACTAGGCTCTTGAAATGGTAGATACTATCTACAAGCTTCCAAGAGCACACCTTTCTCAAAATGGATCTAACACTTCAAGCTTTCAAATTAGGTCCACGACTAGACGATCTAGATCCGCTCTAAATATGCACTAGAATATTTAGAGTATTTTGCATTGAGATTTCCTTTTCTTTCTTCCTCAAAATGAAAAAGAAAACTTTGGAGAATTTCACTTCAAAGTGTTCGGCCACTCAAGCTCTTGAATGGAATGGAATATGTATATTTGTGTATATATTATTCACAATAATATATTAAATGTCAAGGATTAAATGGATACAATTAAACCATGCATGGAAAAGTGCAAGACATGCATGGAAAATTGCAAACCATCATCTAACCCTTCAAATTCCATCACACACACATATATATAACATGAATATATACATATATTTTGAAAATATATATATATATAATATATATACATGTTTTTGAACTTATTTAATTAAACATTAAACTTAATCCCAATTAAGTTTAAGTAATTAATTAAATCTAACTTGAACTCATTCAAGTTCACTAGTATATAATTATTCAACACTATATTAATTTGAGTTCTACAAGACTCAATAATGTTTAATTAATTCAACACTTGAATTAATTTAATTATTTGTACATTATAAAGTCTACTAGTGTTAAATTAATTCAACTCTTGAATTAATTAATTAAGTTCAAAATAATAGTTTAGAAAATCAACATTTTCACAAACTAATTATTTTAAGTCAACTTTTAATCTTGAAACGCATTCACAAATTAAAAGTTACTTTTCCATTCATTCTCCAATTTAGAAGTTAAACTTCTAATTTATTTTACTTATAAACTCCTTTATAAGTTGTTCAACACATTGACCTAATTTTAATCTCAACGGGATCTAGAAAGCTAGTATTTGTGTGACCCTCAATGGTTCACTTATACAACTAGCAGTGGGTTCACATTTTCATGTGATTCGGGATCAACAAGTCCCTTATGTGAGCATACCCCATATAGCTCCATTCTTATTGATCAACTCCTTGACAATAAGAACGTCAAAAAACTCAAGGCTGATAGTACCCAACCAGTCATGTTAAACGTCTAACAGCATCGCTTACATGACTCCCTAGGTATCAAATGATAGTTCCTGCAAGAACCAATCAATTATGGTTAGTGTACAGTACGGTCCCTTCAACTCATATATCACGACCGATTCGACAACCATTGGTTTATCGAGAGTTGTCATTTAATCGATAACTATGTGTCATGCCGTAGTTGCATCGAAGGTGTAATTCAAGAAACCCCTTTCTTAATTATCACTTACTCTGATCAGAGATTTCAAGCTACGTATGCATGAGATCACATAGGATATCCATACCCGTAGGTAAGCGGTGAATCCCCGACTACAATGCATCGACTTCTATATATTTCATCACAACACCCTACATTGCCACCTGATGACCCCAGATGAGTCGGTAAACAAGTCAAAGTGAAGCACTAGCATATAAAGTCTCCATATTGTCCTGGGTCATAAGGACTAATGGTGCACCACCATAAACTAGGACTTCTCCACTCGATAAGTGAGAACCACTTCGAAAATCCTTTAGGGAGGGTTGTTCAGTGCACTCTAGAAGGAGCACCTATTTTCATGCTTGGACATCTCCATGTCCTCTACCAATGAAACATGGTACTCACATCGCAAATACTAGTCCCAAGCTCGATCGGCCTTTATCTTTCTTTATGGCGGCTGAATCGACTAGGAACAGTTTAGAATATACAGTATTTCAAATATGAGTTTCATGATAGTCATCACATTACCATCTCATATTCTTTCTACTATTTGTATATTCAAGGGCTTTATTTATGCAGCTAGCATGGGTATAAAGATAAAGATTTTCCAAATTAAATAATGTTAAATATTATTAAAATAAAGATTGTCATACAAGAGTTCTTTCAAAGACCATCGGCCAACACATTGGCTCGATGGGCACCTACTCTAACAATCTCCAACTTGCACTAGAGCCAACTACCCATATTCTTCAAACCCATTGATTCGCGATGCTTTTCGAAAAATGGTCCTGGTAAAGGCTTAGTTAGTGGATCAGCAACATTATCTGCGGAGGCGACTCTGTCTAACAAGACATCTCCTCGTTCCACAATTTCCCGGATGATGTGGTATTTTTCTCAGTACATGTTTGGATTTCTGATGAGACATTGGTTTTTTTGCCTGAGCAACGGCACCAGTGTTGTCGCAGTACACCGGGACTGGATCAACTCCATTAGGAATAACTCCCAACTCTTGGACGAAATTCCTAATCCAAACAGCTTCCTTTGCAGCATCGGATGCAGCAATATATTCTGCCTCAGTGGTTGAATCCGCAGTGCTGTTTTGCTTGGAACTCTTCCAACAAACAGCAGCACCATTGAGCATGAATACAAAACCGGAAGTTGACTTCGAATCATCAACATCGCTTTGGAAGCTAGAGTCGGTATAGCCTTCCAATTTTAGTTCTCCACCCCCATAAACCAAGAACATATTCTTAGTCCTTCTTAAATACTTGAGAATGTCTTTCACAGCTTTCCAGTGTGGAAGACCAGGGTTCGATTGATATCTACTTGTAACACTTAGTGCAAAGGCCACGTCAGGACGTGTAGATATCATCGCATACATGATACTATCAATTGCAGAAGCATATGGAATGCGTGTCATCGCCTCTATCTCTGCATCATTCTTGGGAGACATGGACTTGGATAGAGACACTCCATGACACATTTGTAGATGTCCTCTCTTAGACTCATCCATCGAGAACCTCTTCACGATGGTATCAATGTATGTGGACTGGGTGAGACCAAGCAATATTTTCGATCTATCCCAATAAATTTGTATTCCCAATACAAAAGGTGCTTCACCCAAGTCCTTCATCGAGAACTTACTCGACAACCATACTTTAGTTAATTGCAACATTCCTACATCATTCCCAATGAATAGAATATCATCAACATAAAGTACCAGAAATGTCACAGCACTCACACTGACCTTTTTATTTACACAGGGTTCCTCAGGATTCTTAGTAAACCCAAACTCTTTGATTGTACCATCAAATCTGAGGTTCCAGCTCCTAGATGCCTGTTTGAGACCATAAATAGATCTCTGAAGTTTGCATACTTTATGCTCACTTCCGATAGATGTGAACCCTTCAGGTTGAGACATGTAAATTTCTTCCTTAATATCCCCATTAAGAAAATATGTCTTCACATCCATCTGCCATATTTCATAGTCATACCATGCGGCAATGGCAAGCATTATCCTTATAGACTTGAACATTGCGACTGGAGAAAAAGTTTCTTCAAAGTCAACTCCTTGCCTTTGAGTATAACCTTTTGCTACCAATCGAGCCTTGAAGGTCACCACCTTTCCATCCGTCCCAAGCTTCCTCTTGTAAATTAGACCCTATAGGAACAATTCCTTCAGGTGGATCTACAAGATTCCACACTTGGTTCGAATACATGGAATTCATCTCAGATTCCATAGCTTCAAGCCACTTGGATGAATCAACATCAGATAATGCTTCCTTGAAGGTCCTTGGATCACATCCATGATCGGGCTCATCTTGGCCCTCTTCAAGAAGTATATCATACCTCATATGTGGTCTTGAGACCCTCTCGGATCTCCTAGGAACTTGTATCTCCTCTCTTGGCTATTTGGGTGTGGGCTCTACAATTGTGGGTGTTTCTCGAACTTCCTCGAGTTCTATCATCTCCCATTTTCTATCCAATAGAAATTCCTTCTCCAAGAAGGTTGCATTCCTAGAAACAAACACCTTTGTTTCTTTGGGATGACAGAAATAATATCCAACCAAATTCCTTGGATATCCCACGAAGTAGCATAAAATGGATCGAGCATCCAATTTATCTCCCACTGTCTGCTTCACATAAGCAGGGAACCCCCATATTCTAACATAAGAATACTTAGGAGGCTTTCCCATCCATATCTCATATGGTGTCTTAACAACTGCCTTTAATTGGACATTGTTCAACAACAGTGCCGTTGTTTCAAGCGCATATCCCCAAAAGGATGGCGGCAACTCCGTGAACCCCATCATAGACCGAACCATGTCCATCAAAGTCCGGTTATGACGTTCCGAAACACCATTCAACTGAGGTGTACCAGGAGGAGTCCACTGTGAGAGAATCCAATTCTCCCTAAGATACTTTTGGAATTCAGCACTCAAGTACTCACCACCTCGTTCCGATCGAAGTGCCTTGATGCTTCGTCCCAATTGTTTTTCTACTTCATTTCTGAATTCTTTGAATTTTTCAAAAGCTTCAGATTTGTATTTCATCAAATACACATACCCATACCTAGAGAAGTTATCGGTAAAAGTAATGAAGTAAGAATGTTCATGCTTAGTGGTGATGCTAAGTGGACCACACACATCTGTATGGATCAAATCCAACAATCCCTTGGCTCGCTCCACATGGCCTTTAAAGGGAATTTTGGTCATATTTCCTTTTAGACAGGGTTCACAAGTAGTAAGAGAATTAATATCAGACATATCAAACATGTCTTCTCCCACTAGCTTGTTCATCCTTCTTAAAGATATATGACCTAATCGAGCATGCCATAAGTGTGCTGGATTTAGAGTATCTTGTTTTTTTTTGGATGTTGTTGATATCTCTTGGACATTATTTATAGGAATATCTTTCAATTTTAAATTATAGAGATCGTTTTCCAATTGTCCTGTACCAATTAAACATTCATTCTTGTAAATATTGCAAACACTTTTTCCAAATAAACAAGAATATCCATCTTTATCAAGCATAGAAATGGAAACAATGTTTTTCACCAAATCTGGTACAAACAAAACATCTCTTAAAATTAACTTAAAATCATTGTCCAACAATAAGTAAACATCTCCAATAGCTTTGGCAGCAACTCTTGCCCCATTGCCCATTCTCAAGAAGGTCTCACCATCTCTGAGTCTCCTACTTCTTGTCATCACCTGCAAATCATTATAGAGATGTGAGCCACAGCCAGTATCCAATACCCAAGAAGAAGAATTAAGTGAAGTGTTCACTTCAATGTAGAACATACATTTTCCAGAACCATTCTGGTCAAGATATTCCTTGCAATTACACTTCCAATGTCCAGGTTTCTTGCAGTGATGACATACGTCATTAGTCTTGTTAGCCTTAACTGGTGTGGCTACCACAACGGGACTCGGAGCTTGCCTCTTCAAGGGCACATTCTTTTTGGGAGCATGGAAAGAAAGCTTTTTTCGCTTTCCACGTGGTCTATTATTTGAACCAGATGAAGATCCCACATAAAGAACCGGCTTCTCTTTCTTGATTGTGGATTCAAACGTAACAAGCATGTTAACCAACTCCTCAAGGGTTGGATCTAACTTGTTCATGTTGAAATTCACCACAAAAGGATCAAATGAGCTAGGTAGTGACAAGAGCAACACTTCTGTGGTCAACTCAGTAGGTAGCACAAGATCCATGCTAACGAGTTTCTCCACGAGCCCAATCAACTTTAGGCCATGCTCATGGACCGAAGCCCCATCTCGCATGCGCAAAGTGATTAGCTCCTTGACAGTCGCATGTCGAAGCGGACGTGTTTGTTCACCAAAGAGTTCTTTGAGATGCAAATAAATGTCAGCAGCATGGTTTGCACTCTCAAAACGTCGTTGAAGCTCATCATTCATAGAAGCCTGCATATAACACTTGGCTTTCAAGTCATGGTCACACCAATCCTTGTAAGTCTGTAGCTCCTCAAGGCTACAATCAGTCGGATCCTTATCAGGGGGCGACTCATTAAGTGTATATGAAATCCTCTCCGAGTTCAAAACGATTTTCAGATTTCTTAGCCAATCGAGGTAATTTGGACCGGTCAGTAAATGTTTGTCGAGTATTGCAGATAACGAATTGTGAATTGATGACATTGTCAAAAACTTTGTACTGAAAAATAATAACAGATAAATGTCAATGAATATTTTAAAATATTTAATAAGATATAAAGTATGGACATTAACTTTATAAATTTTTACTCTCACTGTTTTGACATTTTCACTACCCTCTAGTAAAAACGAAAAACTCCTTTCCTCAGTAGGTACATAAGGTCCAATTAGCCAATCATGATCCCGAATAATATCAGCCAATCACAATTCCTAAAAGGTAGTTTCCAATTGCATCTCCATGCAACCCTTACGTAAACTTTTGTCTCATGCTTGATTAGGACCCAATAATATGACGTCGTTCATCTTTACGTGTCAAACCTTACCCATCGATATTAAACCTTAATGGACAGTCGCCATGAGTTCCCCCAATAATATGAGGCTAAGTCATGGGAGTTCCACGTAGTTCACATCACTATGTCGATGGATGTCACAGCTTTCCGGCATCCAAAAACCCCCAATAATATGAGCCGAGCATTGAATACGGGTAGCGTTCATCATGCACCCATTGTCGATGAAAGACATGGAAATTATAAACAAATTTATAATTCCCCTTTTCGGGCTTGATATAAATTTTGAATCTAATTCAAAATGAGGGTTTTTAATTTTGAAAATGTATCATCATTAATTTTTAAAAACTCGCCATGTTTGATCGTATGTTTTCCGGATTCATGCAACTTTGTTATTATAAAATAATAACGCACATACTCATTATTTATAATATATCATGCATATATTATAAACAATAAATTAACAAGGATGATCAATCGCCCCAAAACTATTCGGCCCGTGTGAGCCAAACATGGGCCTAGATCCAATCCTAAGGAATGCATGGGATGCAAATGCAAAATTACATATGCTTCCAATATTTACATGTCTTGGATCTTCATAATTCCTCATGGCCCACCATCTTCAAATCTTGAACTTCCACTATCAAATATTTTACATTAAAATATCCATGTCAAATAGGAATACATCTCATGGGGTGGGAACGGGCCATGAACCAAGCCCACTTTATAATTTAATAATTATTACAACCATTCAACACAAAATATCCTAGCATACACCTAGCAAATTGGTCTTGAGCTTTTGATCATCCTTCATGCATAATATCACATATCATAGATCATCAATTAATTATCTCAATAATCAATTGATCAAATATTATATATCTTGGTACAATCACTAACCACCACAATTATAAATTAAACTAACAAAATAAACAAACACCTTTGTTTACTTTCTAATTAATTTATTTATAATCGAATTTTTTGTAAATCACCATTTACTATAAATAATCAAAGTCCACTTTAATTATTTATTTTATGAGAAAATACACAATTTTTAAAATTTCAATTTTTCATAAAAATATCAACTTTTACAATCTCAACAACTTAGGGCTTATGACACTTAGATATCACAAAACACCTTTTGAAAACCAAAGTCGTCATAGTCGTTGCCGGAGCACTGTCGCCGGATTCCGACCAACCCAATTTTTTTTTTATTAAAAGTGGGCTGCCCCTGCTGCCCGAAATGGGCAGCAACATTTTATAAAAAGATTTTTTCCAAAAACAGCCCCAAATTGATAGATCTTGATTTTCTCATGCGGTTAAAAATTGACCTCAACATAATATCAAACAAATTCTACACAAAAGAGTAACCTAGGCTCTGATACCACTGTAGGTGATCGGTTAACTCGTGCCCGAAAAACGCAGCGGATATTTTAAAATTTTAACAAAAGAGATCCGAGCACTTGTGTAGCATTCAAAAATCAAACAACCATAGGGTGTTTAGAAGTTTTACCTATCAATCTCAAAGATTGATTTATGGCTCCAACCAAGTTGATAAACAACTAGGATCTTGAAATGGTAGATACTATCTACAAGCTTCCAAGAGCACACCTTGCTCAAAATGGATTCAACACTTCAAGCCTTCGAATTTGGTCCACGACTAGACGATCTAGATCCGCTCTAAATATGCACTAGAATATTTAGAGTATTTTGCATTGAGATTTCCTTTTCTTTCTTCCTCAAAATGAAAAAGAAAACTTTGGAGAATTTCACTTCAAAGTGTTCGGCCACTCAAGCTCTTGAATGGAATGGAATATGTATATTTGTGTATATATTATTCACAATAATATATTAAATGTCAAGGATTAAATGGATACAAATAAACCATGCATGGAAAGTGCAAGACATGCATGAAAAATTGCAAGACATCTTCTAACCCTTCAAATTTCATCACACACACACACACACACACACATATATATATATATATATATATAACATGAATATATACATATATTTCAAAAATATATATATATATGTATAATATATTTACATGTTTTTGAACTTATTTAATTAAACATTAAACTTAATTACAATTAAGTTTAAGTAATTAATTAAATCTAACTTGAACTCATTCAAGTTCACTAGTTTATAATTATTCAACACTATATTAATTTGAGCTCTACAAGACTCAATAGTGTTTAATTAATTCAACACTTGAATTAATTTAATTATTTGTACATTACAAAGTCTACTAGTGTTAAATTAATTCAACTCTTGTATTAATTAATTAAGTTCAAAATAATAGTTTAGAAAATCAACATTTCCACAAACTAATTATTTTAAGTCAACTATTAATCTCGGAAGACATTCACAAATTAAAAGTTACTTTTCCATTCATTCTCCAATTTAGAAGTCAAACTTCTAATTTATTTTACTTATAAACTCCTTTATAAGTTGTTCAACACATTGAACTAATTTTAATCTCAACGGGATCTAGAAAGCTAGTACTTGTGTGACCCTCAATGGTTCACTGATACAACTAGCAGTGAGTTCACATCTCCATGTGATTCGGGATCAACAAGTCCCTTATGTGAGCATACTCCATATAGCTCCATTCTTATTGATCAACTCCTTGATACCAAGAACGTCAGAAAACTCAAGTCTGATAGTACCCAACCAGTCATGTTAAACGTCTAGCAGCATCGCTTACATGACTCCCTAGGTATGAAATGATAGTGCCTGCAAGAACCAATCAATTATGGTTAGCGTACAGTACGGTCCCTTCACTCATATATCCCGACCGATTTGACAACCATTGGTTTATCGAGAGTTGTCATTTAATCGATAACTATGTGTCATGCCGTAGTTGCATCGAAGGTGTAATTCAAGAAACCCCTTTCTTAATTATCACCTACTCTGAACAGAGATTTCAAGCTACGTATGCATGAGATCACATAGGATATCCATACCCGTAGGTAAGCGGTGAATCCCCGACTACAATACATCGACTCCTATATATTTCGTCACAACACCCAAAATGCCACCTGATGACACCAGATGAGTCGGTAAACAAGTCAAAGTGAAGCACTAGCATATAGAGTCTCCATATTGTCCCGGGTCATAAGGACTAATGGTGTACAATCATAAACTAGGACTTCTCCACTCGATAAGTGAGAACCACTTGGAAAATCCTTTAGGGAGGGTTGTTTAGTGCACTCTAGAAGGAGCACCTATTTGCATGCTTGGACATCTCCATGTCCCCTACCAATGAAACATGGTACTCACATCGCAAATACTAGTCTCAAGCTCGAGCGGCCTTAATCCTTCTTTATGGCGGCTGAATCGACTAGGAATAGTTTAGAATATACAGTATTCCAAATATGAGTTTCATGATAGTCATCACATGACCATCTCATATTCTTTCTACTATTTGTATATTCAAGGGCTTTATCTATGCAGCTAGCATGTGTATAAAGATAAAGATGTGCCAAATTAAATAATGTTAAATATTATTAAAATAAAAATTGTCATACAAGAGTTCTCTCAAGGACCATCGGCCAACACATTGGCTCGACGGGCACCTACTCTAACATTACTTTCATTTTTTGATTGGGCATGAGGAACAAAAAATTAATCATAATTTTGAGTTTTGTTGGCGAAAAATTCGAAGCCCCCGCCAGCTCCTAGGCCCCAAACATCAGTGCCTAAGCGTTGTAATGTAGCCAAAATGTAAAGCTGTGGAGCCTAAGCATTGTTGAGAAATTCCTAGGTGCTTACGAAATTTTTTTTCTCGTAGATGCAGCGTCTAGGCGCCACTTCCTAGCACCTAGGCGCTACCCGCCCCCTAAAAATTTTTTTTTTTAAGAAGACAAAGGATGAAGATGATCACCCCGAGTCCCGAAGCTCGATGCCCGAGGTACAGGTTCTTTTTATTTATTACTGTACATTAGGGATACGACATGTATTTATGTTTGGGGATGTGTGAAAATTTGATGAGTTAATAGAAAGATGTGATTAATTTTTTTGAAATATTTGATTGATGACTGGTGAGTTTAATGAATGATTTTGTAAATGTATTGGCCTATGATGAAAATATTTTTTTTGCTATAAGATATCAGAAAGTCAGTGTTAGTTATATTTTATCTTCATTCTCACTCATATGCACTAGTTCCATGATTTTTGTTAGTCCTAACAATTAGAGAACAATTTTTTGGATTTGTGATGTGGATTGGAAGAATTGATTCTTAACTTTTGTGATTTTTTCTTGAACTTTAGGTAAATTTTTATGAACACAGAAGTGATTCAGGTAATTTTTGGATCTATTGAGCCTTTTAATTTATCCTTTTTAGCCACTCTATAATCATGGAAGTACAAATCAAAATCAATAGCGAAAAATTTGCAAAGCAAAAATTAATGGCAGAGAAAGTAAGGTGAGAGGAGGTCTTGAAAAAAAATGAATTGAAATTTTAGTCCAATCAAATACAAGGCTATAAAGAAGGAGAATGTATGGATTAGAAGGAAGGGGGATGCAAAATCTTGCAGTACCAATAATATATTTTTGCTACTCGTACGTCCCACTCCGATGCATAAAAAGTCATTTTATTCCAATCCCTTTGCTATAATCTTGATTCTATTATTAATCATGATATATTCTTGGATACATGTTTTCCTGCCTACATTGAGTGAACCGATGATAACCGAAAATTCCTTCTGATCTGTGCTTATAAAGATTAAAATTGGTTGATTGTGTTTTGAAACATGAGGGCGAAGATAATGAATTTATGAATTTTACTTATTACATGATTTTTTTCGAAACTTAGGTGGGTAGATGAGATTGGAAAATCACATACACACGAGAACTCTTGATGAAATTAGGTGACATGTGGATTGAATTATGGACTATAAAAGTTGGAGGTCGGTTATATTACAAAGTATCATACCTTCATGTGATTTATTTTCTTTTCTACATGGTTTGTTTTGCTCGGGACTAGCAAAAGTCTAAGTTTGGGGGGATTTGATAAATGCAATTTATGCACTTTATTTTTATATGGTATAGCTTGGCTTTTGTTTTGAATCGAGAAGTATTATGTGTATTTCGCTATTGTTTTTGTTATATATAGAAAGTAGATAAGATACATTAATTGCATGAAAATGGATGTGTTGAGGATACAAATAAGGTTAAAGAAGAATTACGACATGATTTTGGGAGCACAAAGGAAGAGCCTAAGCACAAAAAGAGGCGTCACGATGAGGTAAACTAACACTGCAGAGATTTTCTCCAAGATGAAAAATAAGCAAGTGTCCAGAAATTATCGTTGACTCTAGAAATATTAGAATTCGATATTTACCAATCAAAATATAGCATAAGATTTTAAAAATATGCTTTAAAAATTTCTGCAAAATCCAACGGCTAGAGATCTGCACACAATTTTTGCTGAATTCTGCACATATATTGTAAATTGGGTGCGTGAGGGTGGCGCCTAGGCGCCACTGGCCATGAAAAATCAGCACCTAGGCGACGACCCTATGCAGAAAAACGTGAAAAAAGAGTTTTTGGGATGCATACATGAGAGTGTTGGGCTTTAATTGCCGGGCTTTGAGACTTATAAAAGACATATTCTAACCTATAGATAGGGGAGATCAGCCGCCAAAAATACAAAATTAGATTTGAGAGCTGGACGGCACAAGAGAAAGCAAGGGTTTGACGGAAGATCGATCGTGAAGACGAATAACTCTGAATTTGGGGACAGAGACGCGGATTTGGATTCGTTTTTCTTTCTCTTTTCTCTCTTATTTTTAAAGTTTTATGTCTAGATTCATAAACATGTTTTGTTTTTGTTTCTTTTGCATTACAAACTAAGTTTTTGATTCTAGAGGAATGATGTAGCTTAGTTGAGACGATTTCTATGACTTTTTTTTTTTATGTGATTGAAGTCCTCAAGTTTACTTGTGTTTTTTGGATTTAATGCCTTTCAATTTACTGGTCGTAGATTAAATGTTATATTTATTTGAAATATGACACTCAGGAGAAGGGGATTTTGAATAGGATTGTAGGAAAGTACATTGTTGCATGTTTATATAGTTTGGGAGGCATATAATATCAACAGAGCTTAGGTAAGAACATCGTTTTTTAGAATTCATTATGTTTAGATTTTTAATAGGGATACTGGAATCAAAACTCAATTGATAAATTCTATTTGGTACTTGGAAAATGAAAATATAAATAATTAAGGGTTCTTGTGCATTAAATAAATGTAATTCATGAACATAAATTTGCTAGAAATAGTCATCGTCGAAACTAAGTAAAATCAAACATCTAGATAATTTTCTTTCATTGATATATCTATTGTGTTTTTGGTTGCTGAATTTTCTAGTCTATTTTAATTGCAAGCATTAATATAATTTTCAATACATACTCCTCATAGAAACGATACTTTACTTATCATATATTAAAACTTGACATCGTGCACTTACGAGCATAAATCATGCAACAATAACTAACTAAGAAAAATTTAAGCATGTAAAATAACTTAAAACACAATAATCAATTAATCAAGTGGAAACATAAAAAAATAAACTAAAACTACCGGCAAGAATACAACCGGCCCCAAAATAAATATCGATAAATGTCATACAACCCCATCGAATAGTAATACTAAATTCCCCAAATTGAAACCTGGTACAACACTATCCACCCGGCTGCAGCTCAATGACTGCTACCTCCCGGTTCGTCCAACCTTAGTCCTGCCCTGTAGAATGGGTTGTCCAGAATCAAAACGAAGATGTGAGCTAACAATGCTCAGTACAAAAATATGATTATACACATGTTATGAATGCTAAATGCAAAATGAACGGGTACCGAAAACCTATCACGGTAGAAACTCTTGCTCAAAAAATGGCGTCATGATATGTAGCAAGCTGGGCCGTCGCATCAGGAGGTACTCCTATACCATAAGAAATACGTGGAATAACGGAACACAAATCCATGGAATCCATCCACAAAACCTCGGGACAAACTAACCCCTCTTCTGGTAATATCAATGCTAGAATCAACGTGATAATGTATACAACATAATAATAGTGACATAATAAATTCACATAAGTCATGCCATATAAACCATGCAAACATAGAACATGCATAATCAACAAGGGTATCTCGGATAGTACATCCGTACCTCAAAATAAGAAACCTAGTGATATTGTCACTCTAGTCTAAGCTTATAAATAGATAACCAGCGAATCACAAAATTTCTACTAAAAGCCTTAACTAGACTAATATCTACTCGTTGAAGCTAATCAGAGTCTAGCGATATACCGCGTCCATAGTCAGCCCTTTGATGACGATTTCTCTAAACTCAAGGCACAACACTACTACGATCCCGGTAGCACTTTGTCACCACCTAGCCCTTGAATACATCGCCCTAAAACCCTTAAAACTAGAATAGAAACAAAAGAGAATCTTGGAAAATTTGTGAGGAAAGTGGAGATCTTAGCCCTATATTTAGACTTCGATCGGAACGTCAGATCTCTCGTTCGGAGCTTGCGTACTTCGGAAATTCCAATCGTCCTTCCAAACTCCCTCTACCTAACACGTTTCTTTGATTGGAAAACCCACTGCTGCCGACACAGTTCGGATATTCCGAACTCTAGTTCGGAGCTTCCAAACTCTCTCAAGTCAAATCACCAACAAAAACCCATATCTTGTCTGACTGACACGAGACCGGAGCTTCCGTTATATAGTTCGGTGCTTCCGAACTGCTAGGTACTTTCGATCAACAATATTGGTTTCTAAACTAGTTTGGTGCTTCCGAACTGTCCCAACACTTGAAACCCTTGGAACCATTTTTGGTCGCTCTATTAGTAGTCGGGCTACAAATGTCTAAACTTGATTAATATTTCCAAGAAAAACATGAGCCACATTATATTGATACCTGATAAGTTTATTTTAATTCATTATTTTTTTGTAATTTTTGGGTCTATTTTGCATGCATTCATTTTGATTTAGCATCATTTAAGTGTGATTTTAATCTTTTTCATGCATATTGTCTACACCTCACTTTCCCTGGTTTATTTGTAGAATTTATGAAGCAATCGAAGTTTTTGGGCAGAAGTAGACACGCTTGAGAGGGCACTTCTTACCGCTCAAGCGTGTAAAGGCGAAGTTACAATTTGCCAGGCTGAAAACTTGGCTCTCGAGCGGGCATTTCTTGCACTCGAGCGCGATCGCGTGAAGGAGTTTTTTATTTGGTGGACTCTATTTAAAAGAAAACAAACTTCATGGGTTCTATGGGATATATATATATATATATATATATATATATGAAATTTCAGCATATTTTCGGGAGATTCAGACTGGGATTCAAGAACACGGCGGCTAAGGATTTGAAGAACTTGAACAAAGCTTCATCTTTTCTTCTTTATTCTTCTTTTAGTTTTTTTTTATGATTAAAACCTTGGTTTGAATCATGTTTTCGTTTATGGAACAGATTGTTTTATTGATTAAGGCCACGAGATTGGGCCGAGACTGATTTATGTGAATACATGGATTATTGTATAGGATTTCTGATTTATTTCAATTATTGATTGTTGGATTTATCATGTTGTTCTTGTGAATGATTTGGCCAATAATTTACTTGATTGTTGATTAATTCTAAGTCGAAAGATTAGGAATTGATTGTTCTTCGCTCCAATAATTAACACAAGGTTAAATAGACTAGAAATAGTATTCGATTTCATTGTGCAGTTTTTGGTGAAAAACTGAATTTTCATAGAATTCTAATGCTTATGAGTTTGATTAGAATTAATTAAAAATAATTAATCCGTCCAACTGGAATAGGTTCGACAAAGTCTAGAAATAGATTGTTGAATAGAATAGGAAAATTCATCGCGATCTAGATTAAACTTGAATCTTAGATTGTGCCACGTGTTTGCATGAATTAGCTCGGTACCTTCGTGTGTCTTGAAAGATTTATTTGAATATAATTTATAATCCAAATTCTAGTTGTTTTTGTTTTCAATCTATTTATTGTCAATTTATTTAGTAGTTAAACTTTAATTGAACAAATCAAATCTCCCTTAATTATTTAGTCTAGATTAAGTGAAATTATTATATTTCGGTAATTAGCTTTGGTCTCTGTGGGACGATCCTGACTCAAACCCGATTTATTATAATTTGACCTAGCACACTTGTTAGTCCCAACTGATTTTGTCGGTCAATTTTTTGGCGCTATTTCCGGGAACTTTTAGTTGATATCAAGATTATTCTTTCACTTGAGATTAGATTTTTATTTCTTTAACAAATAATTTATCGAATACTGAACATTTCTCTTTTTTTTTATTTCAAGTGCATTATTCTCGTGCATGAGCCACACTCAAAACACCAACGATCTCATACCGCTTGATTTGGAAATTGAGAGCACACTTCGCAGTATACAGAAGGCTCAAAGGAAAATAAGCTTAACACTTTAGTTAGAATTAGAAGAAGAGATCAAGTTCGAAGAGGATACTAAGTCTGAAGTTAAGATGGAAAACGGAAACGACTATCGTACTATTTTGGATCTCATTTGACCTCCAACTGTTGGATATGGATCCGGAAACGTTCGGCCCGCTATAGAGGCAAACAATTTTGAGTTGAAACCTGCCATCATCCAGATGATACAATTGCAAGTTCGATTTGGAGGAACATTAGTGGAAGATACTTACGCTCATTTGGAGCAATTTTTTTCAATCTGTGACACATTCAAGTTCAATGAAGTAACACCTGATGCAATGGGACTGCAGTTATTCCCATTCTCCTTCCAAGGATATGCAAATGAGTGAGTAGATGACTTACCTGTTGGTTCTATTACGACATGGACAGATCTTGTTCAAGCCTTTTTGAACAAGTACTTCCCACCCATTAAGATGACATAGTTATTTTTATGATATTATGTCCTTCAAGCAAAAAGATGGAGAGTCTCTGAATTCAGCCTAGAATAGATTCAAGAAGATGTTGAGGATGTGTCCTCAGCATAATGTAGCACAAAGCCAACAAACTCAGACCTTCTACAATGGTGTCGACCAGTCGGTGTGATCTATGCTGGATGCAGTGGCAAATGGAAGTTTATTCAGAAAAAATCCAGTAGACGAATGGAAAATATTAGGGAATATGGCAGAAAGTAATGTAGGGTGGCCAGATCTGAAGAAGGAGAAGAAAGAAGGAGTTCTGGAGATTTATGCTTTAACATCCCTGACTGCAAAGATTTACGCTCTAACTCATCAAATGTCACAGATCCAGTCGGCCCCTGTTATTCAAGTTTAGGAGAATGTCATTGAGGAACAACATATTTTTGAAGCCTAAGCAGCAAATTTTGTGGGAAACCAGGGAAGGCAGCAGTATTACCCATACATCAACACATATAATCCGGGTTGAAAAAATCATCCCAACTTTTCATGGAAGTCCTCAAAAATACTGCAAACATTTCCAAACCAGAGGAGAAAAATCCAAGCTTCAAGAAAATTATGATGAAATATGTAGCTGGAACGGAAACAAGGATGCAGAATCAAGAAGAGATGTTGCAGAAGTTGGAAACTCAGATGAGTCAGTTAGCCAACCATCTAGCCACTAGAGCAACAGGATCATTTCCTAGCAACACTGAAAAGAATCCAAGGGATATTAATGCTATCATGGTCGTGACAAGATAAAAAAAAGGAAGAACCCAAAAAAAGTGAAGAGGGGGAGAAGACAATGAGACCAAACAGTGAAGAGTCAAAGGAGGACAAGCACAGCTCTGCAAAATCCTCGACTACAGGTAAGAAAGGTAAAAATTTAAACTCTGATGTTAATATTAATATAGATATCAGTAAACTCCCTTTTCCCAGCGAGCAAAGCAGCTGCAATTGGATAATACATTTTTGAAATTCTTGGAAATTTTCAAAAAGATTCACAAAAAAGAAATTCTTTGGCTCAAATGCTCAGTTATGCTAAGTTTTTAAAAGAACTTTTGTCTAATAAGAGGAAACTTGTTGATTTTGAAACTGTGAAGTTATCAGAGGAATGTTCAGCCATTTTACAAAATAAACTTCCTTCAAAACTTAAAGATCCTGGTAGGTTTTCAATTCCTTGCACCATTGGGAATTCTTTCTTTAGTAAGACGACATGTGATCTAGGGGCTAGTATAAATTTGATGTCTTATTCATGTTTTGAAAAACTTGGAATTGGTGAAGTTAGACCAACCAGAATTTTCCTGCAGATAGCTGATAGATCTATTAAAAACCCCAGGGGAATTGTGGAAGATTTTTTGGTAAAAGTTGACAAGTTTATTTTTTCGGTGGACTTTGTTGTACTTGATATGGAAGAGGATCGCGAGATCCCTCTTATTTTAGACAAACCATTCTTAGCCACTGGAAAAGATCTTATTGATGTGCAAAAATAAGAGTGAGTTTTAAGAATGAATGATGAGATTGTGGTGTTTAATGTTTTTCATAGTATTAAATATCCTGCGTACACATCTGATTGTTTTAGAATTGATGCTTCTGACGAGTTGGTTGAGTGTAATCTTCAGGTACATTATCTAGAGACCCACTCGAGATCTGCATGACAAGATCAGCTAGTGATGAGGTCAATAGTGAAGAAACGGAGGACTGTGCGCACTACTCGGATGGAACCAAGCCACTGTCTAAATTGGTAAATTCAAAAATAGGAGAGCTTGGGCACATCCCAAAGACATTGAAGCCATCAACCTAAGATCCTCCTATTCTAGAACTTAAACCCCTTCCTTCTCATTTGAAGTATTTATATTTGATGAATAATGATAAACTTTCAATAATTTGTTCATCATCTTTGACAGGCATCGAGGAGGAGAAGCTACTGAGGGTGATTCGGGACCATGTTAGAGCGATAGGATGGAGCATAGCTGACATCAAGGGGATCACTCCATCCATGTGCATGTACAAAAACCACATGGAGGCCGACCATAAGACGTCAATTCAGCTACAACGACGCCTTAATCCTGCAATGCAAGAAGTGGTAAAGAAATAGGTGATTAAGTTACTCGACGCATATATTATCTTATCTCTGATAGTGAATGGGTTAGTCCAGTCCAGGTGGTACCAAAAAAAGGTGGGATAATTTTTGTCGAAAATAAGAATATTGAACTTATTCCTACTTGGACTGTTAAAGGGTGGCGTGTTTGCATTGATTATAGAAAAAATAATGACGCCACCCGTAAGGACCCCCCCCCCCCCCATAAAATGGTGGAAAGCTTGATCGAACATTATTTTTACTATTTTCTAGAAGGTTATTCGGGTTATATGCAATTCCCCATAGCACCAGAGGACCAACACAAAGCCACTTTTACATGTCCCTACGGTACATTTGCATATAAACAAATGTCGTTTGGGTTATGTAATTCACCGAAAACTTTCCAAAGATGCATGATGGTAATATTTCATGATATGGTAGAGAAATTCATCGAGGTGTTTATGAATGATTTTTCTATTGTAGGTTATTCATTTGATGAGTGTTTAATTAATTTGTGTAATGTTTTGAAAAGGTGTGAAGAATCTAATCTTGTGTTAAACTAGGAGAAGTGAGAGAGGGAATAGTTTTTGGGCATAAAGTGTCTGAAAAAGGAGTGGAAGTTGAAACGACCCTAACTCTCTAAATATAAATAAATATGCGAATTTTTTTTTTTATAAATAAAACTAAGTAAAATAGATGTACATACATGCCCATACATATATGCACAGAATAAATAGATTTTAAAATAAATAACTTAAATAAAAACAACCTTTAATAAATTAAATATCTGAGTCTAACATTTAATAAAATACTGACATAAGCAAAATAAATAAAATTTGCATGCACTGAAAATATTTGAATAAAAACATACAATAGTGTCAATTTACTGAAAATAAGTAAAAATGTGTAACATGATAAAATATTCAAAACATGCATATAGACTCAGACAACGGTCACGGGGTCACTGCATGTCCTCTCATAGGTCCTCGCCGCCGGTGGGTACTACGTCCTCCTCTACGTACTCACCTGCACCATACCAGTTTAGTGAGCCTAGAGGCCCAACATGCTAACATAACAAGGGTTTAAAATAATTTTAATCACTTTAATACTAATACATAACATATACATGAATGAGCATGCTTAAAAATATCATGAACATAACATAAACTTAAATTAAACTTAAATATCATAATAATACATAAACATTGTTGAGCAAAGTATTTTCTAACATCGCATGGTTGTATCCATAGTGTAACCTTAAATACATACATTAAATACTGATCAGCGTGGTAACCAACGTACGTGGCGGTGACGAATCACCTCTTAAATTGGCAGTAAACTGCCCTTCAATAGTTCACATATGAGGACGAATCCCCCTTAAATTGTCACACTACTTCAACTTCCAACATAAAATTATTTTTTTTTGCTCAACCTTAAACATTAAATCATGCATAAAAATTATTTCATGAATGCATGTACTTAAATAAAATGTGTGTCCTTCATATATATTTAATTTAATTTCATACTAACATATAAATATTAAAAATAACTTCCATGCATAAAAATAATTAAATATATATTCAGGACACATGCAATTTCTCATGGGTTGTCCTGAACTGCTGGCCCTAATACTCAAGCCCATTTTCTTAAATTCTGACCCATTAACATTGAGACTGGCCCATTAACATACTTAAACCCATTAACACCTTTCTAAGCCCAATAAATCAATTAAAGTCCATTAGCACATACTTGGCCCAATAACAACTTAATCTGGCCCAATGGGCCTAAAAGCCCAAAGACTGGCCCAATAATTTCCGTGGGCTCCAAAACCCCTAAAAATTATTGGACTAACTTAAAATAATTATTCAAGCTCATTAAGAAACTTAAATGTAGCCCATTAATTTAATTAATCTAATTAGCCCAATTAAAACACTTTAACTTAATAATTAACTTAAAAATAAAATACCCAAGCCCGACTAACTTAACCCGGACCCGGACCCACTAGACTTGACCCATGACTTACTGAAACCGACCCGGACCCATGACCGGACCCGAAAAGCACCTAGAACCCTGAAACCCGAAACTCTATCTCCCCTTGTGCTGCGGCTGTGAGCAGCCCTGAGCGGCTTTAGAAAAACTAACCATGCCGCCTGCTCCGGCCACTTTTGGCCGTGAAACTACTGCCCATACTTAACCAACATCAAGACGGTTCTAACCCCATAAATTTTACCTCAAACGGATCTCTGTAGAGGGAGAACGAACCAAAACAATCTACCCCTAGTTTCTGCTCACGCGCAGAACGCGACCAGAGGTTTCAGGCCGTTCGGCCGCTCATCTCTGGCAACCACCGGCCGGAAAAATTACCTGTACAACGTTCCCCAAGGTCTTGGGGTTCTAACCCAATTGGAATAACCCTCAAACTCGTCTTCAACAGTGCACACGAACCATTCTCCTAAAACCGCTCAAACTGCAACCTGTTGCGCATCAGAAATAGATGGCTTCGGTTCCAGCCTGTTACACCCATAAAACCTGACCAATCTCGACCCTAGGGACCCTAACACACCCACCTAGACATGCACCAGCAGTTGGTCGTACCATGTTGGAAGAAAACGTGAGTCATGATCAAACAAATGCATAAACATGTCATGAACATCAAAACCGATCCTTAAATCTGAAAATTTGAAGAAAAATCGATTCTACACAATAAAAACTCTATAATATCTGATAGGTACAAAAATTTGGAAGAAAAACATGCCTTGCACCGTTAAAAGAAGAGGTAGGAGCGTGTAGAACGAATCCGGGACGACGGGACAAAAAACGATCAACTTTGGAGCTTCAAAGATTATGGCTATGGAGTTGAAGTTTTCTATCAAAACTGTGGTGGAGGCTGATGAAGAAGGGTGGGAGGCGGCTAGGAAGAGTTTGATCGGTTAAAGATTTAGTTTAGGGTTAAATATTAGATAATTACTTAAAATACAAAACCTATTTAGATAATATACTATAAAATAATAATTAAACTATTACTAATAATAAAAAATCTGATGTAAAAGCATAAATCCCGAAATTATAATTTAAGGGATTTTTAAAATTTAATAAAAGTCATTAAAATGACTTATTTTGGCTAAAAATAAATCCTTAAATAAATATATAAATAAATACTAAAATTTTCTTGACAAAATACCTTAAAATATTATTTTAAGGCTCATATAGCTCATAATTTATTTTTGGCTAAATATTTTGGTATCTCGTCCGTCCACGGTCCCGTCTACGCGATCAAAACAATTAAATACTAAAAATCATAAAAATCTCAAATTATGGGTTAAATGCTTGAAAATAAATCTTAAAACATGCACAAATAATTCACATCATAATTTAACCCATAAATCTAAAATTTTAAATAAATAAATTTCCCTAATTATGCATGCGAATTTACGTACTAAAAATACTGGGTGTTACAGAAGTGGACCAAGCTAAGATAGAGGTTATTGAAAAAATTCCCTCTCAAACGAACTTGAATGGAATAAGAAGCTTTTTGGGGCATGTTGGTTTTTATAGAAGGTTCATTAAAGAATTTTCATATATTTCTAAGCCCGTAACAAATTTTCTAATCAAGGAGGTGCCTTTTAATTTTTCTGCTGAGTGTTTGTAGGCGTTCTAGGTCCTTAAGCAGAAACTGATCACTGCTCCAATCATCGTGGCGCCAGATAGGAGTCTACCCTTTGAATTGGTGTGCGATGCTAGCGACACTACTTTTGGCGTTGTACTGGGTCAAAAGAGGGATAAAGTCCTTCATGTAATTTACTACGCCAGTATCACTCTATCTTCCGCCTAGCTGAACTACAATACAACAAAAAGGAACTCCTTTCTGTAGTATTTGTGTTGGACAAGTTTAGATCATATTTGGTTGGGAGCAAGGTCATCGTACATACTGACCATTCGACACTGAAGTATCTGATGAGCAAGAAGGATGCAAAGCCGAGGTTGATTCGTTGGGTGTTGTTGCTACAGGAGTTTGATATGGAGATCGTGGATAGGAAAGGTAAAAAAAACCAAATGGCGGATCACTTATCTCGTCTGGCGAGTCACGAAACTAAAGGTCAGACAATCAATGATGAATTTCCAGACAAGCAGTTATTTGAGGTAACCACTCTACCATGGTATGCGGACATAGTAAACTACCTAACAAGGTAAGTTTCTTCCCCTTCACTTGATTATCAACAGAAAAAGAAATTTTTCTCGGACATGAAATATTTTTTATGGGAGGATCCTTTACTTTTTAATATTTGTGCAGATGGGGTTATATGTACATGTATCCCAGTGGAGAAGGTAAGTTATATTCTCACACACTGTCACACAGCACCGACCGAAGGCCACTTTGGCGTGGGTAGAACCGCGACTAAAGTCCTCCAATCAGGGCTCTATTGGCCTTCAATGTTTAAAGATGCTCATACTTTTTTTACTTCATGTGATGAGTTCCAGCGGATGGGAAATATTTCTAAAAGGCATGAGATGTCATTGAATAATATTTTGGTCTGTGAAGTATTTGATGTATGGGATATTGACTTTATAGGGCCTTTTCCAGTTTCTGATGAGCATAAGTATATTTTGGTGTCAGTTGATTATGTATCTATGTCGGTAGAAGCACTTTCATGTCGCACTAATGACTCTGGGGTTGTTGTGAACTTTCTTAAGAAATATGTATTCTCAAGGTATGGTACACCTAGGACCATAATTAGTGATAGAGGTACTCACTTTTGTAATCGCCAATTTGAAATTCTGTTAAGCAAGTATGAGGTAACTCATAAGGTGGCAACACCTTATCACCCACAAACCAATGGTCAGATTGAGGTATCAAATAGGTAACTTAAAAGAATTCTGGAAAAAAAAAATATCAGTTCAAATAGAAAAGAGTGGTCGAACAAATTAGATGATGCTTTATGGGCCTACCGCACTGCATTTAAAACACCTATTGGAATGTCTCTTTTTCGGTTGTTATATGGCAAAGCATGTCATCTACTTGTTGAACTTGAACATAAAGCTTTATGGGCCACCAAATTTCTTAATTTTGATGTTAATGCCACAGGTGAGGAGCGAATTTTGCAGCTGAATGAGCTCGATGGCATGATCAAAGCATTGTTATTCATGAGTTCGAACCGGTCCAACAATATTATTATTTAACTCGGTTGAAACTCGTGCCAGGTAAGATGCGCTCGAGGTGGTCAGGGCCATATACAATCACACAAGTTTTTCCATATGGCACTGTGGAAATTACAAGTCCTGCAACTAGCGAATTCAAAGTCAATGGTCAAAGGCTAAAAATTTATCGTGGTGGAATTGTGGACAAAAATCAAACCACCATATATCTGCAGGGCCCGCTTCAGAAAAAGGAAAGTACAGTCGGGCTATAGACTATAAATTTAGCGCTGACTGGAAGACAACCTAGTGTTCTTATTCTTTTATTTTTTATTTTTCCTTCATTTTTATTTTATTATTTTATTATTTATTTTTGAAATATTTTATTTTTAAAAAAATATAAAAATATTTTTCGCGCTCGAGTGGAAACTTTTGTTCGCGCGAGCGCAAAAACTTCTATGTTCGGGGTTTCACTTTACTTATTTCGCACTCGAGCGAGCCCTTTTGCTCGCTTGCATGAGCGAATTTTTGTTTTAAAATTTTTTTATATTAAGTCGCGCTCGAGCAGGAACTTTCACCCGCCCGAGCCCGACTAGATTTGCATATAATAATAGACGCAAATCTCTTTTCTCCCCTTTTCATTCTTTATTCACCTTTCGAAAACCTAGCCCCCAAATCTCTAACTCCGGCACTCTTCATTCATCCTTTCCCCTCAATTTCTAGGTCTGCTTCTCTTTACTACTATCACCGCTGCTCTTCACTACCGCCGCCGCCGCTACTCATCACTGTCGAGCCACCCTCCTCTCTGTGCAATATCCATCCACCTTCACGATGCCACAAAAGAAAGCTCGGACCTCCAGCCAAGCCGCTGCCTCCTCCTCGTCGTCAAATCTTGCCAACAAGTTTGTGTCTCCGGCGGCTAAAACTAGGTATGACCATGCCAAACTCCACCACAACCCCATCCTTGAGCGTGGTATAGAATTTACATTTAGAGACAATGGAGTCACTATTGATATTGAGCAGAGAAATTGGGTCAAATACTATACCCTACCAAAATTCATTTTATTTCAGCTCGTTCGTGATTTTTACGCTAATGCAGCAGAGCGGGAGGATGGAAAACCTTTTTTCCAGGTAAGCTTGTATCTTTTGACGAGCACACTTTGAATAATTTGCTCGAAATGCCACCCATGGATGATGGGTTGTAGCAAGCTTTGAAAGCCGCTCCAGATTACGTTGAGATTATACATGAGCTTTGTTTTGCAGGAGCTACATGGCATGACCTGGTTAAATTTTTGCACTTCCCTGAAAGCTTTTTGCAGATGAATCCAGCCCTTTGGTATGCCTTTGTCACCAAAAGGTTAATGCCGGTCTCTCATACCAGTAATGTGCATACAGATAGATCGATTTTTCTCTATGCATTGCAAAAGGATTGACCGGTTAATGTCGAGCAGGTGATACACATGAAAATTCACCGCTCCATCTACACTCTGGCGATGGGATTAATTTTCCCCTCTATCATTTCAGAGTTATGTATTCAAGCCAGAGTGTCGGTTCACGCCGATGAATAGTGGCTTCAGCCTTTGAAACCGGTTGATGGATCCAACGTGACAACCAAGCAGAAAAAAAGAATTTAGGAATTCCCAAGAGTGAGGGGAGTGGTGCTAGCTCAAGAAAATCGGGGTTAGCGGCATGGCCATCACCACCCAGTCGTTGATTCGTCACTGAAACTGTCACCGAATTATCAGCATGGGCCCATTTTCAAAATTACTGCCAGCTCGTGACTCATGCCCATCTCGCCTCTATAGATGCTCTGATGCGAGGGATGGCCGCCCAGATGAGTTTGTACCCATAACTTTACCCAGAGCCACCGCCTACCCACCACCTTTCCAGTTTTAGTACGCTGCCCCACCACGCGATGTCAATGCTGGTGTACCACCTCCCGAGCTCGAGGAAGATGAGGAGAATGACGATTAGACCAAGGGAGTTTCATTTTTCATTTTTTGAATGCTTCTAGTATCATCTTTACTTTGTGTCATTTTGTGTTAGTTTTTCTTGTTGCATGTCTTTGCACCATTAGGGACAATGTTGAAGTTAAGTATGGGGGTAGTTCGTTTATTTTCCATTTCAGTGTTGCATGGTTGCATGTTTGTTGCATAGTTTGATTTATTGTGTCTGGTTCTTAGTTAATTTGCATGAGTTTAGTATCAAATGTGGATGAGGAAATGATGGCATATAATGGTTGTGAGGATTTTTTTTTTGGTGAAATGTTTGACCCTAGACTTGAATCAAGAAACCTTTGATTGGACCGTGAATATTTCTTTGCACACTTGTTAAACTAGTAAATTGTACCAAAAATGATGAAGTTTTGATTGCATGACTATTTCACGGCACTAGGTATCTAGTGAACTCAACTGTGATCTTGTGAATTATGTGTACACTTTGGTAATACATATATGATCTCGGCACATCCATTTGTTTGCACTAGAATCGTTCCATCCCACTGATATAAAATTTATAAACATCCTCATGAAACCTAAATGGTTAATATTCCTTCGCAAGACAATTAGATTGATCCATATGCACGTACTTGAAAAAGTGATTTCTTGTAAAGATAAATCCGAAAAAAAAGTAAATAGAAGGATATTGTAAGGTGAGGGGAGGCCATGGACAAGGGGATTGAAATCCTAATCCAGCGAAGTCCAAGGCTAAGTATGGGGGGAATGTATGGAGTTGAAGTATCTCGGATGCAAAATCCGGCAGTATGTGAAACATATGGATCATTCATACTCATTATTCATGACATACTTTGCCCATATTACACAAAAGACCATGTTTCATTTGACAAGTCCGAGGGATATGTGACTATTGGGTGTAATTAGAAGGAATGAGTACATGAGAGGGATGCTTGCACTGATGTATTAATTAAGTCATTGTGCATTCGTAACAGATTCTATTTGAAATACATGCCACTAGAATAACATCACACACACATGTTCACGCTTAATGTTGAGGTGTATTGTGCAAAGTTCAAGGGAAATTTTAATTTGTGGATGTGTTTTGACTTCACTGAGGCCTGAATTTTCTTCATGGAATCATCTGTATTTTGATTTTGCATCACTTTGTGTTTTGCATTTGCATTTGTCACTTGTTCTTGCTCGAGGGCAAGAAAGAATTAAGTATAGGGGAGTTTATAAATGTATTTTAATTCATTATTTTGAGGTAATTTTTGGGTTATTTGGCATGAATTCGTTTTGTGTTAGCATCATTTAAGTGTGATTTATTATTTTTCATGCATATTGTTTACACCTCACTTTCCCTTGTTTATTTGTAGGATTTATGAAAAAATCAAATTTTTCGGGTAGAAGTGGACACACTCGAGCGAGTACTTCTTACCGCTCGAGCGCGTGAAGGCAAAGTTACAATTTTCAAGGCAGTAAACTTGGCGCTCGAGCGCGATCGCGTGAAGGAGTTTTTTTATTTGAGGTGTTTATTTAAAATTTAAAATTGATTTTAGTATTATTAATATTCTCCCCAAAATTATTTTAAATAAAAGTCAATAAATCAAAAATAAATTACAAATTATAAATATTCTAAAACAAATTAATAAATTATATACATTTTCCTTATTTTATTAAAACTTGATACTTGGTGTTCAATTATCTATTTTCTTTATTTTATTATTTTATTACATAAAACTTTATACTTGGCGCTCAAGTATCTATTTTTTTATTTTTTTATTTTATTTCTTAAAGCTTGACACTTGGTGTTTTAAGCTTGAAACTTGTCATTTTTTTCTTTTTCAACCTCCTACTATAAATAGACCTCATTCCATGTCTATTTCATCAGATTATTTGGTCCAAATTCGTGGCTTTTAAAGAGAATATTAGGATATTGAAGAGAGGGCCAAATTAGAGAGAAAATAGAGGAAATGTCAAGGAAAAATACCAAACATTATCCAAAAATTCCCAAATTTTCACGCAACACTTCCTTACCCCTAAGTCGAAGTGTGTTGGAGGTTTAACAAGATCTGGATCCAAATCTTCCCAGAAAATTCATTTCCGTGAAGAACAGTTTATGGAAAAAATTCGAGAAACTTGTGTCCAAGGTAGGGACTTCTAGATTCTTTTTCTCATTCTTCTTGGATGGATTTCACTTCGGTTTCAACACAAATTTGTTCAAAATATTTTCTACTTTAAAAATACGTTGGCCAATCATCCAAAACATTGCCGAATGTATTGTTTTTAGACTGCCGAACAAGCATGATCACCATCTTTGTTTTTCAAAATCTGGACAAAATCGGCCGTGAATTTCAGAATGTGTTCAACATGAAAGTTGTAGATAATCAATTATTACATCTACCTGCGAATATTCAGCCACGTATGGCCGTCGAAGCCGCCACACGCGTCTCCACACCGGCACGTGAGTTTCACGCGCCCCCTAGATTGTTAAGATTTCATGTGCCGATCATTTCTGAAATATTTTTAGACATTTTTGGAAAGTTTTATTATTTTTGGAATTGTATTTTAATTGTTATGAATTTTTAATGCTTTAATCAAATCTTTTCGGTACAAGTTTTGTTTAAAAAATGAGTTTAAAAGATTTTGGCACTCAATACCAGTCCTTATCAATCTAAGATCACTCAAATTATATTTATAGGAATTGGCTTGGAATCATCAACTGGTTCAGATAGTAAGTATTGAGGTGAGGTTTCACTCCATGACATTTTCATTCAGTGAGTTTTCTTCCCTAGATTTCTCCCCGTGAGGTTTTTTACTACCGGTTCTTTCATTATTATTATTTGGCATTTGAACTAGAATTTATGGTAAAATTTTATAAACTATGATTTATTCATATATCACATCATCTCTTGCATTTCTCGTTTCATTGATCATATTGTACTGCATATTTGATTTCTGGACTTTTATTGGTTCTTGATTGATTACCGATCGGATACTGATTGAATGACTGAAAGACTGAATGAATTGAGTCCTAACAAAGGTGTCTGTACCGGATTTCTAGTCCACTGAAAAACGTGACTTCGGTCCGGAAATATGAGTTCACTTTGACTCGTAAATGATCGATTGTACGGATCCTACTTGAGTTTGTGGGGAAATTGCTACACCGAATGTTAGTGGGAGCCACCTCTTTCGCCTACGATATTCACTTTAGAATCCTGAACAGTAACTGCATTTCACTTGACATAATACTTTATACTGATACATTATTACCAATACCTGACATCTCATATTGAAATACTTCACTGATACTATTTGTTTCATTATAAATGTATAAAGCCAGTTTATTCCCTCACTAAGTCCTTAAATACTTAACCTCTATTTTCTTTCTATTTATTGTAGATTCCAGATACAAGATTTCAAGGATCTCGAGTAAAATTGACATTGTGGACACTAAAATGTGGGTTTAGAAAGTATGTGATGACACGAGTGATTGTATCAATATTTTGGTTATGATATGTGTAAATGTAAGGATTGATTACGCTTCCGCTACTGTAAGTTTGATTGTCCTGGATTTAACTGCAAGACGGGGTCCCACAACGAGATTGAGCCAAGACCGATTTATTTGAATACGTGGATTATTGTTTAGGATTTTTTATTTATTTCAATTATTGATTGTTGGATTTATCATGTTGTTCTTGTGAATGATTTGGCCAATTATTTGCTTGATTTGTTGATTAGTTCTAAGTCGAAAGATTAGAAATTGATTGTGTTTCACTCCAATAATTAATACAAGCATAAATTGACTAGAAATATTATTCGATTTCATTGTGAGATTTTAGGTGCAAAATTTAATTTTCATAGAATTCTAATGTGTTTGAGTTTGATTAGAATTAATTAAAAAATAATCCTTCCAATTGGAATATGTTTGAAAAGGTCTAGAAATAGATTATTGAATAGAATGTGAAAATTCACTGTGATCTAGATTAAACTTGAATCTTAGATTGTGCCACGTGTTTGCATGAATTAGCTCGGTACTTTCGTGTCTCTTGAAAGATTTATTTGAATATAATTTATAATCCAAATTCTAGTTGTGTTTGTTTTCAATCTATTTATTGTCAATTTATTTAGTAGTTAAACTTTAATTGAATAAATAAAATCTCTCTTAATTATTTTAGTCTAGATTAAGTGAAATTATTATATCTTGGTAATTAGCTTCGGTCTCCATGAGACCATTCGGACTCAAAGCAGGTTTATTATAATTTGACCTAGTACACTTGCTAGTCCCAACTGATTTTGTCAGTCTATACCAGTAGATGATATCGTTAATTCTGGTAAGTATCGACTTGTAGTTCGGTAATAAGAGAATTTGGACCCTGAGGTAATTGTATTAGTTCTATAAGATAGTTGTAAGGCCCGAAAATATTAAGTTATTAATTACGGAATTAAAGATTTAAATTCCGAATATTGAAAAATATTCAATTGGATTATTTATGCAAATTAGATATTTAATTTTCGAGTCGAAAATATTTAATTTGAGAATTTACGGATTTTAAGATTTAAATTCCGGGATTTTTAAATTAAAAGAATAAAATATTTGAATTGAATATTTTGGAATTTAATATGGAAATTCCATGTTCCAGGAATTGAAGATAATTTAATTCGAAGGTGAAACTCGAGTAGGGACTGTTTTGCAAATATCGAAGTTTCGAGGACTAAAATGCAATTTTTTATTTTAATCCGAGAATATCTAATTTGAGAATTTTTGGAGTTTAGAATTAAATTCTAATATTTTTAAATTATTTAGGATTGAAATTGAATTAACTGATTGGTCGAGGACTAAATCGAAATTAATGAAGAGTTGAGGGGCCAAAGTGCAATTTCTCTTGCAAGTGGGAAATCACACGTGTGTGATATACATGTATTAGTGTAATTAAATGTTGAATCAGCAATCTTCAGCAGCTAAGAACCGAGAGGAGAGAAATCAGATTTCCAAGGCTTGTTCTTCATCTTTAAATGTCGATATCTTTTGATTCGGTTGTCCGATTTTAATTTCGAAGATAGTTCTGGAATCCTTGCGACGAGGGCTACGAATTGATGTAAGTATTTAGCTGTTTACAGCATGTTTCGAAATTGGAATACTTGAAGAATCAGATCGTGAAGTTATATATATGGTTTAGAAGTTATATTTCGTTCGATATCGAAACCGAATTGAGGAATGGACAACATATGCAGTTAATATGAATTTTCAGCTTATGTTTCGAAATTTTTACCTTCTGAATTTCTGGTATATGATGATATTCTTGCTGGTTTTATGTGATATAAGCTGATAAGAGATTGCTATTCGAGTTCGATATTGTTTCGGTTACCGATTTCGTACCGTTATACCGCCGGTTCAAGAATTTGATCAAGTTTGAGTTAAGATTGCTTGAGCTGAGTTAGAGAGGAGTTGATTGTTGATATTTGCAGCATATTTACACTTTATATCAGATTGTATTTGAATATTTTGAATTCGAGAATCTTAATTTCGAATCGGCTAAAAATTCAGCAAAGTTGCAACTAGTTTTGCCTTGAAGTTTGAGATGTAAATGAGGTGGATATTGTTTAAGTTCTTGCTGATGTTCTTGGATATATATGCTGTGTTTTCAGATTGAAAACAGGGGGCTTCAAGTTAAGAAGACAACTTCGAAACCAATTGACGAAAGAACAAGGATTGTGACTTGTTAGCCTTGAAGATTGAGTTGAAGATTGAATAAAAGTTGGATATGAGTACGTGGTGTTGATTGTCTAGATTGGAAGCAACTCAACCACGACTAAGTGAATGAAAGGTATTAGAAGACATCGAGAGTCAGGGGTTTCGAAACTCAAGGATGAAGCTTTTTGAGTTGTCCCGCTAAACCACATACTTATTTCTCTTTATCTTGATTTAGAATTTGATGTTGTCGATCCATCTCAGGTAGTGGATATTTATTTGAGTTATTTATGATATGAATAAAATTGAATTGATTCTTTTGCCAAGGTCAGATGGACCTTATTTTTGAGTCAGACGACTACGATAGATGGATATCCATGTCAAGATCGTATACAAATCTTGATGGCAGTGATTTATTATGAATCAATTCGCTAGCGCGCTATATAAATCTATTGATTTGAAGTATTGAATTGAAGCTTTGATTTGAGTATTTAGAATTTATATGAACTGTTATGTTTATGTCTTTTATACTGAGAATTATATTCTCACCGGATGTTTTCGGCTATTGTCTTGTTTGTATGTGTGCATGACAATAGGAAGGGGTGGAGCGAGTCGGAAAAGATGTGGATGACTTGAGATTGAGAGATTTAGAGTGGAGACTCGGGTTAAGAAGTTGATGAATTCAGATAATGCATGTTAGAAGGTTGTTGGTCTAGTTTGAGACTTGAACTAGATGTACAAGTGTTGTATTATACTTTTAGAAATTGTATATGATTATTGTTATGTCTATATATGCACGAGATTATGTTTAGAACTTGTTTTGTTCTTCAATGCATGTTTCGACTATATAATCCATGTATTGTAATGAGTAGAAAGGATCAAGAACTGGTGTTGAATAGCAGAGCAGCGACCGATCTGCTCTTTTTAGCAGATCGGTCGCAGCCCATATTTCCCCAACCCGAGAGTGGGGTTAGGGAGGGGCGCTCGGTCGACACTTTTTCACCAACCGAGCGCAACCCCATTTGAAAAAAAAAATTAAAAAATATTTTTGTTGTTTTATTTATCTTTGATCCTTTGTTAGTTAATCATGTTTAATGATTAAATTGCCCTAATATTTGATTAGCAATCCGAGTCCTCACAATAGTGCTTAGGGATTTATCCAGAGAAAGGTACCTTAAAGGAATTTATCAGAAACATTTATGCCAAAATTCACCCCTGGATTGCGTCATTCATTGACTCCGTCTGAAATAAGAGAAACTGATCAGTACAGTTAGAACTTTTGGGAAGAACAATTTGATTTTACCAAACCATGGATGTGGTCAAGTAAGGATGTGTTTCTAAGTATATTTGTTATGGTTATAGGTAGTAGTGACAATTAGTATAAGTATTTACTATCAGAAAGAATCAACTTGTTTAAAGACTTGATATTGTACCCAGCTTGGTACAAAGAATCGTCAACCAAGTCCTCTGAAACTAGCTTGATTATTGCAGAACGTCAGCTTTCGAGGAATGATCGAACGTCCTTTTGAGCCTGATCCTGACTCAGTGCAAACACCTACCCCAGGACAAGAGGTCTCAGATTATTTCTACCCATAGACTGTCCCTATGGTCTATGCGGTATTGAAGCCTGAGAACCAGAACTAGATGCTGATCCTCCAATTACATGCGGCCAATCTCTCTTCATGTGTCCAACCTTGCCACAATGGAAGAAATCCCCTACCACCTTACAACACTTGCCAGGCGGATGTCGACCTCCACAAATCTTTCACTTGCCCTTCTTCTTCCCAATACAAAAAATACCTTCGGAACCAGAGGAAGAAGAATATCCAGCAGACTTCTTAAAATATTGGGCCCAGGGTCCCAATGTACTAGCTGGATGAGAACAAGGAATGAACCTGTTGTTCTGGAGACAATTCTCTTCCTGTTGGCATCGGTTCACCAACCCCTCGTACGATTTCAAATCATCTTAGAAAGAAACTCGATCAAAAATCTCCGGATTGAAACCTTGGAGGAAGTGATCGTACTTGGCCTCCGAACTAACAGAGATGTGCGGGCAAAAAGGCAGCCAACTCGAAGAACTTATGCTGATACTCTTCAACAGTCATACTGTCCTGCTTCAGGTTCAGTAGCTCAATGATGTTGGCCTAGCAGAGTGCAAAAGAAAAATACAATTTCAAGAACGCAGCACAAAACTCTGCCCAAGTAGCTACACCATGCTCGAACAACATGGGTGCGAACACTTCGGATCCACCGATTCCCCACTATGGTTGAAGTTCGGATCTTTCGAACTGCTTGAACCCTTGATGACTGCCGAAAAATTTCCAGATGCTCTAAATCCGATTTTCAACTCTAAATACACAAACGAGGATCCCTTAACCATGTTTTTGAAAATTAAACATAATTAGACAGTTGATTAACTTAATTAAGAGTTAGGCCACTACATGTGGTTTGTACAAGTATGTTTCACTTATCGTTTTTGAGATTATATGTGATAGATAAGTCTGATGTCCGTTCGATGCACAATTGATGCAGATTTTGCCTATGTTGAAGGATATTTTCATAACATAGATCGGTAAGTTCAAAATAATATTATTCTCTTGATCTAGTTTAGTGGCAAACAGTATGACACTCGTTAGCTTAAGCCTGATTGCACCTAAGAGTGAATTTGTGTAGTGCATAGTATCTCTGTTTCATGCAGATAAATGTAGGTGCATTGTCATATGACTTAGACCTGATTTTGAGGACGAAATCTCGTAAAGTGTGAATAATTTAGTAACCCGAATTTCGTGGTAAGTGATTAAAATTACAAAGAATGTTTAAAGTGTCAAAACATGGTTAAGGAGTTTTATTATGATAAAAAAATGAAGAATAGACTCCAAGATATCCAGAAATGGCCTATAGGAAAATAAGAACTTGGACAGTTAGGAAGCACCAAACCTGTTTCAAGAGAGTTTTGAAGATCCGAACTGTTCGGATGGACAAGATGTGGTTCGGAAGCTTATGATGAGATCGGAACTTCCAAACCCAAGATCGGACATTCTGAAGAGTTAGACCATGCACACTTCCGACATTTCAAGAGTATATAGATACATGGAATCCATGCAGATCTGAGCTCTGGAGTGGGTGTTCGGAAATTCCGAAGAGCATATCGCATCTTCCGATCAAGGTTGTTCAGAGATGTGTCAAGCATGAAGGTTCGGACCTTCCGAACTCCGTCTATAAATAGGCCCCAAATTTATCACAATCAGTGCATGTTTGGGGGTACCTGAGCATGTATGAGTGTATATTCTTAGTGTTTTTAGCCTTATAAACGAGCGTCTGGCGATAGCGAGGTTCTACAGGACTTGTAGTGGAGTTGTGCCAGGGTTGTGGCCTTCGACATCAGCGGGCGGACACACATATAGTCCGAGATCCCTAGTAGTATTAGGGAGTATCAGTTATATTATTTAAGTCTTTTAGATCAACAATAGTGATATGGAATATTCTTTACTTGTAGTGATGGACTGTAGATGCTCGAACAACTAGGCCAGTTTTTGAGGTACATAAGTACTGACTGAGATTCCAGCAAGTATGCATGATTATATGTTTTATTTATGTGTCATGATACCTATTTTTCTATTTTATTATATTATATTGCACATGCATATCATGTTGAATCGTTCAGTCCTATACCCTTGTTATTGGTCGGACACCAGGAGACGCCGTGCTGACGGAGATTGACGCTGCGGTGATCTTAAAGAGTGTGGGGAGTTACCCGACAGATTTGACTTCAAATGGTACTACACACTCATTGGGCCTTAGACTGAGCAGTATTTTATAGTTTACTAGTTACGCAATCATTTGCATGCATCATGGCAGTCTGTATACTCATATATTTTGTACTGAGCGAATGTCACTCATGTTTTTTTTTTTTTTTTTATCATGGGCACTACTCTATTCGACGGGTCAGTTGCAGGTGGCTCAGGAGTTTGGACTTGGGCGTAGTTGGTGACCAAGGCTTGGATGCAGAGGTTATCGTTAGTTTGTTTAAGTTATTATTTTGATTAGGTTGTATATTTAACTTCTCGGGGTTTCTATTTTTATTTACCGATTATATTTTGTCTAGGTAGATTTGATTCAAGTTCTCGCAGTTATCTTTAATATTGTTTATATCTTTAAGTTAATTGCATGATTTAATTTATGTCTAGTAGGTGATTCAGGTCAGGTCACTCAACTAATATTGATTTGGTATAAATAGTATATTACAAATCAATAGTTCTAGAAGAGCTAAAGAGCTCCAAAAATATCACTGATACACATAATTTTAGATTTGGCATAATAGATTGTATTGAACACTCAAATTATGTAACTAGTTGAAAAAATATTGATAGTACACAAAGATATTAATGAAGATGCCAAAAGTTATTGGATCGATAAATATGAAGTTTTTTATTCAAAGATTCAGAAGATTTTATAATTCTTATTTATGTCTTGTCATATTTGATACAAATATCATAAACTCAATTAGATGAAAATCCTCATGTTATCTGGAATGAATAAATAACATGAGCACATGAATGTCAACTTGATGTTTGCAAAAATATATATTAAGATAAATTTCAATAAATATATAATCAAGAGAAGCTTGACTAAAATAAAATATATGTGTAATTTTATGATGATAAATATGTTGGTTTATTCGATTTATTTTGCCTCCAATAAATTATTAAACAAATGATTTTAATAAATTACTTGAAAATATTGAAAATATGTTGAAAATAATTTAGATATTATGATCTAGTATTTCTGAGCAATGAAATTTTTATGACACAATTTATCATTTTTTTATTCTTGTGAAACAATGTTTCCAACATTGAGGGAGATGAAATAGAAGTTAAAAAAATATTTTTGACATGGATCTTAATGTAATATAATGTGAACATGAAATTCAGAGTTTAATTCTCAAAATACATTTTTGATCTTGAGTATAAGATCACTTAAATTGTTAAGCTTCATTAATACTCAAGTTGAACAATGTATACAACTCGTCTGAAGCGACAAAGAACCTCTTTGAAAAAAATATATCTAAATGTCGATAGAATAATGGAGCTTGGTCTTTATGAAATAAATCAATGTTATGCAAGATCATATCTTATGTTACTTTCATGTAATTGAAATACGATGCTAAAAACGTGAACGACCAAAGAGTCAGCAATTTCAAATGATTCTTACAATAGGGATAACAATCAAATTTGTACTCTTTTTTTTTCTTATCTATGATTTTTTTTTCACATGTTTTTTTATAACGAAGTTTTGTAATGAGACAATTAACTAGTATTGAGAGATGTCGTACTTTTTTTTCCTTCCCTTGGATTTTGTCCCACTACATTTTCTTTAGTAGGTTTTAACGAAGCACATCTGTTGTCAAGAATGCATCCAAAGAAAGTATAAACTGGTTTATTCTTTTCCTTCGTTCTAATTTTTTCAATGGATGTTACTGTCAATGTTCTAACGAGACATATATCACTTGATACCTGATAAATTTACCAAGCATCCATCTTGAGAAATTGAGATTTTGAAGAATCTGTTACACTACAAATAGGGATGTAAATGAGCCTAGCCGAGCCGAACAGTATCAGGCACAGGCTCGGCTCGTTTGATAGAAATAAGGGCTCGAGCTCGGCTCGAGCTCGATTCGAGCTTTTATCATAAGGCTTGGGCTCGGCTCGAGCTCGGCTCGTTTATCATATTAAACGAGCCTGGATAGAGTTCGGCTCGTTTTCAGGCTCGTTAGAGAGCTCGTTTTCAGGCTCGTTAGAGAGCTCGTTTTCAGGCTCGTTAGTGAGCTTGTTTTCGGGATTGTTAAGGAAGGCTCGTTAAGGAAGCTCAGGTTCGTTAAGTGAGCTCGTTAAGCAGGCTTGTTAGCAAGCTCGCTTTCAGGCTCGTTTTCTGGCTCGTCAGACATATAACAGAGCTCGAGTTTGATTTTTTTTCGATTATATTATTTCGATCAAATTGACTATAACTTGATTTATAAGCTTACCATGATCTAAAAATTCAAGATCCAACACAACCCAATTCAAAAAATCCACCAATTTCATTTATCAAAGTTTTCGATTTTTATGAATTTACAACATCATTACTAACTGCTCAAGTCATGATATATCTTGAAATCTCCAAATTTATTATAGATCAAATTATAAATGCAAATTTCAACCATAATCCTTCGACTGCTTTTAATCTGTACAAGTTCAATGCGCAATATCCTATGATATATAAAACACAATTGTATTCATCATTCCAAAAATTTCACCACACGATCAAATAATTAATAAACTCAAAATTCAAGCTTCATTAATTTTTTTTTTTATATCTTTCAATAAAATCTGAAGATCCCAACTAAAAATCCTAAACCCAAGTTTCGAGCACTTACCCTTGAAAACATCAACACTTTCAATGCTTATTTCACGAATATATAAAACTTTATTATGTGGCTTAATTATTATAGTATATGTTTTTTTTAGATTTCAAAAAAAAAAATGTATATTTATTTTAAAATGTTTTTAAAAAACCATCACACTATTATTTTTTATAATGAGATATAAGCATTACATGTGATACGATTTGTCCATATATGAAATATTTTATTTAATGATATTATATAACTTTATTAAAATGTTGTGCATATAACAAGTTTTAACTCAACAAATTTAATTTAGATAATTTCACAACTTCTTTTAACTAAATTTTTTTAATATCATTCATCTATCAAATATAGTTTTAATTCTCGTAAGACATTTTAAATAAAATTTTTATTTCAATTCTTTAAAAATGTATTGATTGAATTATCATTCATTAGTAATATTGCACATATAAATATTTTATTTATTGTATTTTTAAGAGAATTTTAATACAATGATTTTAAAGTTAAAATAAAATATAAATTGTGGCTACATCATATATATTATAAATTCATCTTTATTTCAACACAGTATTATGTTCTAATCATGTCATTTGCATTAATATTAATATTTTTTGTTTGTCCACTAAAACTCAAATAAGATAAAGCCACATAAATTAAATGAACATATTCGTGAGCCTCCGAAGCGAACCAAGCTCAAGCTGGAGCTCGCGAGCCTCCTAAACGAGTCGAGCTCGAGTCCATAATAGCGAACTTCCTAAACGAGCCGAGCCCGAGCCCAAGCTCGGGCTCCCGAACCTATTAACAAACATGTTAGAGAGCTCACGAGCCGAACATCCTTAAACTCAAGCTCGGCTCGTGAAAATTTTCGAACTCAAAATCAAGCTCGGGCTCGGCTCGATAAGCTTATCGAACGAGCTCGAACGAGCTTTCTACCGAGGCGAGCTCCAAATAGCTTGCGAACAGTTCGATTCGTTTACATCCCTTTCTACAAACAATCGTCTAAAGGTAAATGTTATAGATAAATTCTTATTATAAATGATTATCTTTTATCTATGTAGATACCACAAGAGAGAGTGTTTTTTTTTTTTTTTTTTTGAGAGGGTTATCATCAAGGGGAAAAAAACTCATTCTAGTCCCATTAACCGATTAGAACCGTAAAATTTTTATTTTCCACGTGGCTGGAAACAATTGGCGGATAATTTAAAACAATACGCCACCGTGACACCGAATAGGACACCACCCCAACAGCCACACGTGTTAAGGTAAGGGGTTTTGGTAGCACTCTCACGCTCTGACACCAATCATTCTCCTCTTTTACCCTCGTTTCATTTCGCACCCTTCCCCCTATTCCCTTTTTTAACTCACCGATTGGAAAAGTGTAATTCTGTTGCAATTCCATCTGGGTTCTCCTGATAATGGCTGGAAGAAGAAGGAAAAAATTGAAATCGTAAGTTTCTTTGTTTGATATTGCCAGTTTTTTGTTTACTTAACTGCTGAATTCATTTTGTTTAGATGTTATTCCTCAGTAGATGAAAACCTCATTTGTTCACTACCTTTACCAAGATTTATTCGTTTTAAACGTAATTGAGCACTCACGATTGAATTTCTTCACTTAGGTATCTGTTGGGCCGTTAATTGATGCTAAATTATGAATATATGATGTTAGGTTTGGGCGTTTGAGGAAATGAGGTTGAGTGAATTATGGAGTACTTTAATTTAGCAACAAACTCTTGCTATACCCTATGGGATATTGGATTTTCTTGTGTTCCGGATCTATTGAATTGTTGTGCCATTTCAAGCCGGACTTAAAATTTTTCTGTAGAATTCAATACCTTCTATCAAATGGGTATTCATGTTTGGAGACTCATTGTTCTCATGAGAGAAATGCAGTGATGTGCTTGTTGCTGTTTTAGGTATATGGGCATACTGCCCTTGGCTGTTCAAGATCATTTTGTTTTGTTCTGGGTTGGGCAAATGGATTTTATTTGGAAACTAACAGCTATACAGAACGGTTAGCCTAGATTTGTACCTACTGCATCCGGTTCGTGGGTGTTTGAGTGCATCCAGCCGTTAGAGTAAAGAAATTACCTGAGTTTTTTGTATAATCATTGCAAATCCAGGCCACTAGATTCAATATATCACCCGAGTTTGTCTGCATAAGCAATGATTGATCATATTTGGTGTGCAGATTCTTTATATAAGTTGTACAATAATAATATTCGACTTATCATGCAAATTGGTATTTCTTGACACATTTGTTTTGGGGCCCCAGTTGGACGTCATTCAACTTTCATATATAAATATTTTTTTAGAAGAATTTGCGCTTTTAAACTTTCTTCTCCTGATGATATTTAAAGATTTGTTTTGGGGTTTTTGTGCATTTTATTCATTTTTCTTTGTCACGGCTCTCTTCACTGAGTAGTATTCTTTATTTGGACCTCGAAGAGCATCAAAGCTGGTAATCAGAATTTCATGTTTTAGTTCGTATCGTATTCAGAGGTCCACTTAGATCAGAAATTGTTGAAATGATCAAATAAGATCAGAAATTGCTAAAAATAAAACAGAAAATATCTTGTTTACCCTTCCAATTTCATTATGTTGGAGCTTATTTCATATCATGTATGTAGATTGGCTGAAACAATCAAAGGCAGCCGACGAGTTTCAAGAGAGCAGCCATATGAACAATATTCACAATCTGAACTTCCGACGGAGCTTTTGGAACTGATTGTTTCTCGGTTATCCTTGAAAGATAATGTTCGTGCTTCTGCTGTTTGCAAAAGATGGCTTTCTGTTGCAATCTCTGTCAGAATGGCAAATAAGCCTCCCTGGCTTATGTTCTTTCCCAAGTTTGGGGACTTGTATGAATTCTATGACCCTTCTCAACGCAAGACATACTGGCTTGAGTTGCCAGAGCTACGTACCTCAAGGATTTGCTATGCTAAGGATGGTTGGCTACTTCTCTACAAGCCTAGAACTCACCGTGTGTTCTTCTTCTGCCCTTATACTCGGGAGTTAATCAAATTGCCTAGATTAGAACTAACTTATCAAATAGTTGCTTTTTCTGCTGCCCCAACATGTCCCAGCTGTGTCCTTTTTACGGTAAAACATGTTAGCCCAACTGTTGTTGCAGTTAGTACGTGTAATCCCGGAGCAACTGAGTGGAATACGGTAAATTACCAAAACCGACTCCCATTCGTTAGTAGTGTTTGGAATAAGCTCGTCTTTTGCAAGGGTCTTTTCTATTGTTTGAGTCTTACTGGTTGGCTAGGGGTTTATAGCCCTGAGAAGAATACTTGGGCAGTCCATACTGTGCCTCCACCTAAATGTCCGGAAAATTTTTTTGTCAAGAACTGGTGGAAAGGCAAATTTATGGCGGAACACAATGGCGATATCTTCGCTATATACACTTGCTCGGCTGTAAACCCGGTCATATATAAGCTAGACCAGGCGAATAAAGCGTGGGTTGAGATGGAAAGTTTAGGAGGGATGACTCTTTTTGCAAACTTTTTATCTTCCCATGCGAGGATAGATCTTCTCGGAAGTCTGAGGAATAATGTTTATTTCTCGAAGGTTCGGTTTTATGGGAAACGCTGTGTTTCTTATTCACTCGACAAGGGTAGGTATTTTCCCCGGAAGCAGTGTTACGATTGGGGGGAACAAGATCCTTTCGAGAGCATTTGGATCGAACCCCCGGAAGACATTTCGACTTTTCTTTAAAGGTCAGCTGTTACAATGGCAAGTACGTTTATGAATTGTGAGATTTTCATGTGTAACTTTGCTTGTTGCTGTTGTAAGGTCACTAGGGACAAAATCCATTATGTATGTTTCTGTCTATGACATTTTTATGTGTATTTCATGTTTCAGTTGTCTCAGGTTAATGTAAATTAGAGACCCGAGGACAGCAAGTAGTGTAAAACAATAATTTCAAGTTTAGGTGATTATTACATTACCATCTCTTACTATTTTTGTTGATCACCTCGCATCCTCATTCTTCCATTTCCAGTTTATAATATAATTTTTTTGTTGAATTAATGAAACCCATCAACAAAATTGCTTCCAATCTTCAGTCTTCATCACCATTTTCTAGTATGTTTGTTCTTCTGCCTGATTAAGCATATCTGGATATCATTTTGAAGTTAGATTTCATACCACCCCCCTACTTCAAGTTCACACGAGGGTGAAAATTTTGAAAAGTCTTGTTTTGCTTGAACCACTCAGGAGGGCCTTTGTGGGAATCGGATTTGATAGCAATATAACTTGTCGAAATAGTATGAAGAACCACTCCATTTCACAAAATCCTGCGTATTTCAAGTTCTAGCGTACACAATCTATTCCATGGAGAGCTGTGGCGAGTCAATACGAGTTGACCCGTAAAACAACATAAATTATAATCCTAATTTTTAAGAAATCACAGTTTCTTCAATATCATCTTTACTACATATTTTATTTCATATTCTTACGATAACAATAAAAATCTTATCTTTAGTTCTTATTAAATGGAAACCACTTTTTTGGTCACGTCACAAATATCTTTCGGTCTAACAAGAAGAGTGAGACGACTCATGAACCTGTATAGAAAGTAGTTCTGATACAGATTAAAAAAAAAGAAATTAATTTTTCTAACCTATTTTAAATCATAATTTTAAAAATACCCATGATCTTTATGACATTTTAAAATATATGTCAGGTCCTTTAATTTTATTGATAACAAACAATATTTCATTGTAGAAGATCTAACTGTTTTGTTTTGTAATTCAGGTACTCGACCACTCTTTTTGAAGACTTCTAGAGTGCTTGTTCGGTTTCAAGCAATATAGTGCTCACCCGATTTCAAGCAGTAGAGCACTCGCCTGATACCTACCATCCTAGTGATATCGATTGACCTTTGTTTATCGAAGAGATCTATTCGCCAGCCCCAGCAATAGATGTCTCACTCGACCGGTTACTATAGTGGAGAATTTTTTTTTGGTAACAGTCATTAGATATCGTCTGATTTAAGCTTCACAACTTGCAATGTGTTCAACACACTGTTTCAGAAAAGTTGGTTGTCAAGACATGCACAACTAACAAATCATCAGAAAATCAGAATGTTTCCTCGAAATGTATACTGCAACATTTGTGCGCAAGCGCTGTATGCGACCGTTTCTTCTCATATTTGGAGATATCTAAATTCCGCATTTATTGAAGTGTATATATCAAGAAAGAACGACAACAAAAGTCCTTTAGCATTAATGAGCTTATATTTGAATGTTGATTTGCCTCATGCAAAACTCAAAATAAATCATCGTTCTAAAAGGTGGCGTCTAAGTGCTAGGCGGTGACCCATTGTCCCAAATTTTAGACAGTTGATGTCTTTGGGTGTTATTTTATTAATCAGCCTCCTCGATCGCCTAATTATCGCTTAGACAACTCAAAAGCTGCCTAAGTGGCTGCCTATGTTAATATATAATATATTATTTATTTTTTTAATTTTCAACTTCTTAAAAGATTATTTGACAGATTTTTCAATCAACTTGTATTAGATGAAAATGAAGAATATGCGATGAATTTTGAGTTTGAATTCGATAAAGAGTAATTATTGGAGAATATTAAGATGAACAAGAAGAATTAGATATCTAGGCAAAAAATAAAATAAAATCTTCTAGGACGAATTAGATATTTAGGCTAAAAATCATCTAGGTGAATAAGATATTTAGGCAAAAAAAGGTCGCGTCTAATCGTATAATAACTCGTACCCCGTTTTACAAGATTGAATGGTAAAACATGATTAAGGGATTCCAATCTAAATTAACCAAGTGATTAATCATATTACAAATGTGAAATTAGGGCTTCGGAACCACCAAACATATCGAAACTTCCGACGTGGGTTCGGAAGCACTGAACCCTAGCAATTGGAGTTCGGAAGCAAAGGGTGAGTTCGGACTTTCCGAACGTGAGATCGGAGCTTCCGAAGATTAGGCCATTCGTACTAGTGCGTGTCGCCAACGTTTGGACACACAGATGCATGCATGAGATCAGATCTTCTGAAGTGGAGATCGGAGCTTGTGAACAGTGGCAGTTCGGAACGTGATTCGCATGTGGAGATCGGAGCTTATGATCTAGAGATTGGAGGTTCCGATCGTCGTCTATAAATATGGCATCCGAGAATCAGATTTCTTATCAATTCACAGCATTTCTCACTCTTGTTTTGAGTTCTTTGGGGGCCTTTACAACAACATAATCGAGGGTTGGGCAGTGGCGAGGCACTTTTAGATGAGCTTTGGAGAGGTGCTAAGGAGTTGGGGCCTTCAACAACAAAGAGCTGACGACAAACGCATGTATAGTTCGAGATCTCTAGTAGCATTATGGAGTATCTAGTGACTTAGTTAAGACTTTTAGACCAGCTTTAGTGATATGATAATTGTTGGCTTGTAGGCTTGGACCCTAGACTAGTATTGCTAGGACTGCCTAAGTAAGGTACATAAGCACTGTCTGAGATTGTCAGCGAGTATGCGTCTTATATGTTGTATTTTATGTGTCATGATCCATGTTTTACTGGATTATATGCACATGTGCATATTCATGTTGAGCGGAATATCCTTCGAGATAGCCAGATGAGTAGAGTTGCTCAGTCCTACGTTCTTGTTATATTGTTGGACACCGGGAGATGCGTTATTACGGAGACTGGAGCTACGGTGATCCTTGTCGAGTGTGTGGATGTACCCAGTAGATTTGATCACAGATGGTACTATACGCTCATTGACGCCTAGACTGAGCAGGACATTACAGTTGACTAGTACCCCGTCATTTACATGCATCATAGTAGGTTTTTTTTACTTGTGCTTACGTTCTGAGCATAGTTTGCTCACGTTGTGTTTTTTTGGACATCCCATTCAAAGGGACATGTCTCATGTTGGGTGAGGCTAGTGGTTTGAGGCAGGGTTTAGTGTGGACCTGCAGTGACCGCTGCGTTGTGCTTCTTCTTCAGGGTTGTTTCAGTAGGTTTTGATAATGTTTTCTATTTGGTTGTATAAACGCTATTGCTAATTTGGGTTTTTGGTCACCGGTTGTATATTTCCGATTTGGATTGTTAAACTCGTTTTATTTCCACCATTTGATTAGTGTATTAGGATTATCTTTAATTTCATTCTTAATAAGTGAATTACTAGGTGATCCAGATGGGGTCCCAACTGTAGTAGCCCGTAAACAAAATCAGTAATTAAGGAATTAATCATAATTACTTGAGTAGAGTTCGAAAGCTTCGAAGGTGAGTTCGGAAGCTCCGATCAGGATCGGAAGCTCCGAACAGGATCGAAAGCTCCGATCGATATTATGTCAGGCATGACGTGTGGCAAGATCGGAAGCCCCGATCACCCCTATACGGAGTCAACAAGTGATATTTTGACACGTGGCAGATCAGGATCTTCGGAAGCTCCGATGGCAGGATCGGACGTTCCGATCGAGGTTCGGACGTTCCGATCGAGGATCGGAAGTTCCGATCGTTGTCTATAAATAGAAGGCCGATGCTTCACTTTCATTTGCCAATTCCGAGTTTTCCTTTCCATTCTAGTCTTTTTTGGAGTTGTTCTAGTCTTTCTAGGCTTGACCCGGCGGTCGGCGAGGCGTTCGGTAGTTGTAGCGGAGTTGTGCCCAAGTTCTGGAGGCATCGACATCAAAGGGCTAACGACGGACAAAGGTATAGCTTTTGTTTCTTATAAATATTTAGGAGTATGCAATAGCTTAGTTAAGGCTTTTAGAGCGCTTTAATGATAGTAGTATCATTTGGCAGTGTAGAGCAGACTATAGGCGTGGACCTAGAGCTGGTAGAGCTTGCACTGTTTTGAGGTACGAAAGTACTGTTCGAGATATCCTGACTGAGTATGCATGTATTATGTGACTGCATGGTTTATATGTCATTGATTTATGCTGCATTTGCATCTTGCTGTATCTCTTTCGAGATGTCTGTTAGTAGGGTTGTATCCTATCCTGTTAGTGGATGGACTTCCATCGATTTGGGTCCGGCGTATCCACGGTTATCTCGGTATGGGAGCCACCTCCTGAAGCGACGGCACAGCGTGCTACATACCAGGGCCCGGTCTGTCTCTGTTATCTGATCCTTGACCTCAAGTTTATAGGGAGTTCACTTTGCATGCATGTATACTCATACTCTCGTACTGAGCGTTTTATGCTCACGTCTCGTACTCTATGTTTCTGGACACCCTATTCCATGGGGCAGGTTTGCGATTGGACGAGGAGGGTGGATCCAGGAGGGGCTAGTCAGTGGTTGGCCAGCTGGAGCTTCGTCTAGGTTTTATTACTATTGTTTGGGTTTATACAGCTATTCGATTTGGTTGTATATTATTTGGATAAATTACAGATTCCTTTACTTGGGATTGTATAATGTTTATTGGTTTCCGCAGTTTTATTCTGATATCTGTATAATTAAGTTAATTGCATGCCTAAGTTCTGTCTATTAGGTGATCCGGGTAAGGGTCACTACATTTATGGTATCAGAGCATGCAAAAGAATTCTTGGGATTTAGTCTCATCATGAGGTATTTTTGTAGATGGCAAATCGTGACGACCGGAGTTCTCATTGAAGTGTTGGTGGGTGTTGGGATGATGCCGACCGAGAGCTTCGTCGAGAACGGCGTCATCGTCATCATGACGACGAGCGTTTCACTGTTAGTCGATTCTTAGCTATGGGTCCTAAGCCCTTAGTTGGAGGTGAGTCTTCGGAGGATGCGGAGAACTGGTTAGACCGCATGGAGACGACTTTTCAGACTTTCCAATGCACCGAGGAGCAGAAGGTGGAGACCCTTGGCTATCCTCTGGATGGGCGTGCGCGCAGGTGGTGGAGGTTTACTTCTGCACCTTTTGTTGCGGCGAGAGGAGTGTCCACCTGGGCCGAGTTCCGCACAGCTTTCCAAAAGCGGTATTTTCCTCCTGCACTCCGTCAGTCAAAGGCAGGCGAGCTTCTGAGTCTGCGACAGGGATCCATGTCCATTGATGAGTATCAGCAGAAGTTCTTTGATCTGCTATCCTATTGCCCCGAGATTGCTGACAACTCAGAGATGAAGTATAATCTGTTCCTTCAGGGCCTTAACCCTGAGATCCATGACCGTATGGCGGTTGGCAACGACATGTACTACGAGGGTTTGGTGAGCCGTTGTCACCAGGAGGAGGACAGCATTCGGAGGAACAGGTCTTTCTCTCAGTCGAGGCCTGCTAGTTTTTTGGGTCCCCGTGCCCAAACTTTCAAGAAGTCTGGATCTACTTCTTCTTCCTCTGGCTCTGCTGGTGTTGTCCGTTATGGTAAGAAGGACAAGTGTGATCACTGTGGGAAGAACCATCCATCCGACAAGTGCCGTAGAGCTTCTGGAGCTTGTTTTCGTTGTGGAGAGACTGGTCATATCCGGAGAGATTGTCCACTATCTGGGGGAGGCGGTTCTGGATCTGGTTCAGGATTTGGTTCTCAGGCCACCGTACAGCAGAGGTCGCAGGGACAGCCTGCTGGGAGTTCTCATTTGAGGCCACGAGCTTCTGGCCAGGTGTTTGCCCTGAGACATGATCAGGCAGTGGAGGAGAATGAGAAAGTCATCGCAGGTACATTTCTGCTTTATGCTATACCTGCTCTTGTACTTATTGACACTGGTGCATCTCATTCCTTCATTTCTGCACGTTTTTTTAAGAGACATAAGTTACCATGCATTGCACTAGACGTAGTGATGTCTGTTTCTACTCCGACGGGCCAATCTGCTTTGGCTAAGCGTCTAGTGATGGGTTGCCCTTTAGAGTTTGAGGGTAACATTTTGATTGCGAATCTCATGGTCCTGGCGATGGACGACTTTGATTGCATTCTGGGAATAGATATGTTGACTACCTATCGAGCTTCAGTGGAGTGATATTAGAAATTAGTACGCTTTCATCCGGAGGGGAGTGAGAGCTGGTTTTTCTATGGTGAGGGAGCGCGACCCTCGATGCCTTTGGTATCAGCTTTGAGAGCCTGTCGAGCTCTAGAGTCTGGCGGGGAAGGCTACCTTATCTATGCAGTTGATTTGTCCGCTGAGAGCATTGGGATAGAGAGCATTCCTGTTGTGGATGTATTTCCTGATGATATTCCAGGTTTTCCTCCTGCTAGGGAAGTCGAGTTTGGCATAGAGTTGATGCCGGGTACTTTGCCTATTTCTAGAGCACCGTATCGTCTGGCTCCGTCAGAGATGCGTGAGTTGAAGATCAGCTACAGGATCTTTTGGACAAGGGGTACATTCGTCCTAGTGTATCTCTTTGGGGAGCTCCTGTTCTCTTTGTAAAGAAGAAGGATGGGTCGATGCGGTTGTGCATTGACTATCGGCAGCTGAATCGAGTCACTGTGAAGAACAAGTATCCGTTGCCTCGTATTGATGACTTGTTTGATCAGCTGCAAGGCACGTCAGTTTACTCCAAGATTGACTTGAGATCTGGGTATCATCAGTTGAGAGTCCGTGATCAGGACGTAGCCAAGACTGCATTCCGTACTCGCTTTGGGCATTACGAGTTACTAGTGATGCCATTTGGTTTGACTAATGCGCCGGCTATATTCATGGATCTGATGAACCGTGTCTTCAGGGAGTATTTGGACAAATTTGTCGTGGTCTTCATTGACGACATCTTGGTGTATTCGCGTAAGACGAAAGAGCATGTTTCTCACTTGCGGTTGGTACTGCAGACTCTTCGAGGTGAGCAGTTGTACGCCAAGCTGAGAAAGTGTGAGTTCTGGATGGATAGAGTGGTCTTTCTTGGCCATATCATATCCAGGGAGGGGATTTCTGTTGATCCAAGCAAGATTGAAGCGGTACTTAATTGGTCGCGTCCGACGACAGTTGCTGAGATCCGTAGTTTTCTGGGTCTAGCAGGGTATTATCGTCGCTTCATTCTGAACTTCTCTCAACTAGCTCGACCTTTGACGCAGCTTACCCGCAAGGGTGTGGATTTCGAGTGGTCCTTCGAGTGTGAGGAGAATTTCTGTGAGCTTCGATGGCGGTTGACTTCTGCGTCGGTGTTGGCATTACCGTCAGGATCTGGAGGGTATGTGGTATACACGGATGCTTCTCTTCAGGGGTTAGGTTGTGTCCTGACTCAGAATGAGCATGTGATCGCATACGCTTCTAGACAGCTGAAGCTTCACGAGGACAACTATCCAGTCCATGATTTGGAGTTAGCAGCCATTGTGTTCGCTTTGAAGATCTGGCATCATTATCTGTATGGCGAGAAATTTGAGATCTTCACCGACCATAAGAGTCTCAAGTATTTGTTCACTCAGGAGGAGTTGAACATGAGGCAGAGATGTTGGATGGACTTGCTTAAGGACTATGATTGCGAGATTAAGTACCGTCCGGGAGCTGTTAATCTCACCGCTGATGCTTTGAGTTGCAAGGTGCGACTATCCGCACTTCAGACTTGTTCGATGTCTAGTGCGATCAGCGACTGTTGTACTTCAGGTTATACCTTCAAGCATAAGAAAGGTATGCAGAGTATCCAGATGTTTGCGATATTATCTGAGCCAGCTTTGTATTCGCGGATTCGAGATGCTCAGATGTCTGATTCGAAGACCCAATGTTTAGCTCGTCTAGCTAACGAGGGTAGCTCGTCTGGATTTCATTATCAGACAGATGGCTTTCTGTGTTTGTCTGGTAGGCTTGTGATTCCGCAGGATGAAGAGTTGCGAGAGGAGATTTTGTCTCAGGAGCATCGCACTAAGTTGAGTATTCATCCTGGGAGCAACAAGATGTACAAGGATCTACGTACTCATTTATGGTGGAAGGGTATGAAACGCAGTGTTTATCAGTTTGTTTCGAGATGTTTGGTGTGTCAACAGGTCAAGGAAGAGCACCGACGACCTGAAGGATTGCTTCACAGTCTGCCTATTCCTGAATGGAAATGGGAGTTTATCACAATGGACTTTGTGACCCATTTGCCGTTATCTCCGAGGAACTGTGATGCTATCTGGGTTGTGGTGGACCGACTCACCAAGTCAGCGCATTTCATTGCCTATAGCAGAGATTACTCTGTGGATCGCATGGCACGGATGTACATTCAGGAGATCGTTCGACTTCATGGAGTGCCTGTGAGCATTGTCAGCGATCGGGACCCCAGGTTCACTTCTAGATTCTGGGGGAGTGTTCAGCGTGCGATGGGTACTACTCTCAGTTTGAGTACTGCCTATCATCCGGAGACTGATGGTCAGTTAGAGCGCACTATCCGTACTTTGGAGTATATGCTTAGAGCGTGCGTCATGGATTTTGGTTCAGCCTGGCAGGATCATTTGCCATTGATCGAGTTTGCATACAACAACAGCTATCATACTAGTATTGGGATGACACCTTTTGAGGCGTTGTACGGGCGACGTTGTCGTACTCCACTCTTCTGGGAAGAAGTGGGGGAGAGACAGGCTGAGGGACCGGAGTTTATCCAGCAGGCGATAGACATTATTGATCAGATCAAGAAACGGATTAAGACTGCACAGGATCGTCAGGCCAGCTATGCTAATATCAAGCGTAGGCCTTTGCAGTTTGATGTCGAGGAGAAAGTGTTTCTGAGAGTGTCACCTTTCCGCAAGATTCTTAGATTTGGCCTTAAGGGCAAGTTATCTCCCAGGTTTATCGGTCCGTTTGAGATCTTGGAGAGCATTGGCGATTTGGCTTATCGACTAGCTTTACCACCGCATCTATCCAGTATTCACGACGTGTTCCACGTATCTCTGTTGCGACGGTATGTGGCGGATGAATCTCATATTCTGCAGCGGTCTGAGTTTCAGGTGAACAAGGATTTGACCTATGTTGAGAAACCTATTCGTATCCTGGATTATAAGGATAAGGTTTTACGGAACAAAGTCATTCCTTTGGTTTTGGTTCAGTGGCAGCGCCAAGGCTCTGAGGAAGCTACTTGGGAGCTTGAGGACAGGATGCGTGAAGACCATCCTGAGTTGTTTTGATTTCATTATTTAAGTGTATTCAGTTGCAAACTCTGTAAACGTTTGATTTGAATAAGGAATGTTTCTGATTTCTGTATTGCATTCGGTACTTAAGATCTGATTTCGAGGACGAAATATCTTAAGTGAGGGAGAATGTAGTAGCCCGTAAACAAAATCAGTAATTAAGGAATTAATCATAATTACTTGGGTAGAGTTCGAAAGCTCCGAAGGTGAGTTCGGAAGCTCCGATCAGGATCGGAAGCTCCGAACAGGATCGGAAGCTCCGATCGATATTACGTCAGGCATGACGTGTGGCAAGATCAGAAGCTCCGATCAGGACCGGAAGCCCCGATCACCCCTATCCGGAGTCAACAAGTGATATTTTGACACGTGGCAGATCAGGATCTTCGGAAGCTCCGATGGCAGGATCGGACGTTCCGATCGAGGTTCGGATGTTTCGATCGAGGATCGGAAGTTCCGATCGTTGTCTATAAATAGAAGGCCGAGGCTTCATTTTCATTTGCCAATTCTGAGTTTTCCTTTCCATTCTAGTCTTTTTGGAGTTGTTCTAGTCTTCTTAGGCTTGACCCGGCGGTCGGCGAGACGTTCGGTAGTCGTAGCGGAGTTGTGCCCAAGTTCTGGAGGCATCGACATCAAAGGGCTAACGACGGACGAAGGTATAGCTTTTGCTTCCTATAAATATTTAGGAGTATGCAATAGCTTAGTTAAGGCTTTTAGAGCTCTTTAATGATAGTAGTATCATTTGGCAGTGTAGAGCAGACTATAGGCGTGGACCTAGAGTTGGTAGAGCTTGCAATGTTTTGAGGTACGGAAGTACTATTCGAGATATCCTGACTGAGTATGCATGTATTATGTGACTGCATGGTTTATATGTCATTGATTTATGCTGCATTTGCATCTTGCTGTATCTCTTTCGAGATGTCTGTTAGTAGGGTTGTACCCTATCCTGTTAGTGGATGGACTTCCATCGATTTGGGTCCGGCGTATCCACGGTTATCTCGGTATGGGAGCCACCTCCTGAAGCGACGGTACAGCGTGCTACATACCAGGGCCCGGCCTGTCTCTGTTATCTGATCCTTGACCTCGAGTTTATAGGGAGTTCACTTTGCATGCATGTATACTCATACTCTCATACTGAGCGTTTTATGCTCACGTCTCGTACTCTGTGTTTCTGGACACCCTATTCCATGGGGCAGGTTTGCGATTGGACGAGGAGGGTGGATCCAGGAGGGGCTAGTCAGTGGTTGGCCAGCTGGAGCTTCGTCTAGGTTTTATTACTGTTGTTTGGGTTTATACAACTATTCGATTTGGTTGTATATTATTTGGATAAATTACAGATTCCTTTACTTGGGATTGTATAATGTTTATTGGTTTCCGCAGTTTTATTCTGATATCTGTATAATTAAGTTAATTTCATGCCTAAGTTCTGTCTAGTAGGTGATCCGGTTAAGGGTAACTACACCAACAAATCATCTAGGTGCTAGACAGTGGACGACCACCCACTTACCATCTACCAATTTTTAGAACATTGATATAAATAGAGGGTGCATCAGAGAGACAACAACCAAGAACTGAACTTAAGAATTTTGAATCACTGTCTCTCTCGCTTATAAGCTTGCATTCTCATATTACTTGAGCACACAAAATGCTTCATACTACTCAGCTCAAAATCAACCCTCACTTATCTAAAATACATCTGATGCTCATGACCAATCAAAGGTTCATCAAAGCTTCTCGACCACTTCAGATATAAGACTCTCGAATAAGAAGTATGATAATTTGGATCTAAGGATTCATACAGTGACATTGTGTTTCTTGTATTGTGATAAGATTTGAAGTCTTATCTTTTGGCGTACTAGGAGTTTTGATTTTTGTTGTATATAAGTCCTGAAGTTGGAGTGGGTTGTTACATCGTCTGTCTAAAACCAAAGTCTAGAGAATTCCTTCTTAAGTGGAAGAAAGGGAGACATAAAATGATTCAGCCTTCGAACTTTCATATCTCTTGTTTCTCTGATTCATTGCACCTTACTTATCTTGTTGATATCCTTTTGCGTTGAGTATAGAACCTCAATGAAAGCTATCAATCTGTTTTTGTACTTTTTGGTCTTTGAGTGATTTCGAAAGTTTAGAACTTAGGTCTAGTTGGTTAATACCTACTCGACCGGTCAAATCCTTTTTAAGAAAATTTTTAAAAGTGTGTATTCACACCCATCTACACATATTTGATCCCAAAAAGTGGTTTCAGAGCGGGTTTTCTCGCCTACTGAAATATATACTCAAACCATGACTTCATTCAACAAGATCCCTATGTTTTCTAAGGAAGATAATGATGACTTAAAATATGTATTCATGCACATCTCTCCAAAAAAGATGATGACATGTGCTATGTCATCACATATGATGTCATGAAGATCCTTAAAGCTAACACTGTTGTTATCTTTATTGGTGAACCTCAAATGGTAGAATAGCATCGATCAGAGGGGAATACCAGGGACAAAAGAAAGAACATCTTGACAATGTTTCTAAAGACATCCTTTTAAAAATCACTTGACAAAAACATGTTAAGAAAAATCAAGACGTGCACCACTACTAAGGAGATCTGAGAAAGCTCACACAGTTAAGCTAAAAATTATCGCAAGTGCACGACTCAAGTTATACTAAAGTGTACTGAGTACGAGTATCGTCCTCAGGGACTATGTCGACAATGATTTATTTATCTTATCTTTTCTACACAAAGTATCGAAATTTTGAAAATTGATTATAACTAAAATTTATAACTAATGAACTCAACTTGAATAACTAGAATTAATGCAGATAACAAAACCAACTTTTCAAGATCGAAAAAAATAATAATATGAAAGGATGTTGTTGGAATTTCGGTTCACCTTCCTCCTAATTGAACTGGACGATTGAATATTAATTTAATACACATAAATTTGACAGAAATTCCCGAAATATCGACACTCTCTCTCGATTTTATGCCAATCTAACTCAAGTTAATGAAACAATTAAATCTCTTTAATTATTTATCATTACTGATTGCTTTGCGTTCTTTGAATTCCTACAACTTTCAACCTGGTGGTCTATGGTTATCAACATGTACTAAATATCATATCTCTATGCATATTTTAAGTCCATGGATTTTATCATTCGTCCTAATCATGAATCTATTTCTCGACAGAAATTCACAACTTAAGAATCTATGCTAAAGTTAGCTATTCCTCAACACAGAATAATAAACCATGATAAAATCATATACTAGTACAAACCAAACTCAATTCGTCCAAAAATTTCAATCACACATACGTGTTCGGGGTTCGGATCCCCTAAATTCCAACAAAAGTTAGTTTAGCTACTACAACTCATCATAAATTCAATCTAACAATGTTTTTCAACATAAAAATCCAGAAATTGTGAAGAAGAAAAACTCCCAACGAGAAGAAGAAGTATTCGATCTTTAACAGTCGCCTCAGCCTCAATCCTCTTCCTTTCTAACCCTTGAAACGTCTGAAAATATCCTATATATAGTGCCCCTCAGAGTCCTTTCCAAATAAAACTCCCGGAATAAATTTTCCAAATTACGCGCGGACGCCCGAGCGGTAGAAAACAATTGCTCGGGCGCTAGGTTTCTGTCTTGACTCTTTTAGTTCAAACATGCATGTGCGTGGGCGACTGAAAAGTACCACGCGGGCGCATGCCTTCTGACTTTTTTTTCTTCTTTTTCAACTGCTGCGCTCGAGCGGTAATAAACAGCTGCTCGAGCGCAGTCTACTTTTTCAAAAATATTTCTTTTCTTCTTGATTTCCTGCAAAATAACCATAAAAACCAGAGGAGGGAACGATATGCATGAGAAAACACTAAATGCAACATGAATAAATTAAAATAAACAAAATGACACAATAATAATGCAAAACACATAAAAACCAAGCAATAAAACACGCAAAAACGACTCCTATCAACCTCCCCAAACTAACCTTTTGCTCTCCCTCGAGCAAAACAGCTGATAACTAGAATGCAAACACAACAGCAAGTAAGACGATTCATGGGAATTCATGGCCTCAGAGAAGTCCCTTCACAACTCAAAATCACCACCGCTCTTAACTTTTCATAATATACCTTCGGTTTAACGTGAACATGTGTGTGTGAAATGTCATTCCAGTTTCATACAACTCAGACAGAATCCATTTCAAATCTTCTTAGCGACCTATGATATATCAGTGCAAGTTTCACTCTCAAGTATCCATTCCTTCTAACGACTTTAGACACACCCACCTCCCTTGAGATAATGAATTACACACCTCCAGATTTTACACCCAGTATTGCTTTAGTCCCATTAATTACCCGCTGACTTAGCTATAACTGGCTAGGATATGAATGTTTTATTATTATTTTTTTAATCCCCTCGTCTATAGCCCGGATGGAGCATCAACCCCATGTAATCCACATACTCAGCCTTGAATTTAATCTTTTAGGATTTCAATCATTTCAAGGCCAGGATGGAGTTGTATAAAAAAAATGTTTTCTGTTTCTCTAGGTGCGCACAAGATCATAAGTGTCATGCTAGCAGCTCGTCAAAATTCATAGAAAGCAATTAAGATCCACCAACCACCTATTGCCGTGCAATGGTCAAACAGACAGAAATTCCATATAATCTTTCGTTACAATCCACTGGTCTAACACAAGTGCTTAAATTATTCACGGGTCAACCTACAGTTCCTCATGTCAAATCAAGAGCACAACAAAAAATTTTCTTTTCACCCAAAATTCACAACTTCATATCATCATCGGCCCCCATTCATCGTGGCACTCAACACACATGCGAACAATAATGAAAATGTAAACACTTAACATTAAACACGAATAACTTTAAAGTAAACACCCTCCCCAAACTTAGAAACTAGCATTTTCCTCAATGCAAAACAGACACAACCAATTTTCGACAACTCGAAACACAAACTAAAACAAAACACAGACAATAAAAGAACTAACGAACAACAAATAAAAACCAAAAATAACAAGAAAACTAGAAACTCCCCTGGCTACTGGTCTTCGTCATCTCCATTGGACTCTTCATCGGAAATGTCAGGCCGATCTCGTGCTAGAGCAGCATATTGAAAACGAAATGGAGGTGGATATGGTGGTGGGGTTGAAAAAGCCGCAGGATCAAACCCGACATTAGTGAGCAGCCCTCGCACCATAGCGTTTGTTGACTCCAGATGGGAAAAAGTGATGTTTTGGCATTCGTTCTGATATTGGGCCCAGGCATATAATTCATTGGTTGTCTCAGTATTGGGGCGCCGACTCGGCAGTGGTTTTGGTACATGCCTTGAAGATTGGCCGGCCCCGGAACTCCCCCGCCCACGCGATGTAAACTCCTGCAGTCTGAAAGTTTTCTTTGTCTTCAAAATTGAATCGTCCACATCCTGCATTGGATGTTGCCATTCTTCATCGTCTCGCACTACAACTCCAGCGTGCATACACAGTGCGGAAACAATAGACGGGAAAAATATGCCAATATTTGTTGAGCGGATGGACGTGTACAACTTCCAGTTGATGATTTTGCCTAAATTGATTGGCCAGTGTTTGTTCAAGGCATACAACAACAACGCCCTGCTCATCACCACCTCGTGCGTGTGGGACACCAACATCATCATGTGAGTTAGAAACGCATACCAAGGGGAGTTTTCTATGGCAAAAAACTTTTCATCAGGGAACCAATCATCTATGTCCTCAGTATCATTCTGTGCACAATCAAGAATGCATTCTAGTCTAGACAGGTGATCAGCGAAGAAATTTTCTACTCCTTTTTTATCCTCTATCTCTAAATCAAATTCTTGTAAGAGCAGGATCTACCTAATCAACCTAGGTTTTGAATCTTTCTTAGCCAATAGGTGTATTATGGCAGAGTGATCAGTGTATACAGTGATTTTTGAAAGGACAAGGTATGGATGGAACTTGTCAAGTGCAAAGACTACAGCTTGCAACTCCATTTCAGTAGTGGCATAATTCAGTTGAGCTTCATTCAAGGTTTTGCTAGCATAGTAAATAGTACGGAATACCTTGTCTATTCTTTGGCCAAGTACAGTGCCAGTAGCTGAGTCACATGCATCACACATGACCTCAAATGGGAGATCCCAGTTATGTGATGTCATTACTGGTGCAGCCACCAATCTTTATCTCAGAAATTCAAATTCATGTAAGCAATGGGAATAAAAATTAAAAGGTATATTTTTCATCAATAAAGAAGACAGAGGTTTTGCAATTTTTGAAAAATCTTTAATGAACCGCCGATAAAAATCGGCATGGCCAAGAAAACATCTGACTCCCTTGATCGTCGTCGGTGGAGGCAAATTCTGAATCACTTGCACCTTGGCCCTGTCCACCTCGATTCCCTGCTCAGATATTCGGTGCCCTAGTACAATACCTTCTGTCACCATGAAGTGGCACTTTTCCCAGTTTAGTACCAAGTTTGTCTCCTCACATCTCATCAAAATAGTATTCAGATTATGCAGACATGTATCAAAAGATAGACCAAAAATGGAGAAATCATCCATAAATATTTCTAGAAAATTTTCAACCATATCATGAAATATAGCCGTCATGCATCTCTGAAAAGTTGCAGGAGCATTACAAATACCAAAATACATACGTCTATAAGCAAACGTACCATATGGGCAAGTAAAAGTTGTTTTATCCTGATCTTCAGGTGCAATCGCAATTTGATTGTATCCTGAATATACATCTAAAAATCAATAGAATTCATACCCAGCAAGTCTTTCTAGCATTTTTTCAATGAAGGGGAGGGGAAAATGGTCCTTACGGGTTGCATCATTCAATTTCCTATAATCTATACACACACGCCAACCTGTAACTGTCCTAGTAGGTATCAGCTCATTTTGCTCATTCTTAATGACAGTTATCCCTACTTTTTTCGGTACACAGTGAACCGGACTCACCATGCACTATCAGAAATGGGATAAATAATACCTGCATCCAGAAGTTTAATCGTTTCAGCTTTTAACACTTGCATCTTGGGATTCAACCTCCTCTGTGGTTGGACCAAGGGGTTGATGGTCTCTTCCATTAAAATTTTATGCATGCAGATGGATGGATTAATTCCTTTGATATCTGCTACCTTCCATGCAAACACACTTTTGTGACTTTTGAGAACATCCAGCAATTTGTCTTCCATTTCACCTGTCAAAACAGAAGAAATTATAACAGGTAAATTTTCATTCTCACCTAGAAACATATATTTCAGATGGGCTGGTAGTGGTTTCAATTCAACAGTTGGTGGTTCTTCAAGACTTGGTGAAACGACCCTAAACTTCTACTTTAAATAAACTTAAATAAAAATGCGGGTTTTTTCAAAAATTTCGGCATGACCCATCTGTTTATTTTAAAACCCACCTGACACAGACAACAAAAAGAAACCAACAACACAGATAATCTAATCCAGAATAAATGAAAGAGAAACTAGGGGAAAAGGTTCAACATCACAAACATCAAAATTTTACAATTTAATCCTTACAGACGAAGAAACAAATCTTAAAAATCATTTCATTTACATTTGCCAAATAAACAAAATAAGTACTTCATAACATTTAAGTTTGAATAAACTTCTGCGGAAGAATAACATAGGTCGGAGGGATGTGCCGTGCCCACATCGCAGTCCACTCGAGAGTCATTTCCCTCGATCTCAACAAAGTACAACCTGCACCAAGCATAGTAGTGAGCATAAAAGCCCAGCAAGATTTAAATAATACAGCAAGGGTTCAAAATAATGCATCTTACTAAAAATAGTACTAAGTATACAATGAAAATTCTCACGAAATAAAAGTGTCATAACATGCCCGAAGTAGGAACAATAGCAATATGTGATAAAAAACAAAATTCATGAATCATTTATCCTTTACTTTTACTTTTGAATTTACATCCTCGATTGTGACTATGGTTTTGATCGATCAATGGCTATAGTATATAATGCCGGCAAGGAAACCAAGTTATTCTCGGCCCCACATTGCCCCTCTAATTTGGTAGGGAAGTCGAGATTTCTCCCAACCCCAATCTACACGTCTAATTTGGTAGGGAAGCCGAGATGTCTTCCAACCCCGATCTACACGTCTCATTTTGGCAAGTGACCCAGGGCATCCCCTGACCCATCATTGCACGTCTAAGTCACAATCAACTCACTTCATTCTTTAACTTTCCTTTCATTTAACATTTTCTCATCTCAACAATTATCTTTACAAGCATTCTTTAATACAAGACTTCATGACTAGATTATTAAACAAATTTGAAGCCACACACGCGAATAGATTGCGTTGAATAATTTAGATGACATGAAACTCAAAGGATAGCATGAGATAAATTTTATGGATGATTGGAGTGTAGGTGAGCACCCAAGGCTTTCTATTTACACTTAAGTTTACGCCCAAAAAGGGTCTATCTCAAGCGGTTAACCCGTATGATTCATAACTCATCCTATTTTTATTCAAAAGGCTTCCCGTTCAAACCGGCACCTCAAACACACCTTAATATACACCTAGGATCAGTGGTCAACCTTTAATGGCAACCCAAACAAACCAAAAAATTTAAATTCCCGAACAGCCCCTAGAAGATAAAAAAAATCTGCTCACGACACTCCAACTTAAAACGCACCTAACTTAATCGATTCTTATCCGAAATAAGCCCAATTTGCACCGAAACGACCCTAACATCACACACATTTAGAAATTCATAGGTAGCCCCTGCCCAGGCCTTGCTAAGGAATCCATCAGAACCGAAATCTTAGAGGCTATACATTCAGTTTTGGCACCTTAATGCTAAGGCTTCTCAAACTCACTCCTTATGACATAACACATCAAAAACTCATCCAAGCATCCTCTAAGTGTCCCTAAATGTCCAGCAAGGGTTCTTGAACTAGTTGCTTGTCCGGCGCTAGCTCGTTCAATCATTTACCCCAAAACGCTCGCCTGATGCCCTCAAACTCCACTAACCAACAATCCAACCAAAATTCCCAATGAACAGACCTATAATCCACCCAAAACTTAATCAAAAACACATGTTTAATCCCAATAACATCTCATGGGCAGCCCCTCCACTCCCTCCATCCATTCACACAAAATTTTCAATCCAACGCCACAAACTAGATTCAATTTACAACATTTCAAAGCATATGCATTAAATAACTTGACCAACAACATATGAGGCTTAAAACCAACCATACACACATAAAAATGGATCAAATACAACATACTATATACTGATTTTTGTTCTACTCACTCATATTTCCATTTTCATGCATGAAACTCATCATTTCAAATCCAATAAACAAGCTAGCAATGAAAAATGCACAAAACCAATTTTCAAACTCTTCCTAGATGATGACCGAACCCACACACCATAATAAATCTGTAAATTTTGAATTTAAAGGGGTAGAACCAAGAAAAACTTATACCATATGCTTGGGTTTAAAAATAAATGAGAAGGAAGTTTTTCTTGCCTAGACTTTGCAATCCAAGAAGAGAATGGGGCGGCCAAGGGCTGGGGCTCTCGACCAGCAGCTGGAATCGGCCTTCTCAGGTGGTCCTCGGGGCGGCACGGCGGTGGCTAGGCGGCTGTACGGCATCTGGAGTTGAAGGAGAAGAGGAATGTTGGAAGCCGATGGAAAGAAAGGAAGAAAAGGGAGAATGGCGTGAGCTTGGTGAGGAAGATGAGGGGAGGCAGCTGATGCTTAGGGTTTTAGGATTATTTTGTGTTGTGTGTGTTATATTTAAGTGTGGTGTATGTATAGGTAGGTGGTGTGTTTGTAGGGTATGCATAAAAGTGCTTTTTCACTAGTAAAAGTGTTGCTTTTATTATTAAAACTTTAGGTTATAGGATTTTGAACTCATTTTTAATTTCTAAGTCTAAAATCTTTAAATTTAAATATTAATAATATAATTTCACTAGTCCGAGTCCAAAAAGGCAAATTTTGAGAAATATTGGGAATTACGCGCAAAGATGTGCTTACGCGATTTTCTTTACTCGAAAAATTTAAAAATTAAATTTTATTTTTATTTCCTTCAAATTTTAATAATTTTAGGCCATAAAAATTTAGAATATGAGATTCTCCCGTGTCCACCTTTACCGCATGCCGGGGCCGAAGGTCACTAATTTCAAGCATCTCAAGTAATTAAATTTAAATATCCTCGCAATTAAATTCTAAGGAAATTTAAATCATTTAAATCACCATGAATTTTAGAAATTTAAATATCAAAGCTAATTTAGACATAGAATTTAAATTTTGAAACATAGGAGTCACAACAACAAATAAACATTTGAAGGAATTTAAACACTAACTTAGAAATTAAAATCAATACTTTAATTATTTTGATGTCATAATGTTAAATAAAATATTTAAATAATAAATTGAGCGATTAAAATAATTTAAATAAACTAAATGATTGTTTAAAAGTCATGTAAATAAAATACACAAGCGGAATAAAAAATCTTTAAAACGACTTGGACGATTGAAAGCATTTAAATAAATAAGATAGACATTTAAAATAATTTAAAATAACTAACCACTAAACTTAAGCTATTTAAAACAAATAAGTTGGACAATCCAAAAATATTTAAATAAATAAGCTTAACAGTTAAAATCATTTAAATAACTATCCAGTAAACTTAAATCATTTTAAATAAATAAGTGGTACAGTTAGGATCATTTAAACAAATAAACTAAATAATTAAAATCATTTAATTAAGCAAACTTAAACCTTTAAAATATTTAAAGCAAATAAGTTGCACAATAAAAATCATTTTGGCAATTAAACTTAAGCAATTAAAAGTATTAATTAAATAGTTAGTACAATAAAAAATTTAAATAAATAATTAATATTTTATTAAAAAATAATTAAGATAAATAATTTTAAATCGCTTAAAATTAAAAATAATAATCATAATATTTATTTAATTTAATGAATGCGATTTAATAGATCGGATTTTAGGTGCTACACTTGGTTTCTGGAGAACTAAATCATTCCGGTCACCAAGATTTTTGAGTCTGAGCTAGCCATCTTTTCACCATGATTAGTTATCATTCAAGTAAGCAGTCATCTCTTCTATCTCTTCATTGATGACATCGTCGTGAGGAGGAGATATAAACGCAGCTTCTAATGGTTCCTGGAATGTATCATGCGCATAATCATACAAAAGTGAGTCCACAACATCTATTTGAAAACATTCTTCATTACATTGTGAAAATTTCAGTGCATTAAACACATCAAAGGAAATATTCTCCTCTCCCACCCTCAGATGTAGTTCTCCCTTTAGGACATCGATGAGTGCTTTTCCTGTTGCCAAGAAAGGTCTTCCCAGAATAAGTGGCATGTCCAAGTCTTCCTCCATATTAAGTACCACAAAATCCACCGGAAAGATGAATTTGTCGACTTTCACCAGCACGTCTTCCATTATCCCTCTTGGATTTTTGATAGACCTTTCCGCCAATTGCAATGACATCTTGGTGGATTTCGGTTCTCCCAAGCTCAGTTTTCTGAAAACAGAATATGACATTAAGTTTATGCTAGCACCTAAATCACACAAAGCTTTATGAAATTGCACATCATTAATAACACAAGGGACAGAGAAACTCCTTGGATCTTTTTGCTTCGGTGGGATCTTGTTCTGAACTAGTGCTGAGCAATTTTCTGTTAGACTGATCATTGCATGCTCCTCCAATTTTTTCTTGTTGGAGAGAATCTCTTTCAAGAAATTAGCATAGTTGGGCATTTGCATCAATGCGTCGGCGAGGGGGATGTTTATATTCAATTTCTTGAATACTTCTAGGAATTTAGCAAACTCAGAATCTAGCTTGGCCTTCTTGAGAGCTGCAGGAAAATGTGGTGGAATAACAATATTTGACTGTGATGTGGGTGGTTGTGTAGAAGTAGAAAACTTACCTGCAGGTTTCTCTAATATAGCTGGTTCTGGCTCTTTCTCGCCTCGTCTCTCACCTTCCATTCTCTTCCCACTTCTTAATTCAACAGCCTTGACCTGTTTCTTTGGATTCTTTTCCGTGTCACTTGGAAAAGTACCCAGCTCTCTGTTGGACATTGCTTTAGCTAACTGCCCTATTTGATTTTCCAAATTCTTAATCGATGCATCCTGATTCTGCATTCTGGTTTAAGTGGATGATATGAACTTATGCATCATCTGTTCCATGCTTGACTTCTCCTCTTGAGGCTATTTTTCGTATTTCTGATTCCCATATGGCCTATTATTCTGTCCTCCCCACGAAAAGTTTGGATGCTGTTTCCACCCTCGATTATATGTATTTTAGAATGGATCATTCCTAGGGCATTTTTGATTTCCTACATGGTTTACCATGCCTCCCTTTGGCTGATATGATGGATTGCCTGTCTGACAATATTTTTTGAAGTGTTCAGCACCACATTTATCACACCACACTTCTTGAATATGCATCGCAGACTGCCCTAGAGTTAGCTCTTCAATCCTCTTATTCATGACCTCAAGCTGAGCTTCTACTGAGGTGAATGCATCAAGTTGATGCATTCCTGCGGATCTCCTGGCTACACTTCTCTCAAACTGAGGGTGATAGCTACTAGATGTCATTTCCTCAATTAACTCATATCCATCCTCTGGTGATTTTTGTAATAAATTACCACCTGCACCTGCATCTAGCATGGTGCGATTAGAGTGAGGAAGACCATAATAAAAAGTTTGTACCACAAGACCGTTTGGTAATTAGTGGTGTGGGCATCTCCTCAATAGATCTTTATAGCGCTCACATGCTTCATAGAGTGTTTCCTGTTCGGCTATTCTCTTTGAGCAAATGTTGTGATGTCAGCTCTCAGCTTCATCGATTTAGATGGTGGGAAGTATTTGGTGAGGAAAGCTTTCGCGTGATCATCCCAAGTGGTGATCGAACCTGCAGGTAGATTTGTTAGCCATGCTTTAGCCTTATCTCTTAAATAAAAAGGGAATAAACGCAAAGGAATAGCATCATCAAAAACTCCCTGCATCTTGAAAGTATCACATATTTCTAGAAAATTTTTCAGGTGAGCATATGATATGATCATCGATTGTCATCCCACCAAATTGGGCTGTGTTTTGCACCATTTGAATGATGGTAGGCTTTATTTCAAAATGATTTGCTGCTATGGTTGGCCTGATGATGCTTGTTTTGGCATTTTCGATGGATGGCAAGGCTCTATCAATCATTGACCTGTAGATAGGTGGTGCATTATTCTCAACTTCTCCATCTCCACGTAGTCTTTCTTGTTCTGTCATTGTTTCTCTCTGTTGCCTTCTTCTCCTACGAAAGGTTCTTTCGATTTCACGATCAATAGGGATGAGTTACAACTCAAATGGATGTTGCATGCACTGCAAGAGAATCCTGCAGTTCACAGATGAAAATAATGATTAAAATTGTTGTAAATAAAATTAAATAAGATATATCAAAGCAATCAATAGTCCCCGGCAACGGCGCCAAAAACTTGATCGAGCAAATACTAACACTTAAAATTGATATAAAAATCTTTCTATTACGCCCAAAATTATCGCAAGTACATGACTCAAGTTATAGTAAAGTGTACTCAGTACGAGGATCGTCCTCAGGGACTATGTCCATAATGATTTATTTATCTTCTTGTTTCTACCCAAAGTATCGAAATTTTGAAAATTGATTATTACTAAAATTTATAACTAATGAACTCAACTTGAATAACTAGAATTAATGCAGATAACGAAACCAACTTTTCAAGATCGAAAAAAAAATAATATGAAAGGATTTTTTTGGAATTTCGTTTCACCTTTCCCCTAATTGAACTGGAAGATTGAATCTTACTTTAATACACAAAAATTTGACAGAAATTCCTGAAATATAGACACACTCTCTCGAGTTTATGCCAATCTTACTCAAGTTAATGAAACAATTAAATCTCTTTAATTATTTATCATTAATAATTACTTTGAGTTCTTTGAATTCCTACAACTTTCAACCTGGTGGTCTATGGTTATCAACATGTACTAAATATCATATCTCTATGCATATTTTAAGTCCATGAATTTTATCACTCTTCTTAATCATGAATATATCTCTCGACAACAATTCACAACTTACGAATCTATGCTAAAGTTAGCTATTCCTCAACATAGAATAATAAACCATGATAAAATCATATACTAGTATAAATCAAACTCAATTCGTCCAAAAATTTCAATCACACATACATGTTTCGGGGTTTGGATCCCCTAAATTCCAACAAAAGATAGTTTAGCTACTACAACTCATCATAAAATTCAATCTTACAATGTTTTTGAACATAAAAATCCAGAAATTGTGAAGAAGAAAAACTCCCAACGAGAAAAAGAAGTCTTCGATCTTTAGCAGCCGCCTCAGCCTCAATCCTCTGCCTTTCTAACCCTTGAAATGTATGAAAATATCCTATATATAGTGCCCCTCAGAGTCTTTTCCAAATAAAACTCCCAGAATAAATTTTCCAAATTATGCGCTGGCGCCCGAGAGGTAGAAAACAGTCGCTCGGGCGCTAGGTTTCTGCCTTGACTCTTTTAGTTCAAACAGGCATGCGCGCGGGCGGCTGAAATGTACCGCGCGGGCACATGCTTTCTGACTTTTTTCTTCTTCTTTTTCAATTGCTGCGCTCGAGTGGTAATAAACAGCAGCTCGAGCGCAGCTAATTTTTCAGAAATATTTCTTTTCTTCTTGATTTCTTGCAAAATAACAATAAAAACCAGAGGAGTGAACGATATGCATGAGAAAACACTAAATGCAACATGAATAAATTAAAATAAACAAAATGACACAATACTAATGCAAAACACATAAAAACCAAGTAATAAAACACGCAAAAATGACTTCTATCAGCCATTCAAAAACTTGACAATGCAAAAATGAAGCCAGGGGAAACCATGGCTAAGTTTGACAAATGGTTTAGTAGTATTTTTTGTGAGCTTATTACTCTGGTTAAGTCATACTCTAACCGTGAAATTGTCTTGAAGGTCATGCGTGCTTTTCCTAGACAATGGGATGTCAAGAAAGTGGCCATGAGAGAATCTAAAGACTTTAGCAATGCATAGCTTTATGAACTATTTGCTGACATGAAAGCCTACGAGTTTGAAATCGGAAATAGAACAGAAGAGGATCCCTCAACTTCTAAACCAACCAAAGCTCTGTTAGCGACTGTTGCAAGTAAACCAATCGAGGAAGCTTCAAGAATAAATATTGTAGTAACCTGATTCCCAATCAAGAAATTAATATATCTAAGCATGTTTAAATGACTAAAACATGATTAAGGAACCCTTATTTATGGAAAAATAAGTAGAAATTCAGATTCTGGATGTTAAAAAATGGCCTAAAGGATATCTAGGGTCTGAATAGTTTAGAATGTCTGAACTATATCATGTGGAATTCAAAAGATACAAACTAGTTTTGATGGAAAGGATGTGTTCGGAAGCACCGAGCAGTTTGGAAGCTCCGAACTCGAGATCAGAACGTCCGAACTCTCCAAGACAATTAAATAGGGTATGAGTTTCTGATTGGTGATTTGACTCAATGCAGTTCAAAAACTCCAAACCAAGGATCGGAAGATCCGTACTCCACCTCCAATAGTGAGTTGTCCAATCATAGGACACTCGTTTGGTGGTGAGGGATTAGAATCTCTGAAGGCACGATCTAATGCTTCAAACTCAAATCAAAAGCTCTGAACGTAGATCGGAAGTTTTGAACTCCTGTCTATAAATAGAGGGCCGAGGCAGCAATTTTCTTCACATCGATCACACTTCTCTCTCTTGTTTCAGTCTTCATTTTAAGGCTTTTTGGCTTTGTATCGAGGGCCTGGCGATAGAGAGGCACTATCGGAATTGTAGCGTAGTTGTGCCTAGATTTCTAGTCCATCGCCATCAGTGGGCTAATGTTGGACTCAGGTAATACTCTGAGATCCTTGATAATTTTTGAATTATCTATTAACTTAGTTAAGACTTTAAGATTGGTATAACTTATACTTTATACCTTTGATTATAGGCTTAGATACTAGGTTTTTCTCCTAGACTTGACCTATAGAGGTACATAAGTACTTATTGAGATATGTAGCTGAGTATGCATTCTTATGTGTTGAATTTTATCTACCATAATATGCATGTATTACTACTCATATGTTGCATAAAAATGTATCAACTTGAGCCGTATGTCCTCTGAATCTTGGGCACGACTCCACTACTATCCTGGAAGAACTTCGTTACTGCCCGACCCTCGATTATAAGGATGGAGGGAAACTGTGTGAATTTGTAAGGATTCTGAATCTGGGAAGGCCTATTTATAGGAGGATTCGGACCTTTGGAATTGCACTTCGGAAGTTCCAATCTACGCATACATGCTACATTCCGAAATTCTTTGATCGGAAACTCCGAACTACCCTTCGGATGTTTCGATCTCAAGCATGAATTTACGTGTCTTGTGCGCCTTTACACCTAAGGGAAAGCCTGACCTTCCGAAACCTAGTTTGGATCTTCCAAATTTCCACGTGTTCGAGTATGGTTGACACCTCACACTCTGCATGTCCTAACTCTGATCGGACCTTGCATACCTCCCTCTGCTTTCGAACTCTAAAAAGGTGACTTTGGTGCTTTCAAACTCATTGTGGGATCCGAAGCCTAGTTTCCTAATTTTTTTATCCGTTAAAGAATTGGTTAATTAAGATAATGATCCCTTAATCATGTTTTACAATTTAATCTTAAAAAAAGGGTGCGGGTCACTACATTGTCTCCACTTGAAGAGATTTCGTCGTCGAAATAAAACTATAGGAAACTATTAACATCACAATAAAACGTTCTTTTAGTAAATCTGAACGTTTTACAAGGTAAAACTACTGAAACCAAAAGAAAGTACAAAATCAAAACAACTTAGGATGCTCTGAGATCATACGACTCTCTAACTGCCATGTCGCTTCCTCGGTACCTCTACATTGCCACTGAACCATGACTAGTGGCATGAACTTGTTTTGAAGTACTTTATATTTTTCGACGATGATCCTGAGTGGTCTCTCCACGTATGATAGATCATGATGTAGATGAACCTCAATAGGATGCAACACATGGAAATCATTAGCTATATACTGCCTGAGCAAATATACGTGAAACACATCGTGGATGCTGGAGATGTAGGACGGTAGGGCAAAATTGTAAGCTACCTCCCCAACATTCTCGATAATCTGAAATGGTCCGAATTACATCGGTGACAACTTACCCTTCAGTCCAAACCTCATCAATTTCCAGAATGGTGAATCTTTTAGAAAAATGTACTCTCTAGGCTGAAACTGCAGAGGTCTGCGCTGCGTGTTTGCATAACTATCTTGTTTGTCTTGAGCAGCTCTAATTCTCTGTTTAATCAACTCCATTTTATTAGCATTCTAGTGAACTAATTATGTCCCTCAAGCTGACGCTCTCCAACCTCCTCCCAAAATATAGGTGTATGAAAATGCATCCATACAAAGCCTCCAAAGGTGCCATGACAATATTGCGATGGTAGATGTTGTATACACGAATTCAAATAAGGGCAAATGGTCTTTTCAGGCTGGACTAAAATTGTAGCGACCCTACCCGCATCCACTACCTAATCAAAGTTAGAGAATAATTAAGCATGAAATTAAAATAAATCACTACGGAAGACATAAATAAAAGCAGACCGGCAGAATACAACCGGTTAAACACATTCAATTATACAAATCAATCGAATAAGCTTAAACAAAACCTACAGCAAATCCTGCTGTCTTCAAAGGTCACTGGTCTCTCCAAGCTTCTGGTGCTCAATCCTGCACTTATACCTGCCCCGTCGAATGGGGTGTCAAAACATATAGAAAACACTGGACGTGAGCGACTATGCTCAATACGAAAGTACGGGTAAACATACAAACATGATGCATGCAAATGAACATGACAGGGTATCCATATCTGGGATAACTATATACAAACTGTTCAGAACGGAGCATAGAAAATGAGTTGTACAACCCGGGAATGAAACCCTGCGTACACTACTCATTCATACCGGACGTGGACCATGTTCGTCAGATGCCAGTGCCGGCTAAGCCATCGGTCCCGAGGTGCTCAACATCAAACGCCCAAACAGGGCTGAGCGGCCCTCCATGGCTCATCTCAAAATATGCACAGACACAATATGATATGCACATGCCGCATAATAATCCATAAAAATATGACACATAAATGCAACACATAAGCATGCATACCCGCTGGCAATCTCAGGCAGTACTTATGTACCTTACTAAAGGCAGTCCTAGCAGTCCCACTCTAGGTTCTCAAGCCTATCATCAGCTCTACAATGAAAATACACTTGCATCATTCAATCAGCTCTAAAAGCCTTAACTGATCTATTACATACTCCTAAATTATTTAATGTAGTGACCCTTACCTGGATCATCTACTAAATAGAACTTAGGCATGAAAATTAACTTAATTAAACGGATATCAGAATAAACTGCGGAAACCATAAATATTATGCAATCCTAAGTAAAGGAATTTGTAAATACCCAAATATAATACAACCCAATCGAATAGTTGTATCAATCCAAATAACAACAGAATAAAACCTAGGCGAAGCTCCAGCTGGTCGACAACTGCCTAGCCCCTCTTGGATCCACCCGCCTCATCCAATCGCAAACCTGCCCCATGGAATAGGGTATCCAGAAACACAGAGTACGAGACGTGAGCATAAAACGCTCAGTACGAGAGTATGAGTATACATGCATGCAAAGTGAACTCCCTATAAACTTGAGGTCAAGGATCAGATAACAGAGACAGACCGGGCCCTGGTATGTAGCACGTTGTGCCGTCGCTTCAGGAGGTGGCTCCCATAACATAATACCAGTGGATATGCCGGACCCAAATCGATGGAAGTCCAACCACTAACAGGATAGGGAAAAACCCTACTAACAGACATCTCGAAGGAGATAGCTCAGTATGCAAATGAATGCAGCATAAATCAATGACATATAAACCATGCAGTCACATAATACATGCATACTCAGTTAGGATATCTCGAACAGTACTTTCATACCTCAAATCAGTGCAAGCTCTACCAACTCTAGGTCCACGCCTATAGTCTGCTCTACACTGCCAAATGATACTACTATCATTATAGTGCTCTAAAAGCCTTAACTAAGCTAAAGCATACTCTTAAATATTTTTAGGAAGCAAAAGCTATACCTTCGTCCGTCGTTAGCCCTTTGCTGTTGAGTGCCTCAAAACTAGGCCACAGCTCCGCTACGACACCTGGATCGCTATGTCACTTCCGGATTCCCCACGGGACGCCTAGAATTTCCTAGATCTGAGCTGGAAGGCTAAGGAATTGAGAGAGAAGAGGTGATTGGTGCGTCTAAATCTGAATCTCGGCCCTCCTATTTATAGACGGAGTTCGGATCGTCCGAACTGGACTTCGGAGCGTCCGAACACGATCGGAGCGTCCGATCTTGACATCAGATCGTCCGATCCCAATATTACTTCATTGCTTACGTCAGCATGATGACGTCATCCATGACGACTGTCGGCAGCAAGATCGGAGCGTCCGAACCACTCTTCGGAATGTCCGATCCCTGACTTCGGACCGTCCGATCCTTAACTTCGGAGCCTCCGAACTTGACAACCTTCAAACCATTTTCAAGTGTTTTGAATCCAATTCCGGACTCCGATAACCCATTAAGAGTTCCTTTAATCACGTTTACTCTTACTTAATAGGGTTAATGATTTGATTAACGCTAAATCACTGATTTCGAGTACGGGCTACTACATTCTCCCCCACTTAAGATGTTTCGTCCTCGAAAACAGATCTTAAGTACTGAATGTAAAACAGAAATCAGAAACATTCTTTATTCAAATCAAACGTTTACAAAATTTTGCAGCTGAATACATCTTAAGAAAGAAATCAAAACAACTCAGGATGGTCTTCACGCATCCTGTCCTCAAGCTCTCAAGTAGCTTCCTCAGTGCCTCGGTGCTGCCACTGAACTAAAACCAAAGGAATGACTTTGTTCCGTAAAACCTTATCCTTATAATCTAGGATACGAATAGGTTTCTCAACATAGGTCAAATCCTTGTTCACCTGAAACTCAGACCGCTGCAGAATATGAGATTCATCCGCCACATACCGTCGCAACAGAGATACGTGGAACACGTCGAGAATACTGGATAGATGCGGTGGTAAAGCTAGTCGATAAGCCAAATCGCCGATGCTATCCAAGATCTCAAACAGACCGATAAAACTAGGAGACAACTTGCCCTTAAGGACAAATCTGAGAATCTTGCGGAAAGGTGACACTCTCAGAAACACTTTCTCTCCGAAATCGAATTGCAAGGGCCTACGCTTAGTGTTAGCATAGATTTCCTGACGATCCTGTGCAGTCTTAATCCGTTTCTTGATCTGATCAACAATGTTTATCGCCTGTTGGATAAACTCCGGTCCCTCAGCCTGTTTCTCCCCCACTTCTTCCCAGAAGAGTGGAGTACGACAACGTCGTCCGTACAATGCCTCAAAAGGTGTCATCCCAATACTAGTATGATAGATGTTATTGTACGCGAACTCGATCAACGGCAAATGATCCTGCCAGGCTGAACCAAAATCCATGACGCACGCTCTAAGCATATCCTCCAAAGTACGGATAGTGCGCTCTGACTGACCATCATGAAAGAGTGGGTGCCCGGTGAGCCAACTTGTGGCTAAGGGCTTTGATGACTCTTTGTATAAACAATCTTTTGTTTAATATAATTTACACTTTTATTAATGGCAATGACTTTATCTTTCTTCATATTGTTATATTGTGATATACTATTGTTGTTTTGATAAAGACCTTGAATATACTATAGTGTATGTAAGATGTGGTAGTACATGGGGATGTCTATCATGAAACACATCTTATAGTCACTGTATATTCTAAATGGTTCCTAGTAGATTGAGCCGTCCGTTAATAAGGATAAGGATCGCTCGAGATTGAGACTAGCATTTGCGATGCCGAGTACCACATTTCATTGGTATGGAACATAGAGATGTTCAAAGCATGCAAATGGATATTCATACGATGAATGATCGAACTACCCTATTCGGACTTTCCAAGTGGTTATCACTTATCGAGTGGATAAAGTCCGCGGTTTTGGTTGTACACCATTAGTCCTTACTACTTGAAACATCATTGAGACTCTATATGCTAGTACTGTGCTTTGACTCATTTGCCGACTCTATTGGGGTCATCAGGTGTCGGGATTGGGTACAGTTACGACACATATAGGAGTCGATGCTTTGTTGTCAAAGATTCACCACATACTTGCGAGTGTGGATATCCTATGCAATCTGAGGAGATATTAGTGTGACGAATCTCTGGCTAGAGTACATGATGTGTTTTAAGAAATGGTTTCTTAGTAGAACATGCGATGTCACTATTTGATCTTCAAGATGTATTGCATAGTTATCGAATCTCGAACGACTCTCGATTTACCAATGGTTGTTGATTCGATCGGGATATTTGGATGAAGGGACCGTACTGTACGCTAACCAAAATCTATTGGTTCTTGCAGGCACTATCAGTGATACCTAGGGAATCATGGGGCGATGTTGCTAGGCGCTCTTACCATGATTCGATGGGCAAGTCGGAAATTGTTGTTCCGAGTCACAAGGAGTTGTGAGCCCACGGCTAGCTGTATCCCTGAAGCATTGAGGGTCACACAAAGTAATGGATTTTTAATCCCCGTTGAGATAGTTAAATTTAATGAAAAAAGAAGTGGGACTTCTTATTTAAGAGTAGAGGAGTAAGATTTCCTAAAATGACATAGGGATGGGCATTTTTGGAAATCACTGAATTCGGATTCAGAAAATTTATCTTGACTCTAAAAGATGCAGAAATGGTTTCTGTGCACAATGGTGAAATTGGTTTATCAATCTGAGTCACGATGAATTTTAAATTAATTTCTGAACATGCGGGCTTTGCTTGTCAGGCTTGAACTTATGACTAATGGGCCCTAAGCTGTTAGCAGCCCACATTATAAATAAGTTATTGCAGTACAGAAATTATACAACAGAGGCTCACAATTTTCAAAAACCCTAGTTGTTTTTATTAAAAGTGGCCGCCCCCTTTTCTCCTCTCTCTGCACGAAAATTCCAGCCTGTGAATTTTGAATTTGCAGTCTGGTTTAATGGATCAAATTCGTTAATTCTCTTCGTAGAAACTTCTGATAGATTTTCTAGTGCAATCTATCAGAGGGATTAAATTTCCGTTCGTGGACCTGATTGAAGAATTGTTCGTCCATCAGTTCCTGGGATATACAACAAGAGCAGAGTAATCTGTTGGTGTCCATAATCTCGTTTCGAGATTGGAGGTAAAAATTTAATTGTGATTTAATTTTTACACGCACAATTTAATCGTAAAGTTTTGATACCCATTATGGAATCGTTCCATATAAAAAATTTTAAACTTCCGCTGCACCGGGTATCAATTCTGATTGATCTGATCACCGTTCTACAACAGTGGTATCAGAGCCAGGTTGCTCAGATCAAGCGATTAAATTAATCGATTGTACAAAAATTTTTTAAGCCTTGGTTTTTGAAACAAAATAAATTTTTTAAAATAAAATTTTTTTTTTTTTGGGAAAAACCCGGGCAGCGATTGGATCGCTGCCCGGGGGGGCAGCGACGTGATCGCTGCCCAGGGCAGTGCACGGCGCTGCCCAGGGCAGCGATCGTCGCTGCCCTAGGGGCAGCGACGGGCTGCCCGGCCCGAGCCCCTTTGGGGCGCGGGCTGCCCGGGAGCGTCCCGGGCGGCCCGGGAAAAATTAATTTTTATTTTTAAATTAAAATTTTAATATGTTAAAATTCTATTTTTGGTCTGATCGAAAATTTTTTTGATTGGTCCACGAGGCGTCGGATCGAATTGTTCGAGTCCGAAAATTTTAAAATTGATTTTTGGATAAATTTGAACTTTTGGAAAATTTAAATATTTTATCCGTTAAATTGAATTTTGAAATTAATTATTTTTGGTACAATTGATGATAAGATATGATCTTATGGAAATATTGAGTAAAATATGATTTTATGTATAAAATTGGATTTTATATGTAAAATATGATTTTATTTGATAAAAAGATAAAATATGATTTTGTATGTAAAATAAGATTTTATATATGGAATATGATTTTATCCTTTTAATTTAAATTGCCATTGCATGTTATCCAATAAATTAATTTTGAATTAAATATTATTGGATAAGGATGATCGATTGCCATGACCAATTTTGTAGGTGTATGTTAGGAATTTACATTTGTTTTTATTGTTGTTGGATTTATTAATGGGCCTGGTTTATGGCCCAATATGAATTGTCATATGTAATAAAAGTGGGCCTGGTTTATGGCCCGTTCCCACCCCTTGAAATGTATCCCCTACTTGTCATGGTTATTTATTGTAAATACATTAGACTTAGTGGGAGATGAAGATTTGAAGACGGAGGTGGGCCCAGCAGACAATAAAGACTGAAGAAATGTAAATTGGAAGCTCAATGTAATAGGATTGCATTGTATACCTTCATATTACCTAGGATTGGACTTAGACTCGTGATTGGCAACCACGGGTCGATTAGAAATGGAATCGATCATCCTATATAATATATGATATTATAGTTGTATGCATGTTTTAGACTAAATTGTATGAATCCCGCAAGCATACAAATTTTAAAATGATGAGACAAATTTTCAAAATTAAAATCCCTCATTTTAAATATGATTTAAAATTGATATCAAGATAAATAAAGGAAATTTAAATATTGTTTAAATGTTCCTACCTTCCATCAACGATCAATGTATGAGATGCTACCCGCGGATACAGTCCGGCTCATATTATTGGGGGGGACCGTTCGTCGGAAAGCTGTACATTGGATCGACACATGTTGTAAGTTGGGTGGAACTCCCATGGGATCGGCTCATATTATTGGGGGATCCACATGGCGACCGTCCATCACAACTTAATATTGATGGGTCATCTTGACATATCACAATAAATGACGTCATATTATTGGGCCCTTATTGGACATGAGGTAAAAACGTGGAGGTTGCTTTGGAAGCAATTGGGCTCTACCTTTTGAAAATTATGGTTGGCTGATATTATTCGGGACCATAGTTTGTCAATTGGACTCCATGTTCCCACTAAGGAAAACAGTTTCCCGTTTTCACTAGAGGGTAGTGAAATCGTTAAAATTGTGGGAGTGAGATTCATAAAATAAATTTATGTCTTAGTAAATTAATTAAACAATCATCGATAATTGTTTGTTTCATCTCAGTATATCATTATGATGAATCTTCGTAATCCACATGTTTCAATTCTCCAACAAAACAAACTTACTGGCGCAAATAATACAGAATGATTCCATAAGTTAAGATTGTCCTAAGTTCGGAAAAGATTTTCTAAGTGTTAGAAAAGGCTTCTCCGAAAACAGCCCCGGCTGATGTAATTGCCGAAAGGTTGGCCGAACTAGAGAAATGGTTGGACCATGATCTCAAGGCCAAATGTTACATGCAAAATTGGACAAGTCTAAACAAGTTTGCCATCACTGCAAGAAACCCGGTCATTGGAAACGTAACTGCAAGGAATACCTCGAGCAGTTGCGAACTGCAAAGAGTATGTTTTACATTGAAATAAATGTTTTTCTTAATACTACTTCTTGGGTATTAGATACCAGATGTAGATCTCATATTTGCAATGAGTTGCAAATGATGACAAGAATTAATAGGCTAAGGATGGGTGAGACCCAGTCAAGGCTCGGGAATGGTTCCAGAGTTAAATCCATAGCTATGGGAAATATTTATTTAATTTTGCAGAACGATTTTAAGTTACTTTTGAGAGATGTTTTATTTGTTCCAGATTTGATTAAAAACATTATTTCTGTTTCTATGCTTGATAGAGATGGTTATTCTTGCAATTTTGTGAATGGGATTTGCAATATTTACAAGAATGAATGTTTGATTGGAAATGGACAATTTGAAAATGATATATATAACTTAAAATTAAAAGACGTTCCAATAAATTGTGTTGATAAATCGGTAACAACAAACAAAAGGAAAATCGATAGTCAAAACCCGGCAAACCTTTGGCATGCTAGGCTAGGTCATATTTCCTCAAGGAGGATGAACAAGCTAGTGGGAGAGGGCATGTTTGATATGTCTGATATTAACTCTCTACCTACTTGTGAATCCTTCCTAAAAGGAAAAATGACTAAATCTCCTTTTAAGGGGAAACCTAAGCGTAGTCAAAATCTATTGGATTTGATCCATACAGATGTTTGTGGTCCATTTAGAATTGGTACTCAATATGGCCACACCTACTTCATTACCTTTACTGATGATTATTCTAGGTATGGGTATTTATATTTAATGAAATATAAGTCTGAAGCATTTGAAAAGTTCAAAGAATTCAAGGCTGAAGTAGAAAACAAGCTAGGTAGAAGTATTAAAGCACTTCGATCGGATCGAGGTGGAGAATACTTAAGTACCGAGTTTTTGGACTATCTAAAAGAGAATGGGATTCTCTCTCAGTGGACTCCTCCTATGACACCTCAGCTGAATGGTGTATCGGAGCGTCGTAATCGAACTTTGTTGGACATGGTTCGATCCATGATGAGCTTCATTGAGCTTCCACCTTCGTTTTGGGGCTACGCGCTTGAAACGGCGGTGTTGTTGTTGAACAATGTCCACACCAAAGCAGTGGACAAAACACCATACGAGTTATGGAATGGCAAAGCTCCTAAGTATTCGTACTTGAGGATTTGGGGATGTCCTGCTTACGTGAAGCAGACAGTGGGAGATAAGTTGGAAAGTCGATCCACCTTATGTTATTTTGTAGGGTATCCGAAGAATTCAATCGGATATTATTTCTATCATCCTGCTGAAACAAAGGTGTTTGTTTCAAGGAATGCCACCTTCTTGGAGAAGGAGTTCTTATTGGATAAGAAAGGCGAGATGATGGAACTCGAAGAAATTCGAGAAGAACCCGAAATACAAAATAATGATCCTACACCTCAGGAACCATTGATGGACACGCCTATACATAGAAGATCCGAGAGGACTTCTAGACCTCCTATTCGATATGTTCTTCTTCTTGAAGGGGATCAAGATGAACCCGATGTTGGATGTGATCCAAGAAACTTCAAGGAAGCAATTTCTGATGCGGATTCAAATTTATGGCTTGAAGCTATGCAGTCGGAAATAGATTCGATGCATACAAACCAAGTTTGGTCTTTAGTAGATCCTCCCGATGGAATTGTTCCAATAGGGTGTAAATGGATCTACAAGAGAAAGCTTGGGCCTGATGGTAAGGTATTGACCTACAAGGCACGATTGGTGGCAAAAGGTTATACTCAAAGACAAGGAGTTGACTATGATGAAACCTTTTCACCAGTTGAAATGTTCAAGTCCATAAGAATCCTTATTGCCATAGCTGCTTGGTATGACTATGAGATATGGCAAATGGATGTGAAGACTGCATTTCTAAATGGAAATATTAAGGAAGAGATCTATATGACGCAGCCTGAGGGATACACATCCATGGGAAGCGAGCATAAGGTATGCAAGCTTCAGAGATCGATCTATGGTCTCAAACAAGAATCAAGAAGTTGGAACCAGAAATTTGATGAAACAATAAAGGATTTTGGTTTCATCAAGAACCTGGAGGAACCGTGCGTGTACAAGAAAGTAGTTAAGGATGCTGTGACATTCTTAGTACTTTATGTTGATGACATCCTACTCATTGGGAATGATGTAGGGATGTTGCAGTCAACAAAGATATGGTTATGAGGTAGATTCTCGATGAAGGATTTGGGTGAGGCATCCTATATTCTAGGGATACAGATCTATAGAGATAGATCTAAGAGAATGATAGGACTTACTCAAACTACTTACATCGAAACCATATTGAAAAGGTTTTCAATGGATGGGTCCAAGAGAGGACATCTACCTATGTGTCATGGAGTTTCTCTATCCAAGTTTATGTGTCCCAAGACTGATGAAGAGATAGAGAAAATGACACATGTACCATATGCGTCAGCCATAGGTAGTATCATGTATGGGATGATATCTACCAGACCAGATGTAGAATTTGCTCTGAGTGTCACGAGCAGATATCAAGCTAATCCCGGTCAAATGCATTGGAAAGCCGTGAAGGACATTCTTAAGTACTTACGAAAGACTAAAAATATGTTCATGGTATATGGAGGAAGAGAACTGAAATTGGAAGGCTATACCGACTCTAGCTTCCAAAGTGACGTGGATGACTCGAAGTCAACCTCTGGATTTGTGTTCATGCTCAATGGCGGTGCTGTCTCTTGGAAGAGTTCCAAGCAGGACACCACAGCGGATTCCACCACTGAGGCAGAATACATTGCAGCATCAGCTGCTGCTAAAGAGGCCGTTTGGATGAGGAATTTCGTCCAAGAGTTGGGCGTTATTCCTGAAGTTGTTGGTCCAGTCCCGGTGTACTGTGACAACACGGGTGCCGTTGCTCAGGCAAAGGAACCAAGGTCTCATCAAAGATCCAAACACGTACTGAGGAAATACCACATCATCCGGGAGATCATGGAAAGAGGATACATCACTGTCGAAAGAATGGCCTCTGCAGACAATATCGCTGATCCACTTACTAAGCCCTTGCCAGGACCATTATTTGACAAACATCGCGAAGCAATGGGTCTACGTAGTATGACTAGTTGGCTTTAGGGCAAGTGGGAGATTGAAAGAGTGGGTGCCCGGTGAGCCAACTTGTGGCTAAGGGCTTTGATGACTCCTTGTATAAACAATCTTTTGTTTAATATAATTTACACTTTTATTAATGGCAATGAATTTATTTTTCTTCATATTATTATATTGTGATATACTATTGTTGTTTTGATAAAGACCTTGAATATATTATAGTGTATGTAAGATGTGGTAGTACATGGGGATGTCTATCATGAAACACATCTTATAGTCACTGTATATTCTAAATGGTTCCTAGTCGATTGAGCCGTCCGTTAATAAGGATAAGGATCGCTCGAGATTGAGACTAGCATTTGCGATGCCGAGTACCACGTTTCATTGGTATGGAACATAGAGATGTTCAAAGCATGCAAATGGATATTCATACGATGAATGATCGAACTACCCTATTCGGACTTTCCAAGTGGTTATCACTTATCGAGTGGATAAAGTCCGCGGTTTTGGTTGTACACCATTAGTCCTTACTACTTGAAACATCATTGAGACTCCAGATGCTAGTACTGTGCTTTGACTCGTTTACCGACTCTATTGGGGTCATCAGGTGTCGGGATTGGGTACAGTTACGACACATATAGGAGTCGATGCTTTGTTGTCAAGGATTCACCACATACTTGCGAGTGTGGATATCCTATGCAATCTGAGGAGATATTAGTGTGACGAATCTCTGGCCAGAGTACATGATGTGTTTTAAGAAATGGTTTCTTAGTAGCACATGCGATGTCACTATTTGATCTTCAAGATGTATTGCATAGTTATCGAATCTCGAACGACTCTCGATTTACCAATGGTTGTTGATTCGATCGGGATATTTGGATGAAGGGACCGTACTGTACGCTAACCAAAATCTATTGGTTCTTGCAGGCACTATCAGTGATACCTAGGGAATCATGGGGCGATGTTGCTAGGCGCTCTTACCATGATTCGATGGGCAAGTCGGAAATTGTTGTTCCGAGTCACAAGGAGTTGTGAGCCCACAGCTAGCTGTATCCCTGAACCATTGAGGGTCACACAGAGTAATGAATTTTTAATCCCCGTTGAGATAGTTAAATTTAAAGAGTTAAATTTAATGAACAAAGAAGTGGGACTTCTTATTTAAGAGTAGAGGAGTAAGATTTCCTAAAATGACATAGGGATGGGCATTTTTGGAAATCACTGAATTCGGATTCAAAAAATTTATCTTGACTCTAAAAGATGCAGAAATGGTTTCTGTGCACATTGGTGAAATTGGTTTATCAATCTGAGTCACGATGAATTTTATATTAATTTCTGAACATGCGGGCTTTGCTTGTCAGGCTTGAACTTATGACTAATGGGCCCTAAGCTGTTAGCAGCCCACATTATAAATAAGTTATTGCAGTACAGAAATTATACAATAGAGGCTCACAATTTTTGAAAACCCTAGTTGTTTTTATTAAAAGTGGCCGCCCCCTTTTCTCCTCTCTCTGCACGAAAATTCCAGCCTGTGAATTTTGAATTTGCAGTCTGGTTTAACGGATCAAATTCGTTAATTCTCTTCCTAGAAACTTCTGATAGATTTTCTAGTGCAATCTATCAGAGGGATTAAATTTCCGTTCGTGGACCTGATTGAAGAATTGTTCGTCCATCAGTTCCTGGGATATACAACAAGAGCAGAGTAATCTGTTGGTGTCCATAATCTCGTTTCGAGATTGGAGGTAAAAATTTAATTGTGATTTAATTTTTACACGCACAATTTAATCGTAAAGTTTTGATACCCATTATGGAATCGTTCCATATAAAAATTTTTAAACTTCCGCTGCACCGAGTATCAATTCTGATTGATCTGATCACCGTTCTACAACACATCAGTCTCCGAATGATAGGCAGTACTCAAACTGAGAGTAGTACCCATCGCACGCTGAACACTCCCCCAGAATCTAGAAGTAAACCTGGGGTCCCGATCGCTGACAATGCTCACAGACACTCCATGAAGTCGAACGATCTCCTGAATGTACATCCGTGCCATAAAATCCACATTATACTCCTGGATATAGGCAATGAAATGCGCTGACTTGGTGAGTCGGTCCACCACAACCCAGATAGCATCACATTTCCTCGGGGATAACGGCAAATGGGTCACAAATTCCATTGTGATAAACTCCCATTTCCATTCAGGAATAGGTAGACTGTGAAGCAATCCTCCAGGTCGTCGGTGCTCTGCCTTGACCTGTTGACACACCAGACATCTCGAAACAAACTGATAAACACTGCATTTCATTCCCTTCCACCAGAAACGAGTACGTAGATCCTTGTACATCTTGTTGCTCCCAAGATGAATACTCAACTTAGTGCGATGTGCCTGATACAAAATCTCCTCTCCCAACTCTTCATCCTGCGGAATCACAAGCCTACCAGACAAACACAGAAAGCCATCTGATTGATAATGAAATCCAGACGAGCTACCCTCGTTAGCTAGATGAGCTAAATGCTGGGTCTTCGAATCAGACATCTGAGCATCTCGAATCCGCGAATACAAAGCTGACTCAGATAATATCGCAAACATCTAGATACTCTGCATACCTTTCTTATGCTTGAAGGTATATCCCGAAGTACAACAGTCACTGATCGCACTAGACATCGAACAAGTCTGAAGTGCGGATAGTCGCACCTTGCGACTCAAAGCATCAGCGGTGAGATTAGCAGTTCTTGGATGGTACTTAATCTCGCAATCATAGTCCTTAAGCAAGTCCATCCAACGTCTCTGCCTCATGTTCAACTCCGCCTGAGTGAACAAATACTTGAGACTCTTATGGTCGATGAAGATCTCAAATTTCTCGCCATACAGATAATGACGCCAGATCTTCAAAGCAAACACAATGGCTGCTAACTCCAAATCATGGACTGGGTAGTTGTCCTTGTGAAGCTTCAGCTGTCTAGAAGCGTATGCGATCACATGCCCATTCTGAGTCAGGACACAACCTAACCCCTGAAGAGAAGCATCAGTGTATACCACATACCCTCCAGATCCTGACGGTAATGCCAACACCGGCGCATAATTCAACCGCCGTCGAAGCTCACAGAAATTATCCTCACACTCGGAAGACCACTCGAAATACACACCCTTGCGGGTAAGCTGCGTCAAAGGTCAAGCTAGTTGAGAGAAGTTCAGAATGAAGCGATGATAATACCCTGCTAGACCCAGAAAACTACGGATCTCAGCAACTATCGTCGGACGCGACCAATTAAGTACCGCTTAAATCTTTCTTGGATCAACAGAAATCCCCTCCCTGGATATGATATGGCCAAGAAACACCACTCGATCCATCCAAAACTCACACTTTCTTAGCTTGGCGTACAATTGCTCATCTTGAAGAGTCTGCAGTACCAACCGCAATTGAGAAACGTGCTCTTCCATATTACGCAAATACACCAAGATGTCGTCAATGAAGACCACGACAAACTTGTCCAAATACTCCCTGAAGACACGGTTCATCAGATCCATGAACATAGCCGGCGCATTACTCAAACCAAATGGCATCACTAGAAACTCATAATGCCCATAGCGAGTACGGAATGCAGTCTTGGCTACGTCCTGATCACGGACTCTCAACTGATGATAACCAGATCTCAATTCAATCTTGGAGTAAACTGAAGTGCCCTGCAGCTGATCAAACAAGTCATCAATGCGAGGCAACGAATACTTGTTCTTCACTGTAACACGATTCAGCTGCCTATAGTCAATGCACAGCCGCATCGACCCATCCTTCTTATTCACAAAGAGAACAGGAGCTCCCCAAGGAGATACACTAGGACGAATGTATCCCTTGTCCAAAAGATCCTGTAGCTGATTCTTCAACTCACGCATCTCTGACGGAGCCAGACGATACGGTGCTCGAGAAATAGGTGAAGTACCCGGCATCAACTCTATGCCAAACTCAACTTCCCTAGCAGGAGGAAAACCCGGAATCTCATCAAGAAATATATCTGGAAATTCTTCCACAACAGGAATGCTCTCTATCCTAATGCTTTCAGCGGACAAATCAACTGCATAGATAAGGTAGCCTTCCCCGCCAGACTCTAGAGCTCGACAGGCTCTCAAAGCTGATACCAAAGGCATCGGGGGTCGCGCTCCCTCTCCATAGAAAAACCAGCTCTCACTCCCCTCCGGATGAAAGCGTACTAATCTCTGATTGCAGTCTACTGAAGCTCGATAGGTAGTCAATATATCTATTCCCAGAATGAAATCAAAGTCATCCATCGCCAGGACCATGAGATTCGCTAACAGAATGTTCCCTTCGAACTCTAAAGGGCAACCCATCACTAGACGCTTAGCCAAAGCAGATTGGCCCGTCGGAGTAGAAACATACATCACTACGTCTAATGCAATGCATGGTAACTTGTGCCTCTTAACAAAACGTGCAGAAATGAAGGAATGAGATGCACTAGTGTCAATAAGTACAAGAGCAGGTATACCATAAAGCAAAAATGTACCTGCGATGACTTTCTCATTCTCCTCCACTGCCTGATCATGTCTCAGGGCAAACACCTGGCCAGAAGCTCGTGGCCTCAAATGAGAACTCCCAACAGGCTGTGCCTGCGACCTTTGCTGAACGGTGGCCTGAGAACCAGATCCTGAACCGCCTCCCCCAAATAGTGGACAATCCCTCCGGATATGACCCACCTCGCCGCAACGGAAACAAGCTCCAGAAGCTCTACGCCACTTGTCGGATGGATGGTTTTTCCCATAGTGATCACACTTGTCCTTCCTACTGGAACGGACAACACCAGCAGAGCCAGAGGAAGAAGAAGTAGATCCAGACTTCTTGAAAGATTGGGCACGAGGACCCAAAGAACTAGCAGGTCTCGACTGAGAGAAAGACCTATTTTGCCGAATACTGTCCTCCGCCTGGTGACAACGGCTCACCAAACCCTCGTAGGACATGTCGTCGCCAACCGCCACACGGTCATGGATCTCAGGGTTAAGGCCCTGATGGAACATGTTATACTTCATATGGGAGCTGTCAGCAATCTCCGGACAATAAGATAACAGATCGAGAAACTTCTGCTGATATTCCACGATGTTCATGGCTCCCTGACGCAGACTCAGAAGTTCACCTGCCTTTGCCTGTCGGAGAGCAGGAGGGAAATACATCTTATAGAAAGCTGTACGAAACTCGGCCCAGGTGGCCACTCCTCTAGCCGAAACCAAAGGTGCAGAAGTAATCCTCCACCACGTGCGCGCACGTCCATCCAAAAGATAACCCAGGGTCTCCATCTTCTGCTCCTCGGTGCAGTGGAAAGTCTGAAAAGTCGTCTCCATGCGGTCTAACCAGTTTTCCGCATCCTCCGGAGACTCACCTCCAACTAAGGGCTTAGGACCCATAGCTAAAAATCGACGCACAGTGAAACGCTCGTCGTCATGATGACGATGATGTCGTTATCGATGACGCTCTCGATCGGCATCGCCCCAACGACCGCCTCCACTTTCGTGGCTACTCTCATCATCGTAGTTTGCCATCTACAAAAATACCTCATGATGAGACTAAATCCCAAGAATACTTTTGCATGCTCTGATACCATAAATGTAGTGACCCTTACTTGGATCACCTACTAAACAGAACTTAGGCATGCAAATTAACTTAATTAAACAGATATCAGAATAAACTGCGGAAACCATAAATATTATGCAATCCCAAGTAAAGGAATCTGTAAATACCCAAATATAATACAACCTAATCGAATAGTTGTATCAATCCAAATAACAACAGAATAAAACCTAGGCGAAGCTCCAGCTGGTCGACAACTGCCTAGCCTCTCTTGGATCCACCCGCCTCGTCCAATCGCAAACCTGCCCCATGAAATAGGGTATCCAGAAACACAGAGTACGAGACGTGAGCATAAACCGCTCAGTACGAGAGTATGAGTATACATGCATGCAAAGTGAACTCCCTATAAACTCGAGGTCAAGGATCAGATAACAGAGACAGACCGGGCCCTGGTATGTAGCACGTTGTTCCGTCGCTTCAGGAGGTGGCTCCCATAACATAATACCAGTGGATATGCCGGACCCAAATCGATGGAAGTCCAACCACTAACAGGATAGGGAAAAACCCTACTAACAGACATCTCGAAGGAGATAGATCAGTATGCAAATGAATGCAGCATAAATCAATGACATATAAACCATGCAGTCACATAATACATGCATACTCAGTCAGGATATCTTGAACAGTACTTTCGTACCTCAAATCAGTGCAAGCTCTACCAACTCTAGGTCCACGCCTCTAGTCTGCTCTACACTGCCAAATGATACTACTATCATTATAGCGCTCTAAAAGCCTTAACTAAGCTAAAGCATACTCCTAAATATTTTTAGGAAGCAAAAGCTATACCTTTGTCCGTCGTTAGCCCTTTGCTGTCGAGTGCCTCAAAACTAGGCCACAGTTCCGCTACGACACCTGGATCGCTATGCCACTTCCGGATTCCCCACGGGACGCCTAGAATATCCTAGATCTGAGCTGGAAGGCTAAGGAATTGATAGAGAAGAGGTGATTGGTGCGTCTAAATCTGAATCTCGGCCCTCCTATTTATAGACGGAGTTCGGATCGTCCGAACTGGACTTCGGAGCGTCCGAACACGATTGGAGCGTCTGATCTTGACTTCGGATCGTCCGATCCCAATATTACATCATTGCTTACATCATCATGATGACATCATCCATGACGACTGTCGGCAGCAAGATCGGAGCGTCCGAACCACTCTTCGGAACGTCCGATCCCTGACTTCGGACCGTCCGATCCTTAACTTCGGAGCCTCCGAACTTGACAACCTTCAAACCATTTTCAAGTGTTCTGAATCCAATTTCGTACTCCGATAACCCATTAAGGGTTCTCTTAATCACGTTTACTCTTACTTAATAGGGTTAATGATTTGATTAACGCTAAATCACTGATTTCGGGTACGGGCTACTACATTTAAGGAGATCATAGCTATACCTGCGTCCGTCGTCAGCCGGTTGATGGCGAATGCCTCAAAACTTAGGCACAGCTCCGCTACGATGCCAGGATCACTCCGCTACTTACAAATTCCCAATAGGACGTATAGAAAGTCCCTAAAAGGCTAAAATACTACAAGAAAAAGAGAGGAAAAGAGGAAAGGTTCACTTGAGAAATGATCTCAGCTGCCCCTTATATAGGCAACGTTTGGACCGTCTGATCCCAAGTTTGGACCGTCCGATCAAGTTCGGAGCATCCGAACCCTCTGTCCGAACTTTCTCAGCCAACCACGTGTCTAGATTCTAGAAGAATCTTGCCGACACGAGTTTGGATCCTCCAATCCATCTTCGGATCGCCCAAAGACTTCATGTTGACTTCATCAATGAAGAACTTTTCTCGCACAGCTGGCCATGTAAGATTGGAGCCTCCGATCTGAGTTCGGATCGTCCGAACTCTTCAAACCCTCTGATCCTTGGTTCCGTTCCCAGTTCGGATCCTCTGGTCCTGTATCGGAGCTTCCAAACCCTCAGAACTTTTTTGGCTATTTTCGAGTGTTCTGGATCCATTTTCGGACTTCTTTATTCTATTTGGAATTTCATTAATCATGTTTTACTTTACCTAAACATGATCATTGAATTAATTACAATTAATTCTTAATTCCGGATACGGTCACTACATTCTCCCCCCTTAAAAGATTTCGTCCTTGAAATCTAGGGTAAATCTTGAGAACGTATTACAGATATTTCTTGCATGTCTGGTCGAATAGATTTTGCCAACCTCAGACTCTTGTCGAAGACCTGCAAGCTTCATCCGATAAACCATCTTCAGCATTCCTCCAAACCCTTGGTTTGGTTCTGAAAGTTACTACAATTTTACGAAGGTCCAACTTTCCTTGGAACTAATGTATCACAACACTGATACATCTTCTGTCCTCAAGCCACATCTCCTCGAGATCCTTTTTCCTAGTTGACACTCACGATATCTGGGTATCAATCTTGTACCAACCGATCATGAGAAAATAAAACACAAACTCTTGTTCGCTCGAGATCCCCATCCCAAAGTAATTCTGGTGCAGATGAAATCTTCGTCGAAACCTAAATGGTTCGCAACATTCGTCAATTTAATAGCTAGATCCAACCAACTATATATTTCCTATCAATCTCGGTTTAGAACATGCATAGTCAGGAAACACTCATCCTAACACGACAATTCATGAATTCGCTCCTTAAGAGAATTCAGCTGACACAAATCTATACTTCAACGTAACTGCTTATCAGGATTTCCAGACTGATTCATCCTTCCCATGCTCCCCAGAGGCAAAGGAAAACTTCCCAAGAAATGCTAGGAACTCGACTACCATGTTTAGTACAAATCACAGTTCACGTTCCTCAGTATAACTCATCAATGTGCCTTGGTGAAAGCTATAATCGCTTGGTAATCATGACGCTAAATTACCCTTTAACCCTTGGTCCGCAAAACCACACATATACAGTAATGGTAATCATCTCACCTACGATGAACTTCATCGTCTCGACCACCGGGTACTCACCCAAGTCTCAATCATTGTGCTAGTCAAATATCTCCACAAGATTCAGCTATCCTTGGACATCCTCCTTGAAATTACTGTACCCACATCATGACTAAGGCAAGCTCATAACAACATTCTATACTGGGACATTCCATAGTACACCAGCATATGGAAACGCTTCCTATTTGTCTCAAAATTTGACATTCATTGCATTCAACATAACCTATCTCGGAGTCCCTGATAACACTATCAGCACTGCTAAATCCATCCTTGCGAGATCTGACTCACTAAGCTTAAGAAACTAATCCAGACGGATTCGATACACTCAAATCACGCCCTTGCTGAACGCATCAGCCTTAGCACTGAAAAGACAAAGATTCCTGACAAACACGTCATCTCTGGAATATCGCAACTCACTAGATACCAAATTACTCTTAGAAATATTTCATGCTCATAGTAACTTGCTACACATCACACATCCGACTATTGTCCATTGCTGAAACGCAATATCCTTGACAAATAGTCCGCACGGATGTGACTCATTGAGTGGAAAGAACGAAGTCGCTTCTTCGCGATCTTGCAAAGTCTTCAATCCCAAAGGCAAATCTCGTTGGATCTCAAACCCAACGGATCAACAAGATATCATCACAAGAACACTTCATCGAAATGTTCGATTGACAACCCTCAACATTGTTGTTAGTGAATGACCTCCACTAACATGGATCAAACACTTGATCTCTTTCCTTACTCATCCCGAGTATGAAATTGCTATCACTAAGAAATTTCTTAGATCAATCTCGGCTTCTCCTTAACAAGAATGCACTATACTGGGAAACTACCAATTCCCTTTCTCGTCTCTACTGTCAAATTATCACCTAACTTGACTACACAAGTCCAATTTCAATCGTCCCCGATTAGCAATAATCCCAAAAGATCCATCTCTGGAAACCCTAGAGACTCTAACTTACCCAAATCGTTGACTGCCCTGAGACTGTACCAAGTACTCATCTCTTAAGAACTATGCGACAAAGAATACTATGCCAAGTATTTTTTGATTGCTATATACTAATCATCACTGATTGGCTCAACTCAACGACCTCGTCGATTCTACTGTGGCTCACACTTAGCTCAACAGTGAAAATCCAATCAGACCACCAATGATCATCTAAACACTTGGAATTGAAACAACTGCATCGGATGTCTCTCATCCACTCTTGACGGAGTCAGCTAACAGTTTATAGGTAGTCTATGGGCACAAGTCCCGCACCACATCAACACTACTAGTCGATGTCTTGTTCACTGAAAGCGAACATCAAGGCAAACTAAACCCATGAATTTTCTCAATTCATCAAACTAGATCATTTTCATCCAATGGAAAATACTATGCTTCATTCCTGAAGACAACAGACAACTTTCCGCACAAACACTGGCAGAAAATCTGACTACCTACTAGCTCCACTAGTCTAGCAGTATCTCATAGGTCCAATCTATTAGCTCGGAGAACATACTCGTGAAGGAAATACTTCCAATATTGGTTCTCAAATTAGAACACTCAAAAAAATATCTCTGACACAAGCCAGATGATATCTAACCACTGATATCAAACTTGATATCTAATCCAAGGCCATACCCCCTCATGACAGTTACCAAAACTCTAGACTGATTAGGCTTCCCACCGCCACGTCATGAAGCAAAAGGGCTTCCAGGTACATTGGCATAGGGTCGCGCCTCCTCACGTCTAATCATGGTCATAGCCCACTACTCTCGGCATATACTCGACCTGGTCCCTGATGAAATCCCATCATCACAGAGTCTCAATCTAAGAAGGTTACACAACTACTGATCTAAGGAAACAACCTAGAACAAACCATGCCTCTGATGAGTCAACTCATTGCTGGCACTAACTTAGTCCACTGGCTAACTAGGTCAATCCTAGAAAATTTCTAGACTAATCACAAGTCAAACAGTTACAATTGGCTTACTCAAACCGATGAGCTAAAACAGTTGAACGCAATTCAACTAGCATCAAGCCAACTCTATCAATACATTGCAATCATCCACAAATTACTGGATAAATCTCAAAATAATACATGTATCATCGTTTCAAGTTTATGTACAATTTCTTTATTACAATCCCATGTAATACAAATTCAGTATCAAAATACAATGAAAATGTACAACCAAAAACTTGAAATGATACAATCAGAGTCTGATGATTCATTACAACTGAAATACTATTTACAACTACAACAATACAGTATTAAATCATCGTACTCATCTTCGTTTCTTGAGCAAGAATCTTCTCATCGACACATGCATCAATGTTAGCATAATCCTGACCAAATATCTTTACCCGTCCTCCTACAAAGACATCCCCATGCTTGCTAACCAGCTATGCTCTGCATCAGTGCATGTCAGTCGATCTCTTATTCTCACGATCTACCGTCAGCGTTCTTCTTGCATCTATTACATGCTTTTGAACATGAAGTTTCCCGTGTGCTTACCGAACGCATCGATACAAGCATACAGTAAAGACATGTTCTGCATGAGTTTAACGATCTTACGGTCAAAACCAGTCATGCCTTAGCCACTCGAGCCATTCCCTAGTGAAGGTCTATATGACAATCTCTCCAACTAAGAGTGGAGAATCTCTTCGGACTGAAACAACATGGGTTGTTACACACCATTCGTTCCTAAAATTCCTTAGATGCATTTGAAGTAAAATACTTGATCATTTCTTCCAGTTTTCCCCGGCTGGAATCGATATGTTCCTCGATCAACTATCCAATGCATCAAATGATGAACCTCCCACATTAGTCAGCCAATCTATCGATATGCTACTACTGGTGTTCTCATCACTGTTGCATTCCTTATAAAGACTTATGCCGCCAATCTCGACAATGAAGTACCATATCCTCCTTTGTTAGGTCTCACCAATACTACAAGGATAACTCAAAGTCTCAGTACTAAATCTCAGGTCTCTTGCATGCACCTCTGATACCAATAAATGTAGCGACCCTACCCGGATCCACTACCTAATAAGAGTTAGAGCATATTTAAGCATGCAATTAAAATAAATCACTACGGAAGACATAAATAAAATCATACCGGCAGAAAACAACCGGTTAAACACATTTGATTATACAACCCAATCGAATAAGCTTAAACAAAACCTACAGCTAATCCTGCTGTCTTCAAAGGTCGCTGGTCTCTTCAAGCTCCTAGTGCTCAATCCTGCACCTATACCTGCCCCGTCGAATGGGGTGTCCAGACATACATAAAACACTGGACGTGAGAGACTACGCTAAATATGAAAGTACGGGTAAACATACAAACATGATGCATGCAAATGAACATGACTGGGTATCCATATCTGGGATAACTGTATACAAACTGCTCAAAATGGCTCCAATGACATGAGTGGTACAACCCGGGAATCAAACCCTGTGTACAATTCTCATTCATACCGGACGTGGACCATGTGCGTCAGATGCCAGTGCCGGCTAACCCGTTGGTCGCGGGGAGCTTGACATCAAACTTCCAAACAGGGTTGAGCGGCCCTCCATGGCTCATCTCAAAAAATGTACAGACACAATATGATATGCACATGCCGTATAATAATCCATACAAATATGACACATAAATGCAACACATAAGCATGCATACCCGCTGGAAATCTCAGTCAGTACTTACGTACCTTACTACAGGCAGTCCTAGCAGTCCCACTCTAGGTTCTCAAGCCTATCATCAGCTCTACAATGCAAATACTCATGCATCATTCAATAAGCTCTAAAAGCCTTAACTAAGCTATTACATACTCCTAAATAATTTAAAGAGATCATAGCTATACCTGCGTCCATCGTCAGCCCGTTGATGGCTACTGCCTCAAAACTTAGGCACAGCTCCGCTACGACGCCAGGATCACTCCGCTACTTCCGGATTCCAAATAGCACATCTAGAAAGTCCTTAAAAGGCTAAAAGACTACAAGAAGAAGAGAGGAAAAGAGGAAAGGTGCACTTGAGAAATGGTCTCGGCTGCCACTTATATAGAATACGTTCGGACCGTCCGATCCAGTTCGGAGCATCCGGACCCTCCGTCCAAACTTCCTCAGCCAACTACGTGTCTAGCTTCCAGAGGACGCCTACTGACACGAGTTCGGATCCTCCGATCCATCTTCGGATAGTCCAAAGCCTTCATGGTGACGTCATCAATGATGAATTATTCTCGGATAGCTGACCATATATGTAAGATCGAAGCATCCGGTCTGAGTTCGGATCATCCGAACCCTTCAAACCCTCTGATCCTTGGCTCCATTCCCAGTTCTGATACTCCGGTCTGTATTGGAACGTCCGAACCCTCGGAACTTTCTCGTCTATTTTCGAGTGTTCTAGATCTATTTCCGAACTCCGTTAATCTATTTGGAATTTCCTTAATCATTTTTTATGTAACCTAAACATGATCATTGAATTAAACACAATTAATTCTTAATTTCGGATATAGGTCACTACAAAAATCCATCGCAAAAGATCTGAGCATGTCTTCAAGAGTACTAATCGTCTGCTTAGACTGACCGTCAGTATCTGGATGGTATGTTGTACTCAGACTCAAAGTTGTACCCAAGGCATGTTGGAAACTACTTCAAAATCTGGAGGTAAATTTCGGACGATCAAATTTAAAATGCTATTTATACAAAATAAAATGCTTAGACTTAGACAACCAACCTACAACAACCTAGATTGCATCACTGTTCCTGGAAGACATTGGAAAGTGGGTGAAAAAATCCATCATCATGTGCTCCCACTTCCAATCAGGAATCTCTAAACTCTGAAGTAACCCTTCCGTTTGTCGGTACTATGCCTTTACTTTCTGACAAACAGGGCACCACGATACAAACTGGTAAACACTGCGCTTCAGACCTATCAAACATAACTTCGTATGCCTTATACATTTCATGCTGCCAAGGTGAACGAAGAATATACTATGGTGAGCCTAAGACATGATCTCGTCTCTCAAGGCTGAATCATCCGGGACAACCACTCGTCAAGATAGACAAAAAAACTATCGACCTGAATATGAAAACTAGAGGAACTATCTCCCTCAGCTAGCCGAGCTAATTTCTGAGTTTTCGGATCCAAACATCATGCTTCCTTGATGTGAGCACACAAGGATGGCTCCACAGGCAATGAAAATACCCAAATCCCTTTATTTTCCTTCTTATGATGGAAATTAAATCCCAAGGAATAACACTCCTATACTACTCGAGAAAATGCACTGGTAGGAAGGGAACTCACATAAACTTTAAAGCTAAGGGCATCAGCGGTTGGGTTCAAAGAACCTGGATGGTACTTGATCTCACAATCATAATCTTTTGGCAGATCCATCCATCAGCGTTGTCTCATATTCAAATCTTTCTAAGTGAATATTTAGTAACCCAAATTTTATTTAAGATAATCAACTGAATAAAAATGTTTAAAGGGTTAATACATGATTAAGATATCCTCAACTAGATTTAAGATGTTAAGAATCGGATTCAGAACAATCAAAAATGGTTCCAAGGGTTCTTGTGTTGGGACAGATTGGAAGCTCCGAAGAGTAGTTCGGAAGCACCGACCTTGATCGAAAGCCATGTTGGAAGATCGGAAGCTTTGAACCGCATATCGAAAGCTCTGAAACTCCTTGTAGTCATACAAGGTATGGGTTTTGATTGGTGATTGGACTTGACTAAGTTCGGAAGCTTCGAACTAGAGTTCGGAGGGTTTGAAATGTGTTGAAAGCATTGAGTTGTCCAATCAGAGACACACGTACATCAGAGGGCATTCGAAAGGACAATTGGAAGTTCCAAAGTGAATTTGGAAGCTCCGAACAAGAGATCGGACGTTTCGATCGTGGTCTATATATAGGAGCCGAGAGCTTCACTTCTCTTTGCCAGCTCCTCATTTTTCCATCTCGTGTCTAGTTAGTTCCAAGGTTTTTGGGCGTCATATTTGAGAGCCAGGAAGTGACGAAGTGCTATCGGGATCGAAGCAGTGTTTTGCCTTGAGGTTAGGTCAAACATCATCAAATGACTGACTACGGACGCATGTATATTGCTAGACTCTGATCAGCTTTAGCGAGTAGCTATTAGTCTAGTTAAGGCTTTTAGAATGATATAAGTGATATGGAATAAATTTAATTATATTTTTCCATACTAGGCTGTTCATCTGGATTTGACCTATAAAGGTATGTAAATACTGACTGAGAATCCAAGTGAGTATGCATTCTTACGTGCTGCATTTTATCTGCCATGATATGCATGTATTTACTATTCATATGACGCATGATCATTTATCAAGTTGAACATTATTTCATTCGAGATAGTCATAGTTATTTAGGGCCTCTCAACCCTACACTGTGGAAAATTGGACGTCACGAGTCACATGGATGACGGGCATGGAGGGCTGCGATGTTTCATGGATATTTCCCAATCAATGTCCGGTTGTTTTGCTAGTGGTCCAGAGGGGTAATTCCGAGTGACACTAGACTCTTTGATGCCTTCAGTATGAGCATGAGTTTCTTGTTGATCCAGTTACCCGATCCACGTCATTTTACATGAACATATAGGTTTGTATACTCATATTTATTTGTACTGGGTGTTAGCGCTCATGTACCTGTTTTTTCATCTTGGAGACCCCATTTCGCGGGGTATCTCTTTTAGTTTGATACACTGTTATTCAATTTGGTTGTACCCTAAACAACATTTTAGACTGATATTTCAATTTGGGATTTGTACTCTATATTTCCACCTATTTATCTGATTATTATCATTTAAGATTTAATTTCATGTGTTGTTAGAGTAGGTGCCCGTCAAGCCAAGTGTACTCTGAGGGGCTTTATAATAACTCTTGTATGAAAATTTTTAGTTTAATAATATTTGAATTAATTAATTTGACGCATCTTTATTTGTATACCCATGCTAGTTGCATAGATGAAGCCCTTAAATATACAAAGAGTAGAAAGAATATGAGATGGTTTGTTCCTAGTCTATTGAGCCGCCAAAAAGAAGGATAAAGGCCGCTAGAGCTTGAAACTAGTATTTGCGATGTATGTACCAAGTTTCATTGGTAGGATACATAGTGATGTCTAAGCATGCAAATACGTTCTCTTTGTAGAGTGCACTGAACAACCCTATCTAAAGGACTTTCCAGGTGATTCTCACTCATCGAGTGGAAAAGGTCCTAGTTTATGGTTGTACACTATTAGCCCTTATGACCCGGGACAACATGGACACTCTATATGCTAGCGCTTCACTTTGACTTGTTTGCCGGCTCAACTGGGGTAATCAGGTGGCAAGGTTGGGAGTTGTGTCAAAATATGTAGGATTCGATGAATTGTAGTCAAGGATTCATCGCTTACTTTCGGGTATGGATATCCTACATGTGATCTCATGTATTAGTAGTTTGAAATCTCTGATCAGAGTAGGTGGTAATTAAGAAAGGAGTTTCTTTTTGATGCAACTACGACATGCCACATAATTATCGATTCTATGACAACTCTTGATAAACCAATAGTTGTCGAATCTGTCGAGATATACGTGTTGAAGAGTCCATACTATAGGCTAATCATATATAATTGAATGGTTCTTGTAGGCACAATCATTTGATACCTAGGGAGTTAGGTAAGCGATGCTGCTAGACGTTTAACATGACTGGTTGGGTACCATCAGACTCAAGTTTTCTGATGTTCTTATTATCAAAGAGGTGATAAATAAAAATGGAGCTATATAAGGTAACTCAAAAGGGATTTGTTGATCCCGAATCACAATGAGATTTGAACTCACTTCTAGTTGTTTCATTGAATCATCGAGGGTCACATGGTTTAGGGTCACACAAGCACTGACTTTCTAGATCCTGTTGAGAATAAAAATTAGTTCAATAAGTTGAACGATTTATAAAGGAGTTTATAAGTGAGATAAAATAGAAGTATGACTTCTAAAGGATAATAAAGGGAAAAATAACTCTTAATTTGAGAATGTGTTTCTAGATTAAAAGTTGATTTGAATAAATAATTAGTTTTTGAAAATGGTGATTTTCAAAACTATTATTATGAACTTGATTAAATTAATTCAAGAGTTTAATTAATTAAACAGTAGTGAAACTTGTAGAGTCCAAATAATTAAATTAATTCAATTGTTTGATTAATTAAAAATTATTGGGTCTTGTAGAGCCCAAATAAAAATAGTGTTAAAAAATTATTCAACTAGTGGGCTTGAATGAGTTCAAATAGGATTTAATCAATTGATTGATCTTAAATGGGTTTGAGTTTGATAATTAATTAAATTTTAAGTTCATGGGCCATGTATGTATATGTTAAACCTTAAAAAATATAATACATGTGAGAGAGAGAGAGAGAGAGAGAGAGAGAGAGAGAGAGAGAGAGAGAGAGAGAGGTGAAGGGTTACAAGACAATATGCACAATTTTCTATGCATGCTTAAACTTTTTTCGTAGCACTTTTTAAGTATCAAGACAAGCACCTCCTCACTCCAATTTTTTACATACCATGTCCGAACAGTCCTTCGAAATATTCTCCAATTTTTGTCATTTTCTTGTAAGGTTGTGGCAAGGAATTCTCAATGAAAAACTGCTCTAAATATTCTAGTGCATATTCAGGGTGGATCTAGTTTGACTAGTCGTGAACCTAATTTGAAGGAGAAACCATTTTTTAGCAAGGTGTGCTCTTGGAAGCTTGAGTCCATTTGAGCAAAGTGTGCTCTTGGAAGCTTGTAGATAATATCTATCTTTTCAAGAGCCAAATTATTTATAACTTGGTTGGAACGCTCATCAATCTTTTAAGATTGATATGTAAAAACTTCTTAAACACCATATGAATGTTTAATGTTTTTTAATGCTACACAAGTGCTCTGTTTTTACATAAAAATTTTAAACCTCCGCTGTGTTTTCGGGCACAAGGGAACCGAGATCTAACATGTGTAAGGATTGTTAGTAGGTGATTACGGTGTGAGTCACTATATTTATGTTATCAAAGCATGCAATAACACTTTGGGACGTAGTACTTTCTTTTAGGGTTTAAACTTTATTTCGTTTTGTAGATGGTAGGACACGTTGACAAGAGTAGTCATGATAGTGCAGATTGATGGGGAGACGATGATGAGGGCCGCAATTTCCACTGAGAACATCTCCACCATCACCACGAGTGATATGAATCTTGTTGACTAAGTTTAGCAAACACGATTATAATTTAAATCGCACCCTCTAACCAATAATCAAAATATCCAAAGAGTTTTTCCCAATCTTTGAAATAAGTAAAATTGATAGAACTTTGGATTTTCACCTTTAATCGACAGAACGATTAACAACAGAAATCACGACAATCAAAACCAAAGAAAACCTTCAGATAACTTGTATCTGACAATCATCAATGAGAAATCAATTGACAAACGTTTTCAAGTAATTAAACTGTGAAAAGTTTGATTTGAAAAGCCAAAGCAAAGCTTTGAATAAAATTTTAAAGAGAATTTCAGTAATGTTTGTATAAACTGAATTTGAATTGTTATTAATGAAAATAAACAAAGTATTTATAGTTTACAAACAAAAATAAAAGATAATTCAAAATATTGTCTAAAGATATCAAAGATATCATCTAGAAAATTTCCTAGTAGGCTTAAAATACTCAAAATAATAAAAAGTTATTAAAAACCCACGCACACACACAACATGCCGAAGTGTGTGTTTTTCCCGGAAAAACTCGCTCGCTCGAGCGGACACAACCCGCGCTCGAGCGAGAGGTACTATGTCCCGCAAATTCACTTGAGCTCGCTCGAGCGGAAGAATAGTGCGCTCGGACGAGAATCCTTTTGTCCGAATTTTATTTTCTTCATTATTTTTGACTTCTAACACTTCAAGGACGCATAGGCAACTCTCAAATTAATCTTCAAGTGCTCCAATTCCATCTTGATAATTTAACATCAACATTTGAAGTGTCTTCTTGAATTTGTTAGCTGGGCTCCTCGTTATTGGCCCACGTGGCAACTCCAATGGATCTCGAACTCCCCTTACCACTCGATCCACATGCGAGCTATCCATGATCGCATAATCCTCCCCTTCTTGAAAATGATTTGTCTTCAAATGTCGTTCATCTCCTACATCAAACAATGATAAGTCAGAAACATTAAATGTAGTACTCACATTATACACACCTGACAAATCTAGTTTGTAGGCTTTGTCGTTGATTTGTTCCACGATTTGAAAAGGACCATCCCCTCGAGGTAAAAACTTTGAACGCCTCTTCTCCAAAAAATGTTCTTTTCTCAGATGCAACCAAACTCAATCACCGGGTTCAAAGAAAACCTTCTTTCTTCCTTTGTTTGCTTGCTTAGTATACTGCAAATTCTTCTTCTCGATATTCTCACGTACTTTTTCATGCAAGCTTTTCACAAATTCAGCTTTCTTCTTCCCAACCATATTAACCCTTTCACGCATAGGTAACGACATCAAATCTAACGGAGTCAATGGGTTAAAGCCATAAACAACTTCAAAAGGTGAATAAAGTCGTAGTAGAATGCACACTACGATTATAAGCAAATTCAATAAATGGCGAACAATCTTCCCAATTTTTCAAGTTTTTTTTAATTATAGAGCGCAACAATATCCCTAAAGTTCTATTAACTACCTCAGTTTTCCATCAGTTTGTGGATGACAACTAGTAGAAAACAACAACTTAGTTCCAAGCTTACACCACAATATTTTCCAAAAGTAACTTAAAAATCAAGGATCCCTATCAGAAACAATACTTCTAAGCATGTCATGCAATCTCACAATCTCATTAAACAATAAATCTGCAACATGCGAAGCATCATCTGATTTTTGAAAAGCAATAAAATGTTCCATCTTTGAAAACCTATCAACCACAACATAAATAGAATCCCTCCCATTCGTAGACCTCGGTAACTGTGACGACCCGAGTTCTAATCTCTCATTAAACAAATTATCATAAATAATAGTCAAAGAATCAAAGACTAAATAAAATAAAATAAAAATTTTTTTAAAAGGGTAGCACCTCGCTCGATCGGTTAAAAGCTACCGATCGAGCGAGCCCTGGAACTCGGGTTGGACAAGTTTTGGCCTCGCTCGATCGGTCAATCTTCACCGATCGAGCGAGCCAAATTTGCTCATTTCTCTGCCTCAAATATGAAGGCCTCGCTCGATCGGTAGGAATCACCCGATCGAGCGGGCATCTGTACAGCAGAAAAAAAACACAGATCATTTTGCTGACAACTCAAGTTCTTTCATTCATTTCTCATCTAACATCAACTCATACATAGCCTATACAAAATCATAAGCTAACATGCATTCTAACATGATATAAGTTGATAGAAATAGATCATATCAAAGCCTTAAAATCAACTCAAGATAGGCTCACATATCAAACATGGAACATTGTATACAAACATTAAGTCAAGTCCTAAGAATTAATATACATCATCTCACATCTTGTGTACATTATTAAGACAACAACCTCATAGACAATAAGTATTGGCATATGTAACCACAACATGATCATGTTTTTGAACTCAATACAACATTGACAGCTCACAACCATCTAAACTCGGATCATCACTCTATTCTCTCATCCCTTGTTCATCAAGCTCGCTTCTGTCCGGTTCCACTACCGCCTATTGCCATGACACATACAACACAACAATAGCCGGATAACTCCGGTGAGAAATATATTTCCCAGTAAAAGCAACTAAACATGCATAACAAAGCATATATCAAATTCATGATATAAAATAACTACAATGCATGTTTTAAAACAAGGTTCTCTAACAATTCTCTCATTTCATCGGTTGGGATCCCGAGAAGAAGATATCATAACTAACCACCGACTCTCCCGATCGAGGTGGGGCTACTTATCTTGCTTCTCTAGACTTTGAAGACACTATATATGTAAATCAGACGCTAGGCTAAGTCAACCACCCAGGCCATACATATATACTTCCTAAAATCGTCTAATCGAACGTTTTCGTTCATTTCGAAATCAAAAAACAAGTCTTACAATATGAATGCATCATATATCAACAAAATAGCATTCATTAACATCAAGACTCATTCCACCATTCATAGAAAAGCATATAAAAGCAAGTAATCAAATAAGTATGTGATTTAGGGAACTCGATACAAACCATCTCGAGTTATAATCCCATTCAAAATAGTAGTCCACTTTTACCTTTCAAATATTATTCCAAGGTGAGTTCAAGCTCTCCAAATCTGAACAACACAATCACAAGACTTGTATCAAAATCTGCACTTAGAACCACTCAAACTCCATTATAGAATAGCTTCAAACATTGATCTTTCTTCTACCGATTCGAAGTTAACGTTCTCGAGCTCGATGTCCCTTGTTTACAAACTGAAAACACAACATAATTGCCAATGAAATATCAACTCCAATCCATGTCAATATCAGCTCACATATAAACAAGCAAAACAACTTCAAATCAAAAGTTCGACGGCATATCGGTAAAATTCGGCAATCCAAAACCCAACTATATCAAAGCTCACAATATATACACATATATCAGCTGCATATCAACTCAAACCCATCATATCAGCAAGCATATAAGTCGACTAGTGGCTGAGAAAGCATAAGAACTGATCCAACAACCATTCTTCAACCCAACTTCAATATAATCAAGGAATAAAACTCCACAACATCAAGTCATAACCACATCTGATCTCTGCCATTTTCGAATTCATAATCCACAATGAACTAAGATAAAACTTACATCAAATCAAAGGTCTTCTTGCAAGGATTTTAGAACATCTTTTGGAATCGAAATCGGATAACCGGAACAAAAGATACGGCAATTTGAAGATGAAGAATGAAACTTGGAATTTCTTTGTTCTTGCTCTCGGTTCTTGTCTCTGAAAATTCTGATGAAACATGATGGTATACACGTGAATAAGCTCAAGATTAACAAGTGTCCACCAAATTCAGGATTTTGCACTTTAGTCCTCCAATTCCTGCTTCTTTTCAATTCAGTCCTCAACTTATCATTTCTTTCAATTTCAATCCTAAATAATTTAAGAATATTAGAATTTAAATCAAAACTCTAAATATTTCCAAATTAAATATTCTCGAATTAAAATTAAATAAATCCGGGCGTTACAATTCTCCCCCACTAAGACACGATTTTGTCCTCGAAATCTCAAGTACGAACAACACATAAGATATATCAGATAACAAAAAAAAAACCTAAAGGAGAACTCACATCATTGAAACATTTCTGGAAATCGTTGCCTCATATCTGATTCCGTCTCCCAAGTTGCTTCTTCAATACCATAACGACTCCACTGAACCTTCACAAGTGGAATAGTCTTCGTTCGAAGTTTCTTTTCTTTACGATCAAGAATCTGAATTGGCTTCTCAAAATAACTCAAAGTTTCATCAAGTTCAGCCTCATCAGATTGAAGCACATGAGATTCATCAGCAAGATATTTTCGAAGCATTGATACATGAAAGACATCATGTATTCCAGACAAGGATGGAGGCAAAGCTAATCGATAGGCAAGATTGCCTATTTTCTCAAGAACTTCATATGGACCGATATAACGTGGAGACAACTTCCCTCGCTTGCCAAATCGTATAGTACCTCTGAACGGAGAAATCTTCAAAAATACACGATCCCCCTGTTCAAAAGACAAAGGGCGACGTCGAATATTGGCATACTTCGCTTTTCTATCCTGAGCTGTCTTCATTCTCTTCTGAATAAGCTTCACTTGTTCAGTCATATTTCGAATCATGTCAGGTCCAATGTCAGGTATCTCAGAAATATCATCCCAGAAAAGAGATGATCGACATTTCCTTCCATATAAAGCTTCAAACGGAGCCATTTCAATACTCGATTGATAGCTGTTGTTGTACGAGAATTCACAAAGTGGTAATGAATCTTGCAAACTCGTGCCAAAATCAAGCACGATAGCTCTCAACATATCTTCTAATGTCTGAATGGTACGCTCAGACTGTCCGTCTGTCTGTGGATGATAGGCTGTGCTCAAGTGTAACTGAGTACCCAAAGCACTTTGTAAACTGTGCCAGAAGTGTGACGTAAATCGAGGATCACGATCTGATACAATAGACTTCGGCACTCCATGCAATCTGACAACATCTCGGACATAAAGCTCTGCCATCTGATCGTGTCTATATGTCATACGATAAGGTATAAAACACGCTGATTTCATCAATCTATCGATAATCACCCAGATAGCATCACAACCTCTAAAAGATCGAGGTAACTTCGTCACGAAGTCCATGGAAATATGATCTCATTTCCATTCCAGCACTGATAAACTATGTAACAAACCAGGCGGTTTCTTCCTTTCAGCCTTCACCTGTTGGCAATTCAGACATCAAGACACAAAATCAGTGATATCGAACTTCATTGGTTTCCACCAATATCGAGTCTTCAAATCGTTGTACATATTCCTACCTCCAGGATGAATACTATAACGACTACAATGCACCTCTTTCAGTAGTTGTTGTCTCACATCAGAAATATCAGGCACTACAAGGCGATTGTTAACATATAAAAGATCATCTCTAACCTGATATTCAGATATATGCCCTGATCGGACTTTCTCAATCGAATTCTGCACATTCTGATCAAGTTTCTGAGCATCTTTAATTCTCAAAAGTAACTCTGGTTCAACTTAAATTTGATAAAGTCGCAAAGGCGGACAATTCGTGTCAAATACTAATCCAGAAAGACAACATTATTCAATCAAATGGGATATACCAATCGTCGATAGCGATAAGGAACATACCTTTCGACTCAATGCATCAGCAGCTGCATTCGATTTCCCCGGATAGTATTTAATCTCACAATCAAAATCTTTAAGCAAATCAAGCCATCTACGCTGTCTCGTATTCAATTTTGACTGTGAAAACAAATATTTCATACTCTTGTGATCAGAATAGATCTCAAACTGTTTCCCGTACAGATAATGTCGCCAAATCTTCAAAGAAAATACGATGGCGGCCAATTCAAGATCATGAATCGGATATCTGGTTTTGTGAGGCTTCAATTTTCTCGAGGCATAAGCAATCACATGCCCTCGTTGCATCAATACACATCCCAAGCCTCGATGAGATGCATCACAATAAATAGTGAAACCACCAGTACCTGAAGGGATCGTCAAGACTGGTGCACTGGTCAATCGCTTCTTCAACTCAATAAAACTGGATTCACAGGCTTCAAACCAGATAAATGGAGCATTCTTCTGAGTTAACTGAGTAATCGGCTTCGCAATACTAGAAAAATCTTTAATAAAACGACGATAATACCCAGCCAAACCCATGAAACTACGAATTTCAGGAACAGATATAGGTCTAGACCAATTGATTACAGCCTCGACTTTACTTGGATCAACAGATATACCATCTCCGGATATAATATGTCCAAGAAACACAACCTATTTCAGCCAAAACTCACATTTTGATAGTTTAGCATACAGTTTCTCAGATCTCAGAGTCTTCAACACAGTTCTCAAATGCTCAGAATGTTCAATCAAATTCTTCGAATATATCAGAATATCATCAATAAATATTATAATGAAGTCATCAAGATATTTCTGAAACACACGATTCATCAAAGCCATAAACACTGCTGGAGCATTCGTCAGACCAAACGGCATAACTATAAACTCATAGTGGCCATACCTAGTTCTGAAAGAAGTTTTCGGAATATCAGAATCCATAACTCTCAGCTGATGGTATCCAGATCTCAGATCGATCTTGGAATACACTGAAGAACCCTGCAACTGATCAAATAAATCATCAATACGAGGCAAAGGGTATTTTTTCTTTACCGTTGCCTTGTTCAGTTGCCGGTAGTCGATGCACAATCTCATTGAACCGTCATTCTTTCGAACAAATAATACTGGAGCTCCCCAAGGAGAAACACTGGGTCGAATGTATCCCTTGACCAGCAAATCTTCCAGCTGATCTTTCAACTCCTTCAATTCCACTGGTGCCATTCGATAAGGTGCTTTAGAAATCGGTGCAGTACCTGGCATCAGTTCTATGTTGAAATCAATCTCACGATACGGAGGTAGTCCTGGAATCTCATCAGGAAAAACATCCGCAAATTCACTAACCACTAGCAAATCAGCCAGGTTCGGGCTAGCTTTCAAAACATCAACTGTATAGACAAGAAATCCCTCTGCTCCTTTCTGCAAAAGTCGTGTCATTGATAATACAGAAATCAGAGGAATCTTAGAACGAGAACCCTTACCATAGAATTTCCATTCTCCAGCCATCTCAGGTCTGAACCTCACTATCTTCTGGAAACAATCTATGGTAGCTCTGTACTTGTTTAACATATCAATCTCGATAATGCAATCAAAATCAGACAAACCAAGCACAAAATAATCTATCTCGATCTCATTACCATCATACCGTAGCAAATAATTCTTAACTGTCTGAATAGATATAAGACCTCTCCCCAAAGGAGAAGAAACAGATACTACAACAGGTAATGTTTCAACAGGCAAAGAATGTAATGAAGCAAATCGTGCAGAGATAAACATATGGGATGCACCTGTATCTATCAAGACATATGCAGGATAACCATAAAGAGAACAGTTACCTGCAATCACGTCATCTGGTGCTCCCTGTGCCTGTTCCTCCATCAGTGCAAAGACATGAGCCTGTTGTCTCGATGACTGACTACCTGTCTGATTCCCTCCTGGCCTTGGCTGTTGCTGTGGATGTGATGGTTGGAAGGAATGAACAGAAGAGGCTTGCCTCGCAGGTTGAGCCACTTATCGTGATGACTCTGTACCTCGTGACTGTCTAGAACCTCTCTGAGGACACACCCTCGCAAAATGGCCAGTCCGATGGCATATATGGCACCTCCCAGATACACCTCGGCACTGATCGGTTGGATAACCTCCACCACAACTATTACAAAACACTCCTGTCTTCTGTTTCGTGCCACTGAAACTCGAAAAACTGCTCCCTGACTTTTTAAATTGTTTCCCTCGAGGTTGCAAATATCCTTTCTTGCCACTGCTACTACCACCACTTTCTAATCAAGGAGGTTGTTGTGGAATGGGAGCTGAGGTTTGTGACTATCTCGGAGGCTGAGTGGTAAACAAAGTTCCTCGCTATTGTATCAAACCAGCTTCCGCTCCTTTGGCACTGTTCAAAGCATCAGCAAAATTATTCGGTCGCCTTGTGTTCACCAAAGTAAAGACGTCCGGATTTAGTCCATTAATGAACTAATCAGCCATAGCCTCATCACTATCCGCAACATGTGGAGCAAAACGTAGCAATGTAGAGAATTTGGCAACATAGTCTTCAATATTTAAGTTTCCCTGCTTCAGATTAGCAAATTCTGCCCCTTTATCTTTGCGGTAAGACACTGGAAAGAAGCGTTGGTAAAACTCAGTTTTGAAGACATTCCAAGTAAGTACAGTTCCTTTACGCTCCAAAGCTTTTTTAGTCGTGGACCACCAGCTCTTCGCAACCTCTTGCAACTGATGTCCAATGAGTCTGACTCTCCGCTCATCACCATAATCAAGTGAATCAAACAACATTTCCATGTCATCAAGTCATCCTTCACATTCAACTGCATTCTCAGTACCTTTTAGGGTTGGCGGCTTGTAAGATTGAAATCTTTTCAACAATATTTCCATTGGAGTGGCAGTCATATCTGTCATATGTCGAGAGGTACTTCCCTGTTCACTGCTCGGGACTGCAGCTTGAGGTACTATTGGTGTTACCACTGTTTGTTCCGGCAGAGGAGTATGAACTGTCTGCTCTGGTATAGGAGTAGGAACCTGTGGTCTAAGAGGAGGTCGTCCTGGTCGTCGAGACATATCTGATTATCAAAATGGTTAGGATATCATAATCATCAAATCTATCTCAGTCCTCCTCTGATCATCTTACCTCTAATCAAGACTCGGTTCTGATTCAATCTTAAAAGAAATAATCGAAGTATTCAAACAAGACATGCTTCCAATCAATTCCGATAATCAGGTAGCATATCCAGAACACATGCCTCTAATCATTTCAGATATTCCAGTAAGCATGCATCTTTAATCATCATAAATCATACTTTCAAATAAAATAAATACAACATCATGTAATAAAATACTTAAAAGTTAACCATGCTAGCATTTATAACATGTAATTCAATCATGTAATTACATCATAGCATAATTAAAATAAAGAAGCAAGGAAGATGACTCGATCTACCCCACTCGCTATCTAACCCAGTCCAGAATTTTCTTGCTCTGATACCACCTGTTGTGACGACCCCAGTTCTAATCTCTCATTAAACAAATTATCATAAATAATAGTCAAAGAATCAAAGACTAAATAAAATTAAAAAAAAATTTTTAAAAGGGTAGCACCTCGCTCGATCGGTTAAAAGCTACCGATCGAGCGAGCCCTGGAACTCAAATTCTCGGGTTGGACAAGTTTTGGCCTCGCTCTATCGGTCAATCTTCACCGATCGAGCGAGCCAAATTTGCTCATTTCTCTGCCTCAAATATGAAGGCCTTGCTCGATCGGTAGGAATCACCCGATCGAGCGGGCATCTGTCCAGCAGAAAAAAAACACAGATCATTTTGTTGACAACTCAAGTTCTTTCATTCATTTCTCATCTAACATCAACTCATACATAGCCTATACAAAATCATAAGCTAACATGCATTCTAACATGATATAAGTTGATAGAAATAGATCATATCAAAGCCTTAAAATCAACTCAAGATAGGCTCACATATCAAACATGGAACATTGTATACAAACATTAACTCAAGGCCTAAGAATTAATATACATCATCTCACATCTTGTGTACATTATTAAGACAACAACCTCATAGCCAATAAGTATTGGCATATGTAACCACAACATGATCATGTTTTTGAACTCAATACAACATTGACAGCTCACAACCATCTAAACTCGGATCATTACTCTATTCTCTCATCCCTTGTTCATCAAGCTCGCTTCTGTCCGGTTCCACTCCCGCCTATTGCCATGACACATACAACACAACAATAGCCGGATAACTCCGGTGAGAAATATATTTCCCAGTAAAAGCAACTAAACATGCATAACAAAGCATTATCAAATTCAATGATATAAAATAACTACAATGCATGTTTTAAAACAAGGTTCTCTAACAATTCTCTCATTTCATCGGTTGGGATCCCGAGAAGAAGATATCATAACTAACCACCGACTCTCCCGATCGAGGTGGGGCTACTTATCTTGCTTCTCTAGACTTTGAAGCCACTATATATGTAAATCAGATGCTAGTCTAAGTCAACCACCCAGGCCATACATATATACTTCCTCAAATCGTCTAATCGAACGTTTCCGTTCATTTCGAAATCAAAGAACAAGTTTTACAAGATGAATGCATCATATATCAACAAAATAGCAATCATTAACATCAAGACTCATTCCACCATTCATAGAAAAGCATATAAAATCAAGTAATCAAATAAGTATGTGATTTAGGGAACTCGATACAAACCATCTCGAGTTATAATCCCATTCAAAATAGTAGTCCACTTTTACCTTTCAAATATTATTCCAAGGTGAGTTCAAGCTCTCCAAATCTAAACAACACAATCACAAGACTTGTATCAAAATCTGCATTTAGAACCACTCAAACTCCATTATAGAATAGCTTCAAACATTGATCTTTCTTCTACCGATTTGAAGTTAACGTTATCGAGCTCGATGTCCCTTGTTTACAAACTAAAAACACAACATAATTGCCAATGAAATATCGAATCCAATCCATGTCAATAGCAGCTCACATATAAACAAGCAAAACATCTTCAAATCAAAAGTTCGACGGCATATCGGTATAATTCAGCAATCCGAAACCCAACTATATCAAAGCTCACAATATATACACATATATCAGCTGCATATCAACTCAAACCCATCATATCAGCAAGCATATAAGTCGACTAGTGGCTGAGAAAGCATAAGAACTGATCCAACAACCATTCTTCAACCCAACTTCAATATAATCAAGGAATGAAACTCCACAACATCAAGTCATAACCACAACTGATCTCTGCCATTTTTGAATTCATAATCCATAATGAACTAAGAGAAAACTTACATCAAATCGAAGTTCTTCTTGCAAGGATTTCAGAAAATCTTTTGGGATCGAAATCGGATAATCGGAACAAAAGATACGGCAATTTGAAGATGAAGAATGAAACTTGGAATTTTTTTGTTCTTGCTCTCGGATCTTGTCTCTGAAATCTGATGAAACATGAAATCTGATGAAACATGATGGTATACACGTGAATAAGCTCAAGATTAACAAGTGTCCACCAAATTCAGGATTTTGCACTTTAGTCCTCCAATTCCTGCTTCTTTTCAATTCAGTCCTCAATTTATCATTTCTTTCAATTTCAATCCTAAATAATTTAAGAATATTAAAATTTAAATCAAAACTCTAAATATTCCCAAATTAAATATTCTCGGATTAAAATTAAATAAATTCGGGCGTTACAGTAACCCAAGAACAAAATCCATAAAAATGTCTACCCATGGTTCTTTATGTAACGACCCACTGTATCAAGACGTGTCTTTTCAGCGTGCTTATGTCCTCACTCACACGCACCCTGAAAAACTTTCCAGGGGGTCACCCATCATATAATTGGCCCAAGTCAAGCACGCTTAACTTTGGAGTTCTTATGTGATGAGCTCCCGAAAAGAAGATGCACCTTCTTGATATGAATAGTACATATGAAATCTTTTAAGCTCTCCTCAACCATCTAGTCCCATACCTACACAGTCTCAGAATCCATATCATTTCAGCACGGGATCGGTTCATTCATGTCTCCCTCCGCCTAGAAGCCTACTAGGAGCCGCTCATTGTCCGTGCAACCTCTTGGCACCGGCAATCACTCCCTGTCTCTTTAGCCCCGGCGTCACATGCCCACCAGCTTCCGCTTGGTTTGTCCCCGAACCATGCCGTACTAAGAAAGGTCGGCTCTGATACCATTTGTAATGACCCACTGTATCAAGACGTGTCTTTTCAGTGTGCTTATGTCCTCACTCACACGCATCCTGAAAAACTTCCCAGGGGGTCACCCATCCTATAATTGCCCCAAGTCAAGCACGCTTAACTTTGAAGTTCTTATGTGATGAGCTCCCGAAAAGAAGATGCACCTTCTTGATATGAATAGTACATATGAAATCTTTTAATCCCTCCTCAACCATGTAGTCCCATACCTACACAGTCTCAGAATCCCTATCATTTCGACACGGGATCGGTTCATTTATGTCTCCCTCCGCCTAGAAGCCTACTAGGAGCCGCTCATTGTCCGTGCAATCTCTTGGCACCGGCGACCATTCCCTGCCTCTTCAGCCCCGGGCGTCACACTTTAGGTACTGGAAGTGGAGTATATAACCCATGTGGTTGTGATCTAGTCTTTGCTTTTTTAAAATTCACAACCGCTCACACATTCGCTCAAAATCATGCTTCATATGTGGCCAATAAAAATGTTCATGAAAAATTTGATATGTTTTAGCCACTCCAAAATGCCCCATTAAACCACCACTATGTGATTCCCTAACAAGTATTTCTCTAATTGAAGACTTAGGAATGCATAACTTATCTTCTTTAAACAAGTAACCATCATGCATGTAAAACCTATCCATTGGACCACGCATACACGATGCAAAGATCTCACTAAAATCATCATCACTCGCATACAACCCTTTCACATGCTCAAATCCTAAAAGTTTAGAATCTAAAGTCTTTAAGAGCACGTATCTTCGTGACAATTCATCCGCTACTACATTCTCTTTACCTTGCTTGTAATTGATGACATAAGGAAAGGTCTCCACGAATGCTACCCATTTTCCATGTCTTTTATTCAACTTCTGTTGCCCCTTGAGATGCTTCAAGGACTCATGATCCGTATGAATCACAAACTCTTTTGGCCTTAAGTAGTGTTGCCACGTCTCGAGTACCCTCACCAACGCGTAAAACTCTTTGTCATAGGTAGGATAATTCAAGGAAGCTCCACTCAACTTCTCGCTGAAGTACGCCACTGGCTTTCCTCCTTGCGTCAAGAAACCTCCAATTCCTACACCTGATGCATCACATTCAATCTCAAAGGTATTAGTAAATTCAGGCAAAACAAGTAAAGGAGCATTAATTAACTTTTACTTAATAGTATTAAAAGACTTTTCTTGCTCCTCGCCCCAATGGAACGGAACTTTTTTCTTGATAACCACAGTCATGGGCACCGTCAATGTAATAAATCCTTCACGAACCTCCATTAAAAACTTGCAAGCCCATGAAAACTTCGAATTTGACCAATGGACGTAGGCGTCGGCCAATCCCAAATGGCACTCACCTTTTCTTCATCAACTTTCACACCTTGTGCACTCACAACAAAACCAAGAAACACGAGTTTTTTTTTTATAAAAAACACACATTTCTTCAGGTTAGCATATAAATGTTCAACACGCAATGTGATTAAAACAACCCTTAAATGTTCAACATGATCATCCAAGTTTTCCCTATAGACTAGTATATCATCAAAGTAGACAACAATAAACTTCCCAATATATGCACGCAAGACATGATTCATTAAACGCATGAAAGTACTAGGTGCATTAGTCAAACCAAAATGCATAGCCATCAATTCATACAAATCATACTTTGTTTTAAACGCAGTTTTCCACTTGTCTCCCTCTCTCATCCTAATTTGATGATAACCACTTTTAAGATCAATTTTTCTAAACACACAAGCACCATGCAATTCATCTAACATATCATCTAGTCTAGGATATGATGCATATACTTGATGGTAATGTTATTTATAGCTCTACAATCAACACACATATGCCAAGAACCATCTTTCTTAGGTACTAGAAACATAGGTACAACACATGGTGACATCGACTCACGCACAAAACCTTTATCTAGAAGTTCACTTACCTGTCGTTGCAACTCCTTAGTTTCCTCCGGATTGCTCCTATAACCCGAACGGGAATTGCACTCCCGGGTACCAAGTCGATTTGGTGCTCAATTCCCCTCAAATGTGGTAATCTTTGAGGTAGCTCCTTCGGAAATAAATCATCAAACTCCGGCAAGAGAAAAATAACATTGCTCGGAAGATCTCCGGCTATATCACTTGTGTTAAGGAGTAAATCCTTAGAAAACATCAACAAAAGTGGAACATGAGAATTCAAAACATCTCTCAACTCATTCTTTTGGGCTATATATTTTTTTTTCAACCTCTTTCCTCTCAATTTTTTTTGCATCTATCTTTTTATCATTCTTTTTTTCTAAGGTCATGTCAATTTTTTGTTCACTATTTTTTTTGGCCTCATCTCTCGTTTTCTTTTTCATGTGATCCTCCAACACTTGCTTTGGAGTCATAGGCAACAACACAATTTTTTCATTACAAAATAATATCTATTTTTAAACCCATCGTGCACCACTATCCTATCAAACTGTCACGGTATCCCCAATAAAATATGACACGCTTGCATAGGGACCACATCACACAAAACTTTATCAACATACTTGCCAATAGAAAATGGCACCACAACTCTCCTATTAACTCTCACCTCCGCACCGTCATTGAACCATTGCAACCTATATGGTTGAGGATGCTTCAAGAGAGGCAACCACAAGCATTAATAATCATCAACTTCTTATTTGGACATTGGCTAGAAATATGGTCAATGCCTTGACATCTAAAACATTTGATATCTCTAGATCGAGTACTACAAGTTTCATATGTACCTTTTACCACTTGCTTTGGTGCCTACATTTTGGTGTCAGGTTTTGGTTTGTACACCGGCTTGTTATCCTCCCGTTTTGCAACGTTTGGACGCCAAGACATTGACGATCCTCCACCGAAAGGTAATCGGCCAGCTCCTCTTCGCTTGAGCTGTTGTTCCACCTTCATGGCCGTCTGCACCATCTCACCCAAATGAATACAGTGACGAAGCTCCACTTGATCTTGGATTTCTCTATTAAAACCACACAAGAATCGAGTCATTGTAGCTTCATTATCTTCCTCAATGTTGGTCCGGATCATCGTGGTCTCCAACTCCTTGTAGTAATCCTCCACGCTCCTTGGACCTTGCCTCAAAGTTTGTAGACGCCTGTACATTTCACGATAATAAGTACAAAACTCTTCTTCATGACGCACTTCATCTTCTCCCACGTTTCGATAGGCGGCTCTCCACAACTCCTTCTAGTGGTCACTAATTGATCCCACCAGATTAATGCATAATCTACAAACTCAACCACTGCCAATCTCACTTTCTTAAGATCAGAATAGTGATGGTAATCAAACACAAACTCCACACGCTTCTCCCATTCCAGATAATCCTCCGGATCAGATTTCCCATGAAACGCTGGAATTTTCATCTTAATGCTACTAATATTCCCATCCTCCTTACTTCCATCCATATATTTTCCACTCATCGCTTCTCGCCTATGTCTACCCCCATGTACTCTTCTCTCCCCATCCCAATTTTCATCATAACTGTCCTCATCATCTTCAAAATCATTACCCTTTGATGAGTGTATTTTGTATGCATTAGTTTGTGATATTTTTATATCTATTTTGTGTGCATTCATATTATTTGTATGTGTTTTTATGTGTTTTAGTGCATGTGTGTGTATTTCACTCTCTAGGTTAATTTTGTAGGAAAATGTATTTTAGAAAAATGAATTACGGAGCAGCCTTGGTCAAAAATTCATTTTTAATTTTAGAAAAATCCAAATCCAATCTCAATTGTTCAAAATAAATTTCCCGATGTTTTGAAGCTTCTGTCCAAATTTCAGCTTGATCCGATGGCTAGAACATAAGTTATGAATTTTTCAAGAAACCTGCACGCGGGCAAGGATGTACGCACGGACCCCGTGCAAGGGTCCGTGCATCTTTGTAAAAAAATCAATGTTTCCAGTTTAATGCATGGACCTAGGAACGGACCCTTTCATGTCGCAAAATCAGAAAAATTAGAATTTTCGGGAATTAAAACTTTTAACTTTCCGGGCTTTATTTCTTGGGCTTTCAAAGACATATAAATAAGAGATTGTCAGACGTGAAAAGGGGGTTCAAGAACGCATAACGCAAAAGCACGGGGGGTGGCTGGGAGCAAAGAAGATTTCTTCACTTTCTCTTTCTTCTGTTCTTTCTTTTTATTTTTATTTTTGAATTATAATTTCAATTATTGAGTAGTTTGTTTTCAACCAAGACAGCGTGATTGGGCCGAACAAATTTATGTTGAAAACTTGGATGTTTGTTTGGGATTTTTCAGAGTTGATTTTATTTTATTGATTGTCAAATTTATATTTGTCTTGCGAATAGTTTGATCAACTGTTTTCTTGCATGTTAATCGATTCCAAGTCGATAGAGGAAGTTTTGATTTTGATAACTTTGATAATCAACATATTGTAAAACCGACTAGAAATAGAATTCGGTTTCAGTGTGCGGTTTGGGTGTAAACTGAATTTTCACAAATATTTAATGCATTCAAATTTGATTAGAATTACGAAAGATTAATCCGTCAATATTAAAATAGGTTTGATTGTCCTAGAAATAGTCCTTTGAACAAATGAGGAGAATTCTCGTGAATTAAGATTAAATCTGAGTCCTGAATCGACTACATGTTACATGATTTGTTCGGTACCTGCGTGTGTCTTGGTCGTCTCGTTTTAATTAAATTTTCCTTTCAAGTATTTTAATTCTTATTTCTTAATCAATTTTTATTTTTAAATTCTTATTTTATTTAAGTCAAATTGATTTTTATGATTTTGTCTAGATTAAGCTAAATAATTAATTCATGAGAATTGACTGAAGTCTCTTTGGGATCTATACTTGGACTCTCTGTCCACTTTAATATTACTTGACCTGATACGTTTGCCAGTAGATTTATATCACACCGATTTAGCCGGTCAAGTTTTTGGCGCCGTTGCCGGGGACTGTTCAGTTAATATTAGGATAGATTATTTTCTTGAAACTAGACATTTTTTTTCTTGCATTTTTTATTTTTAATTTTTAATTTTTAATTATTAATTATATATATATATATTTCTTACTTGTGAGGTACTTGGAGATGGATCATCGACAGGTATTCACAAGTTTTTGCCAGCAATACTTAGAGACATTCTATGCTGCTTGGGGGAGATTCAATGATTTGGCTAACAGGTTTCGATGTCATGATTTTTCGAACTACACTTTAACTCAAATTTTTTATGGTGGGTTGGATGAGATAACAAGAAGTTGGGTGGATTATGGAGCTTTGGCCACTGGCAGTCACTTGTTCAACAGAGATTACGACAGTGCAATGCACTTGTTAAATGATATGGCAGATTTCGACTACCATTGGCATTGTGATCCTTCACTGCAGGGTTAGAGTCACCAATATCCTTCAGATATCAACTTTAAAAATTTTGCGAACCAACCACCTGAGTATCAAGAAGAGTGTATAGGGCGTTCTGAAGATTATGTAGCTCAGTTGGAGAACATTGTGCGGCAACATACAAAGATAAATCAGTTCTTGGAATGCCACATCAACTCTTTGAGTACTCTGGATGAACAGATTGCGCTCTTTATAGAACCATCTTCTAAGATTCTCCAAAATACTGAAGCGAGTTGTGTTGATCAGTTATCATGGGCATGTGATTCTGAAGCAGTAATTGAGCCAGAGAAAGAAGAATTATTTTTTGAAGAATCTTCTTGTGAGGATGAGCCAAAAGTGATAGTTGAGGAGAAAGAAACCTTCACGACGGAAGACTTGAATTCGTCAATGGTTTTTCCATGTGCACCTCTTGAAGATCCATTCTTGACATTGATGCCAAATCCAAAATATTACATCCTCCATGAGTTTTAGCCTAGATTCGGAGTCTCCTTCCAAAATAATCAGTTCTTGAAGAGTATTGTTGGACCGACAAGCTTAAACTGCATATGTCACGCCAAGCTTGAGGGCATAAGAAATCAAAACCCATATGTAGAGTCGTATGATTCTTACTATGGGCGGCAGCCGCTCTTTGATGGTTGCTTCTGCATAGTCGGCTGTACACTATAAACTTAGCGCTGACTGGGAGGCAACCCAGTGTTCTTTTCCTTGCTCTTTATTTTAATTTTTGTTTATGTTTTTTTTTATTTGAATTTTGATTCTTTCCTATGCCAGTTTGTCATGTCTGCCGCTATACTCATTCTGCTATTGTCATCCCAACATATGCTGCCTAAGAGGAAGATGAAGAGGATTCTTATGACCAGAGGAGTGTTATTTTTGTTTTGTTTTCATTTGTTTGTTTTTCATTATGTTTATTGTTTCTGAAGCATTGAGGGAAATGCTTTGGATAAGTATGGGGGGGGGGGGGGTAGATTAGTTTTGTTTGTGTTGTGTTTTGCATTCATATGGTCTAGTTTATTGCATATAGTTCGTATTCATGCATCTCATTATGTTTTGTATTTATGTTGTGTGAATAAGTAGAATGATGAATGTTGGCCGATGATAATAGAGTTGTGAAAAAAAAACAAATTTGTTTTTGATAAAATGTTGCTTTTGATTGAACATGAGAAACTGTTGGTTGAATCGTGAATTTTTTTTAAGCATGCATGTTAGACTGGTGTAGTGTAGTGAAGTAATTGATGAAGTTTGTGTTTGTTTGACCATTGCACGGTAATAGGTGTTTGTTGATCATAATAGTGTCTTTGGATTCTTGATGATTTTAAGCATTGCATGTATGATCTTGGGCTTACCTACAATTTTTTGAAAAAAATCTTTTTGGTTGCTAAAGTTAACTCCATCTGGGTTACGAGCAAGGGATTAAAATCATAATCCCTTGTTTTTGACTAAGTATGCGGAGTCCACGGGGTTAACAAAAATTTTTAAACAAATTTTAAAATTACAATTCCATCTGGGCTTGGACAATGATTGAAATCCTAATTTTTGTTCCATAGTTAAGTTTGCGGATTAAATGGGATTGATGCTCCATCCGTGCAAGGGTCCGTGTATCTTCATAAAAAAAAAAATTGGCGTTTCCAGTTTAATGCATGGACCTAGGCACGGACCCTTATCCAGGGTCCGTGCATGTCGCAAAATCTGAAAAATTAGAATTTTTTGGAAATTAAACTTTTAACTTTCCGGGCTTTATTTCTTGGGCTTTCAAAGACATATAAATAAGAGATTGTCAGACGTGAAAAGGGGGTTCAAGAACGTTTAACGCAGAAGCACGGCGGTGGCTGGGAGCAGAGAAGATTTCTTCACTTTTTCTTTCTTCTGTTCTTTCTTTTTATTTTTATTTTTGAATTATAATTTCAATTATTTAGTAGTTTGTTTTCAACCAAGACGGCGTGATTGGGACAAACAAATTTATGTAGAAAACTTGGATGTTTGTTTGGGATTTTTCAGAGTTGATTTTATTTTATTGATTGTCAAATTTATATTTGTTTTGTGAATAGTCTGATCAACTGTTTGCTTGCATGTTAATCGATTCCAAGTCAACAGAGGAGGTTTTGATTTTGATCACTTTGATAATCAACATATTGTAAAACCGACTAGAAATAGAATTCGGTTTCAGTGTGCGGTTTGGGTGTAAACTGAATTTTCACAAATATTTAATGCATTCAAATTTGATTAGAATTACGAAAGATCAATCCGTCAATATTTGAATAGGTTTGATTTTTCTATAAATAGTCCTTTGAACAAATGAGGAGAATTCCCGTGAATTAATATTAAATCGGAGTCCTGAATCGACTACATGTTACAGATTTGTTTAGTACATGCGTGTTTCTTGGTTGTCTCATTTTAATTAAATTTTCCTTTCAAGTATTTTAATTCTTATTTAATCAATTTTATTTTTAAATTATTATTTTATTTAAGTCAAATTGATTTTTATGATTTTGTCTAGATTAAGCTAAATGATTAATTCCTGAGAATTGACTGCAGTCTCTGTGGGATCGATACTTAGACTCTCTATCCACTTTACTATTACTTGACCTGGTACGCTTGTCAGTAGATTTATATCACACCGATTTAGCCGGTCACCCTTCCTACTTTTATTTTTTTTCCACTACCACTACTCTCTTCCAATCTACTCATCCGCTCATGAAGAGGCTCCAACTCCGACCTCATCACTTTAGTAAATTGCCCCATCAACGCCTCCATTTGAACCTTGGAAATTCCTTGGTTCATACTCTCACTATTATCTTTATTAGGATTCATGGTACCTGCAAGAAAATCGTTAGTAATAAATTTTCTCACACAAGTTCTCACAGTTCACTCCAAACGAATCACTCAATCACTCTTTTTTTCACTCAAATTTGTGGTAAAGCCTTGCTTTGGAGAGTAAAGGATCAAACCTTCAAGTTCAAAACTTTTTGACGCTTGAAAATTGACTCACAAAGATTTCACAAACACAAGTAAGGAATTTTATGGACAAATTGACTTTGACTCGCACCAAAGGATGAACAAAGACAACGAAATTGGCCACAAGTTACTTTTCCAACTCTTTTTTTTTTCTAAATTTCGGTCTCCCCTTTTTTTTGACCGATTTCAAATATCTTTTTTTTAATTTTTGATTTTTCTCTTTTTTTAAAGTTATAACTTGTAGCACAAGACACGAGACTTGTATAACAAGTTTGAAAGAAATGACACTGAAATTTGATATGAGATAGACAAAGAACGAAGAATAAAGAATGAGGAACGAAGAAGAATATAGATTAAAGAAGGATAGGACTTACTTGAATCAAAAACCTTTTCTCTGATACCAAATGATATGAATCTTGTTGAGTAAGATTAGAAAACACGATTATAATTTAAATCGCACCCTCTAACCAATAATCAAAAGATCCAAAGAGTTTTTTCCAATCTTTGAAATAAGTAAAATTGATAGAACTTTGGATTTCCACCTTTAATTGACGGAACGATTAACAACAGAAATCACGACAATCGAAACCAAAGAAAACCTTCAGATAACTTGTATCTGACAATATTTAGTAAGAAGTCAATTGACAAACATCTTCAAGTAATGAAACTGTGAAAAGTTTTATTTGAAAAGCCAAAGCAAAGCTTTGAATAAAATTCTAAAGAGAATTTCAATAATGTTTGTATAAACTGAATCTGAATTATTATCAATGAAAATAAACAAAGTATTTATAGTTTACAATAAAAAATAAAAGATAATGCAAAATATTGCCTAAAGATATCAAAGATATCATTTAGAAAGTTTTCTAGTAGGCTTAAAATACTCAAATAATCATAAGTTATCAAAAACCCACCCACACACACAACACGTCGAAGTTTGTGTTTTTCCCGAAAAAACTCGCTCGCTCGAGCGGACACAACCCGCGCTCGAGCAAGAGGTACTCTGTCCCGCAAATTCACTTGAGTTCGCTCGAGAGGACACAACCCGCGCTCGAGCGAGAAATCCTCTGCCCGAAACTTTTAAGAGGCTCGCTCGAGCGGAAGAATAGTGCGCTTGGGCGAAAATCCTTCTGTCCGAATTTTATTTTCTTCATTCTTTTTGACTTCTAACACTTCAAGGACGCATAGGAAACTCCCAAATTGATCTTCAAGTGATCCAATTCCATCTTGATAATTTAACATCAATATTTGAAGTGCCTTCTTGAATTTGTTAGCTCGGCTCCTTGTTATTGGCCCACGTGGCAACTCCAATGGATCTTAAACTCCATTTGTCACTCGATCCACATGCGAGCTATCCATGATTGCATCAATGAGGGCTGTAATTGTTTTGACATGCATAGGTTCCTCTAGACGGGTACCAAGCCACTGGTGGGCAAAGAGTCAGCCGAAGTGGCAGAGGATTGGTTGGAATGCATGGAGGGCTATTTTCGAGTGTTCGATTCCACTGAGGAACAATGTATGGAAGCGGCGAATTTCCTTATTGAGGGTCATGTTTAGAAATGGAGGAAATCTGATTCTACTCCACTACTGCAGGCACAAGGTACGGTTACTTGGGCTGATTTCCGTACTAAATTTGCAAAGTTGTATTTTCCTCCAGCTCTTTGCCAAGCCAAATCCATAGAGCTTCTGTCGCTGAAGCAAGGGGGCATGATGATGGATGAGTACCAATAGAAGTTCTTCAGATTTCATCATATTTTACTCACATTCACTCCAGTTCCACAACAAAATATGATCATTTCCTATAAGGTCTGAACCAGGAGAATTTTGATCGGGTGTCAGCCTGTGACGATCCGACGTCCTATGAGAAACTGGTGAATTGTTGCCAAAAAATTGATATCAGCCTTCAGCGAGGTAAGACTTTGAACCCCACTCAGTATTCTGGTAAATTGGGGCCCCGGGAGCAATTTTTTAAGAATCCTTCTTCTAATAATTCCTCTGGGGAGGAGTTCATCGATTTGGTCATTTTAAGGGGCAATGCAACCATTGTGGGAAGAATCACCCGACTGACAAGTGTCGTAAAGCTACTGGAGCTTGCTCTCGTTGTGGGGAGGTCGGACATCTCAAGAAATGCTACCCAGAGTCAGGTGGGGGACAACCATCTACTATTGCATCCCATGCTACAGTGCAACAGAGGCAGTCAACGCCATCAGTGGGAGGATCTAGTCCTCAGTCCCGTGTACCGAGCCATATGTTTGCACTCCGACATGATTAGGATCTGTGATAAGTGCAATTTATGCACTTAATTTATATATGATTTGATTTTGCTTTTGTAATGTATTGAGTGGATTTTATGCGTACTAGTTATTGTTTTTGTGAGTTGCAAGGATTGGAAGAAAAGTAGCAAGAAGAAATGGAAAGATGAATTATGAGCAGCAACTTCAGAAAATTACTGGGAATATTTTAGACATCCAAATCCAATCTTCATTGTTCATAATAAATTTTAGGATGTTTTGAAGCTGCTGTCAAAATTTCAGTTCAATCTGACGATTAGATTGTGAGATATGATTTTTTTTTAAAATCGTCGCGCGCTGCAGAATTGCAAATCTGAGAGACATGTGCGCCCGCGCCTATTGCCGAGCGCGCTCGCGCTTCTCTGTGCATGAATTGTGCCGATTTTTGGGTTTTTAAAATACATGATTTGTCAAGCTTTATTTGGCGGGCTTCGAGGACATATAAAAAGAATTTTAAGGACACAATAGAAGAGGAGGAGCCGCCTACTTTTGAGAGGGGAATCACACGCACAAATTTGAGAGACTTGAGAGGAGAAGAAGCGGCACCCAAACAAGAGAACCACACACAACTACGCATTCAAGTAGGATTGGGACACAGATTTGAGACGTGAGAGCGAAAGACAAGGGATAATCAAATCACAAGACAGAGGACATTCATACTCATTAAAAGTGTCAATCGACAATCCATATGCTAGACTCTCGCAATCCCTCTCCACTAGTATATTGGGCAACTGTGACTCGGTCAATAGAACTTAATCGGCTTACAATGAAAGGCCTAGCTCATGGCTACAAACGAAGGATTAAGAATTCAAAAGAGGGAGTAAATGATGTTCAATCTCTAATTTTCACTCCTTTTGAATTAATTTATTTTTTTTATCTATGTCTGCAGTTTATTCACAGATCTTAAAGTTTTGAAATTGCAGACACAGTCGGGCTGAGGATTATAAACTAAGCACTGCTTAGGAGGCAACCCAAGAGTTTTAAGTATTATTCATTTATTTTGTTTATTTGATTTTCATGTATTTACTTCTTAAATTTTTGTCTCTTGTCATTTTTTATAGGATGTGCGGAGATGAAGTTTGGTGGTGTTACCCCTACTATACCCCAATGCGCTGCAAATGACAATGAAAAGAATGACGACTACTGATGGTATTTGTCACAAGTACATGCATTCCTTTGCTATTTCATTTGTTTATTGTACATTGAGGACAATGCACATTTTAAGTTTGGGGGGTGTTTGAAATTTTGAAAATTTTTGATGAGTTAGTTTGAGTTATAGGCATTATGTTGTAATTGTGTTGGCCTATGATAAAATTAATTTTTTGCGTTGAAAGATCAATGTTAGCTATATTTAATCTTGAGTTCTCATCCATATTCATGAATGCCTTGATTGTCTAGACCCTAGTGATTAGCGAAACTTTGTGATATTGTGAGTGAATTGGATGATTCAATTTTTAACTCTTGTGATTTATACATGAAACTGAGGTAGAATTCTACAAGCTTAGAAATAATTTAGGAAAATATATTGAAAGCTAAAAAGTTGCCAAAGCAACAAAGAATTTTTTTTAACAACTCCATCCGGGCTTAGAAAGTGATTGAAATTCTATTCACTGTTCCATGGCTAAGTTTGCAGATAAAATGAGGTTGATGCTCCATCCGTGCTATAGACGAGGGGATTGAAATTCGAATCCTATCTTTAGTTATAGTTAAGTCTGCGGGTAATTATTGGGGCAAAATAAAATTAAGTCGGATACAAAATCTGGTTCTTTTATGAAAAAATCTATGATATAAATTGAAAAGTCCTTTTGATCTTAGTGAGTAAAAGTTGAACTTGGTGGAGAGTGTTTTGAATCTAGAGAGTGGAATTGATGATTGTATGAAACAAACTTGTTACATTAGTGTATCGAAAGCTAGGTGGATAAAGATTGGAAAATCACACACACACACAAAAAAACTCTCGAGAAAATTAGCGGACATGTGTATTGAATCTTGAAATGTAAAAATTCAGATACCAACTATATTGCTCATTATTGTTTTGCTCGGGACTAGAAAAAGTCTAAGTTTGGGGGAATTTGATAAGTGAAATTTATGCACTCAATTTATATATGATTTGACTTGGATTTGGTAATGTATCGAGTGGATTTTATGCGTATTAGTTGTTGTTTTTGTGAGTTGCAAGGATTGGAAGAAAAGTAGCAAGAAGAAATGGAAAGATGAATTATGAGCAGCAACTTCAGAAAATTACTGGGAATATTTGAGACATCAAAATCTGATCTGCACTGTTCATAATAAAGTTTAGGATGTTTTGAAGTTGCTGTCAAAATTTCAGTTCAATCCGACGGTTAGATTGTGAGATATGATTTTCTGAAAAACATCGCGTGCTGCAGAATTGCAAATCCGAGAGACATGCGCGCCCGCGCTTCTCTGTGCATGAACTGTGCAGATTTTTGGGTCTTTAAAATACATGATTTGTCGGGCTTTATTTGGAGAGTTTCGAGGACATATAAAAAGGATTTTAAGGACACAATAGAAGAGGAGGAGCCGCCCACTTTTGAGAGGGGAATCACACGCACAAATTTGAGAGACTTGAGAGGAGAAGAAGCGGCACTCAAACAAGAGAACCACACACAACTATGCATTCAATTAGGCTTGGGACACAGATTTGAGATGTGGGAGCGAAATACAAGGGATTATCAAATCACAAGATAGAGGACATTCATCTATGGACGGAGAATCAACTCTACTCTATGATTTTTATTATCTGCCTTGATTTATTATGAGATTTTTGGACACGTCTATGTGTTTAATTATTTCATTATAAACATATTGGTTGTTTCTAAAGATTGACATATCTTGATTGGAGTTTCATGTTTTGATTATTATTTTTCCTATTATTATTTATTCTTAACAATTTATTTGTGTATTCCTGTTTTGATTGTCTTTCAATTACTTGATCACTAATTGAATTGTTATATTTATTTGAAATCTGGCACTCGTGAGAGGAGATTTTGAATAGGATCATAGTAAAACACAACCTAGGATTTTTGTAGAGGTCGGGAGGCCTACAAGTTCCTTTGAGGTCATTGAAAGAGAACCATAGACCTTGATAAATTATTTTGTTGTTTGATTTCTGATAGGGATATAGAAATTAGCATTAAAATAATAACATTTACTCGGTGCTCGGGAGAGGCAGTAAATAACAATTAAGGGTTCTTGGCCTATAAATTGGAATAGATGATATAATCAATTGATATGATTTGCATGAATAAAAATCGAGTGATATCTTGTATCTAGAACCCGTCTTAGATCGTGTACCCAAAGTCATCCTTCAAATTCTAGATTCTTTATTTTATTTTAGTTTATTTAAATTTAAAACTTTGATTTTCTAAATAAAGTTGAGATTATTTTAATTACAGGACTTGGTGTGAATATAAATTCTCAATCCTCGTGGGAACGATACTCTACTCATCATATATTAAAATTTGACATCGTGCACTTGCGGGCACAAAATTACGCAAGAATATGGTTGGGATTGAGACTATCATCACATGTACCTTTAATCTATGTCGTACATCTGCATTTTCTCTTATCGATACTGGTACATTGCATTCCTTCATTTCCCACCGATTTGTTAAGAGTCATCAATTACCCTATATTCCCCTAGACGTTGTACTTTCTGTTTCCACACCGACAGGTCAGTCAGATTAGCTAAACAACTTGTGGTGGATTTTCCATTAGAATTTGAGGGTAATATTTTGACGGCTAATTTAATGATCTTATCCATGGATGATTTAGGTTGCATCCTGGTTGAACATTTATCGAGCGACAGTTGATTGATACCAGAAACATTTGCATTTCCATCCGGAAGGTTGTGACAGTTGGTTTTTCTACGGAGAGAGAGCGCGACCCCCGGGGCCATTGGTATCCGCTCTGAGAGCCTGTCGTGCTTTAGAGTCTGGAGGAGAAGGCTAGCTAATCTATGTAGGAGATACAACCACCGGTAATGTTATTCTTGAGGACATACTAGTCATCACTGAATTTCCATATGTGTTTTCTGATGAGATTTCAGGTTTTCCCCCGGTTCGAGAGGTGGAATTCAGGATCGAACTTATGCCAGGGACAACCCCGATATCTAGAGTCCCGTATCTTCTGGCACCATTACAGATCTGTGAGTTGAAACAAAAACTGCAAGATCTATTGGAGAAAGGGTATATCCATCTTAGTGTGTCTGTGTGGGGAGCACCAGTCCTATTGTCAAAAAGAAGGATGTATCTATGCGTCTGTGCATTGATTACCTCCAGCTAAATCGGATAACCATAAAGAATATGTACCCTTTACCTCGTATTGATGATATGTTTGGCCAGTTTCAGGGTACTTTGGTTTATTCAAAGATTGATTTAAGATCTGGTTACCACCAGATGAGGATTTGTGAACCTGAAATTCCTAAGACGGTGTTTTGCACAAGATATGGGAATTAAGACATTCTAGTAATGCCATTTGGGTTGAAAAATGCGCCAGCTGAATTCATGTATTTGATGAACCATGTATTTCAGTATTTCTTGGATAAATTCGTTGTGGTCTTCATAGAAGATATCCAGATATATTCTAACAGTGTGGATGATCACGCAATACACTTGAGTATTGTCCTCTGGGTTCTGAGTGAGAACCAACTCTATGAAAAACTGAATACGTGTGAGTTCTGGATTGATCAAGTGGTATTTCTTTGTCACGTGATATCCAGGAAAGGAGTTTTCATCAATCCGAGTAAGATAGAGGCTGTATTGAATTGTCTACGTCCAACGTCAGTGGCTGAAATCCATAGTTTTCTTTGTCTAGTAGGTTATTACAGGAGATTTATCAAAAACATCTCTTAGTTGGCTAAGTCGTTAACACAGCTTACTCTGAAGGATGTACCATTCGAATGGTCATCAGACTGTGAGAGTTTCTTGGAGCTTCGTAGGCTTCTGAATTCCACGCCAACGCTAGCTCTACCGTCAGTATCAGGAGGATATGTTGTTTACACCGAAGCATCAAAGAAGATATTGGGCGGTGTTCTAATGCAAAATGGCCATGTCATTGATTATGCATCCATACAATTGAATAAGCACGAGGAGAATTATCCAGTCCAAGATTTGGAACTTGCAGCAATCGTGATTGCTTTAAAATTTTGGCGACATTATCTCTACGGAGAAAGATTTGAAATCTTTACGGATCACAAGAGCTTGAAGTATATCTTTACTCAAGAAGAATTGAATGGCCGACCAAATCGATATTAAAATAAATTACTGGCAAGCGTACAAAGTCAAGTAATAGTATATGGATTAAAGTCCAGATGTCGAACCCTCAAAGACTGTTATTTTGCAATAACCAAAATATATTTATTTTTAATTAATCTAGACTAGCGAATAAAAATGATTTCAGGATTTTAGCTAAGAAATAAAATTTTAAATAAAATCAATCAAATAAATCGCAGCAATAATTTCAAATTTTAATTTTATGACGAAAAGATTCGATCAAGGACTTACGTAGATACCAAACAAGTTATGCAAGAAGAAGCCGATTTAGAATTCAGATTTAAATCTTAAATTACGGTGAATTCTCCTAACTTGTTTAAAAGTCTATTTCTAGAAAAATTAAACATATTCAAATGTTTACGGATCAATCTTTCATAATTAAAATCAACTTTGAATGCATTTAGATTAGTGAGAATTCAGTTTGCCCCTACAACCGCACAATGAAATCGAATACTATTTCTAGTCAATCTAACCTTGTGTTGATTAATGAAGTGATCTAAATCAATTCCTCCTCTGTCGACTTAGAATCGATTAACATGCAAGTAAACAATTGGCCAGATTATTCACAAGAAAAATTTAAATTCAAAAATCAATAATCATAAAACCAAATCTCAAAAATCTCAATCAACATTCAAGTTTTCTACATAAACTTGTTCAGCCCAAGCACGCGGCCTTGATCGAAATAAAAACTACTCAATAAATGAAATCATGATTCAATAAAAGTTTTTAATCATGATCTAAAAATAAAAGGAAAAAAAAAAGAGAGAAGAAAAAGGAAATCTTCACTCCCAAAGCGTGTAGTAGCCGCCGCTTCTGTGTTGTTTCTTCTGCGATCCGGAACCCCCTAATATGCTCTTTTATCTTCTATTTATATGGCATGAAAATCCCACGAAATAAAGCCCACAAAATAAGATTTTTAATTTCCAAAATTTATATTTTTTTTTATTCTGCGATCTCTTGCTCGAGCGCATAAACTTGCGCTCGAGCGAGGCATGTTCTGCCGAAATTATTTTCACATTGTTCTAGGCTCGCTCGAGCGCATAAACGTGTGCTCGAGCGAGATGTGTTTTGCTCTGCAATCCCTCTTACGCACAACACAAGAGCAGATGCATAGATCATGGCGCAATTGCACTGCTTCTCTTTTTTCTTCAATGCGCAGAGGCGCTGTAGTGACCCTGCATTGAATTACCTACTAACTGCCAACTAATAGCATGCATTAAACTTAATAAAGCATGAATGCTTAACAGAGTAAAACGTGCGAAAACATAACCCATAAAAACAAAGCTTATTAAAACATATCCAGGATTATTATAGTAGTGATACAACCATATCGAAAAGCTTAAAATACAAATGTCTAAAATATTATACAGCTAAACAAATCCTGATGTATAAAATCCCCTGAAAAGCTCTGGTTCCCTAGTCCTGCCTCAAACTGCCGGCTCCGTCCATCCTGCGACTTGCCCCATCAAATAGGGTGTCCAAGATAACAACAAGGACGTGAGCTCTAACACCCAGTACATAAACATGAGTAAACATATGAATATGATGCATGAAATCGTAATGACTGGTAAAAGGTCATCTGATAATTCATGCTCAGTACAGACACCACATGAGTGATGTAACCTCGCGGATCAACCTCTGGGTACAACCACACTCGTCTAGAACACCAGAGTAGTCAGACATACATGTCCCCGCTGTTGCGGCACTCTCAGTGACAGAATAACGAGTATAGAGCTAAGTGGCTCTATAATCAGGTATAACAAGGTATTGGCTCAACGTGTATATGCACATGACATATGAATATGGAAAACGGTAAATCATATATCATGCCATATAATAATGCCAAATAAATGCAACATAAACATTTATACTCGCTGGAAATCACAGTTAATGTGTACGTACCTCTAGGCTAGTTCAAGTCTAGTAGGATTCTAGGTTCCAAGCCTATATTCCAAAGTTCACCATATCACTACACAAGTTCTATAAGCCTTAACTAAGCTAATAAATACTCACAAAACATAAATAGATTCTCGGACCATACCTTCGTCCGTAATAAGCCCTTTGGAGTCGCTAGTCCCGGATGACTATAACCACGCCTTGGTTATTCCAGAACCTTACTATAAATCGATAGGGCCCTCAAGTGTATAACTCACACTATATAACTGAAGAAGGAAACTCGAGAATTTGTAATTCAAAATTAATTATGAAGACCCCTATTTATAGTAAAATTCTAGTTAAAGTTCGGATCCTCCGAACTCGGGTTCGGATTGTTCGATCCAGCTCCATGTCTGCATGCAGAACACGTCGAGTTCGAACCATCCAATCGTCACTTCGGATCGTCCTAAGTGTCCTATATCCGGCACTTGTCAAAATCCATGGCTAAGTAATCCTTCCTGCTTGGGAAAGGGGAGTTCGGATCGTCCGATCATCACTTCGGATCGTCCGAACGTGCCTTCACTCTAAAGTCAACAAGTCCTCTTCGGATCCCCTGGACTACAGAGTTCGGATCATCCGAAGGCCTCTTCAGACCGTCCGAACTGGACCAAACATTGGAAACCCAATTTCTTAATTTTGATGTCCGATTAAGCTTTGGAATTGGTTAATTACTAACCCTTAATCATGTTTAACATATTATTATCTTAAAATGGAATCTGGGTTACTACAAGCGCAATGTCATGCGCAGAAGCGCACTCCTTCCCTCTTAGCTCGCGCAGAAGCGCCCTTCCTCACACAGAAGAGTCTTTTTTCTTTCCTCACCAAGCGCAGATGCGCAGATCATGGCGCAATTGCGCTTCTCCATTATTTTCAGCATAGCTGCTATGAGATGACTCACACCTCTAATATAATTAAATAATAAAGAAAAATGAGGATTTTAAAAAAAAAATTCAATGACCTATTCGAAATCATAATAAAAGTTGCACGAGTTTAAGAACCGATTCAACCCACAAACAGTAGTAAAAAGAAGTTAACGGGTTTACATGAAATAATTCAAATTCAAGGAAACACATCTTGCTAACTACTGGAAATAAGTAGATGCGAACACTTCATTATTACAACAACTTAAATACGGAAAACAACGAAATCAATGGTCATGGGTGTACACCGCCGGGTACCATCAACCCTGGTGATCCTACCCCTCAGTCGCTGGAAAATCATCCTCACCTGCACCAAGTAGATGTAGTGAGCCTAAAGACTCAGCAAGAATATGGGGTGAAGTAAAGAGTAATATATATACATGCACACACAAATAAAAATAATTTGTACTAAAAATACTTTGTGTCTTTTCTTAAAATAGACCTCCAACAAATGGAGTAACTTGAAAATATCTCATGCATGACTAAGTATAACTGATATAAACTGACTGAACTAAAATTGAATAAACTAAACTGACTGAAACAAATGAACTGTGAACTTAGATCCTTGATTGTAACCCTCTATTTTGATTGATCAATGGCTGCAGTATACTATGCCGGCAAGACGCCGAGATCTCTCCAGACGCGGCATTGCCCTTTTTATCTGATTTGGTAGGGGTTACGAGATTTCTCCCGGCCTCAAACTACCCGTCGTTTTGGTAGGGGTTCAAAGATGTCTCCCGTCCGCACACTACCCATCAGTTTTACAAGTGAGTCGAGGCATACCCCAACCGACATTGTCCGTATTGTCACAATCAACTCTTCTTGTTCAAAATATTTTCTTTCTTCCTTTCTTGACTTGACTCAAAGACTTAGCATGCATTTATGGAAATGAATTACTTTATAAATATTTATTAGATTCTCATATAAATGAGTCAAAATGGTTGACAAGGATGGTGATCTAGGAAGCAAACCATAGCTAAGAATCTAGGCCCTAAACTTGCATTTAGGACATAATCAGAGCAGTTCGCCCGCAAATCTTATAACTTAATCAATTTTTAATCAAAATGACTTCCGCTTAAAACCACGGTTCTCTCACACCTCAAACTACATAATGATGTCATCTCAAGGAACCACCATCAAACAATCATTCTATATGACCAAGTTTCCGAACAGCAACCTTAGACATCTAAAAGTTCTGCACTTCTATTATCAATTTCCTAGAACTCAAGGAAAACTCAACCAAATAGATTTCCGCTTCAAACTTCATTTCTCTAACACTCTAGGCTACCTCCAGGTCCGAGACCTTCACTAAATCATGATTTTAACCCTGCCTTAAATGTTCGTTTCCAGACAGCCCACTTGACAAAATTCTGCTCAACAATTCCTAGCTCATCTCCCTTCCAAGACTTAGCCATTGGACTCCCATGTTCCCAAACTATAAACTAAGACCAAGACCAATTCTTAGACCCTCTCAAACCCATAAGACCCAACACTTTACAAGCCTAACTTATCTAGAAAATCAGCCCCTGCCCTGCCATCAAAACCGAACCCAACATGACTCAAATTCGATAGCCCTTCATCTCCAACTTGCTAGCTATCTTCAACACATCCTAAGCACTACCATGTGAGCTAGATTCTCACCCATGGTAGCCCCTAATCCACCATCCAAATAATACAAACAGAAAAAAAATCGAACCAAGCACATGCTCAAAAAATTCTGAAAATTTTGAATTTAAGGGGCATCAATGGAGACATAATCAAACTTCTAACTCCACTCAATTCCAACAATAAAATGCAATAATAGATCAACATAAGCATGAACAAAGCAAAATATATGCTGAAATTTTGAAATATAGCTCATAAAATTTTTCAAAAAATCGAAACGCATACAACATCAAACACATGACATAATAATCTACTTGGTGGTCAAAGAACCCATATTCTTTCCTAGGCTAGAGAAAATTCAAAATAAGGAACTCGTAAAAATTGGAAATCGAGCTAAAGAAAAGTGGGAACCAGCTCGTTCAGCTCGCCTATAGGAAGGCTTCACCAGACTGGTGGATGGCGGCGGCGGTGATGGGGTTGTCGGCGGCGGTAAGCTAGAGGAGAAGGGGATGAGATGATCACATTCTAGGTGAAAGAGGGAAGAAACGTGAGTTTGGGGCTAGGTTTTAAGGGTTGGATTTATTTTTGGTGTTGTAAAATGTGTTTTAAGGCATTTTTTGGTTTGATGTATTATTAATCTATGTATAACTTATCTCATCTAATTTCGCGTTATTCTCATCATATTATTTATCCATATATTAATTATTCATTTTACATCAATTAAATCAAATAAATTATAATCAATCCATCAAATCAAATAATGTATTAACTATTATTTCTTATTTATTTTTAATTACATTATATTACTTATCTATGTATTACTTATCTTATCATTCAAACCAAATAGTGCCTAAGTGTATATGTGGGTGTGTGTGAGATTTAAAAAGAAATGATACTTACTTATAAAAAGTGCTACTCAACTTAGCAATTTATGGTCCTAAATTTAATTGCACCTATAAAATACACAAGTTAGAAAATCCCAATTTAAAATATTAAATTGTATTTTTACTAGTTCGGGTTTAAAAATGCTAATTTTTGAAAAAAAAAATTAAAAATAAGCTATAGAATGCGGAGAAACGATTTTTTACACCCAGAAAATTCTAAAATCAACCCTACATCTAATTTCCTCAATTCTTACAAAAATTTAATCTTGAAATAAAATTTAGGAATTAACCGCCGAAATCTACCATCGCCTAAAATCGGAAACCGAAAAATACTGAACTCAATAATCTCATGAATAATTAACTAACTAAAAAAATATATTCGAGCAACTTATACTTTAAAGAAATTTAAAGCAACTAACACCAAGAATTAAAATTATAAATAATAAAACAAATTTAGGCATAAAATTTAAATTAAGGAATTCCAGGCGTCACATGATAGCTTTTGTTTCTTCTTCAAAAGATGCTACTCCTTTCCTTCTTCATATCTGCTGCGTAGCTTCATTAGCACAGAATTGCTTCTCTTTTAACTCCAGCGCTGCATTTATGATCAATCATGTTCTTCATCAAGCGCAGAAGGAAAATCACATGGTGCAGACGCGCATCTCATTCCCAGCATAGGAACATCTTCATGGCTGCTGCTGCTCATCATTATTTCTTTTCTTGTCTATTTTTCCTTCAAATAAAACTCGAAGAGTGAAATGCAAATGCATGAAATAAATTATAAATAAAACATGTAAAAACACACATGAGACCATATGAAAGCATGCCAAATAAACCTAAAAATAACACAAAATAATGCACACAATATGCACTTATCAACTCCCCTATACTTAAACCTTGCTCGCCCTCGAGTAAGACTAACAAAAACAATCATGCAAACACAAACATAAGTGAGGACGAGTCATGAAATTACAGTCTCAGAGAAGTTCCAACACCAACAAAACAAAATCCACAAATGCTCTCGAATTTCCATAACACACCATCAGTTTAGCGTGAACGTGTGTGTGCCATGTCATTCCAGTTACATGCAACTTAGACAGAATCAGTTTCAAGACTGCTTAGCGACCTATGACAAATCAATGTAAGTATCACAATCAAGTGCCCCTTCATCCCAACAATCTCAAACAACAATACAACTCTCTTCAGATAGATTATGCCCCTCTGGATTTTACACCCAGTTTTTTCTTACGCCCCAATAATTACCCGCAAACTTAGCTATAACTAGGATAGGATTCGGATTTCAATCCCCGCGCCTATAGCCTGGATGGAGCTACAATCCCATTGAACCTGCAAACTTAGCATGGAACAGTGATTAGGATTTCAATCACTCTCCAGGCCTGGATGAAATTGTTATTGATTTTAATTCAAAATTTTAAAATTTCAAATTTTTTACCCCTTTTAATCCGCATACTTAGTCAAGAACAAGATGATTAGGATTTCAATCTCTTTCTCATAACTCGGATGGAACCAAATTTGTTTTCACAAAAATTTTCATAAAAATTTTAATAGGTGCGCCCAAGATCGTACGTGCAATGTCATAAAATCATTGGAACTCAAAAGACACTATCAAAATCAACAAACACCTATTGTCGTGCAATGGTCAAACAAACACAAATATCTTCAATTAAATCGCTGCATTTCACTGGTCTAACATTTGTACTTAAAATTATTCACGGTTCAACCTACGGTTTCTCATGTCAAGTCCAGAGCAAAAACAAATTTTTTTTCACAAAAATCATAACTTCATATCATCATTGGCTCCCATTTATCATCATACTCAACACACATGCAAACAATCACAAAAACAAATGAGAAGAAAACATAAAAAAAAATGATTACGAATGCAACACAAACCCAACAACAATAATAAAATACTAGACTACCCCCATACTTATCCAAAACATTTCCTTCAATGCTTTAGATATCATGAACAGGATGCATAAACAAACAAACACACGAAAAAAAAACAACACTCCTCTGGTTTAAACATCCTCTTCATCCTTGACATTCTGGTGGAACGACAACATCAGGTTAGGTATAGCGGCCAGCCACGACACTGGAATGGGAAAGGAGCAAAGACAAAAATAAAAATAAAAAATAAAACAAAAATGAAGTAAAATAAAGAGCAAGGGAAAGAACACTGGGTTTATTCTCAGTCAGCGCTAAATTTATAGTCTATTGCCTTACTGTAACCCCCTTTTTAATTTCATGGCGGATCATCCATGATCGCGGTTATATGCCTATCACTATCCCGGCTTCCTCCAACTCCTTTAGCAGGATATTTTTGATCATGTGGCTGCGAAACGGCATCATGGTTGTCATTTCCCTGCATAAATTCTCCAACACAATTATTAACAACATCAATCGCAAAGCAAGATTTCTCAATTGGGTTAACTCTAACCGACTGCAGCATATTAAAAACCACTTGCTCATCATTCATTCTTAACACTAACTCCCTCTTTTTGACATCAATTAAGGCCCTACTAGTAGCAAGAAACGGACGCCCTAAAATCATAGGAACCTCATAATTCTAATCCATATCAAGAACGACAAAATCAATAGGGAAAATTAGCTTATCCAATTTAAATAAGACATTCTCCACTACACCTCTAGGATATTTGACAGAACGATCTGCAAGCTTAAGAGAGATGGTAGTGGGTTCAATTACCCCTATACCTAATATCTTAGCAAGTGAATAAGGCATAAAATTGATATTCGCCCCTAAGTCACACAATGCATTATCAATAGAAAATTGACTAATATTGCACGGTATAGAGAAACTCCCTGGATCCTGAGATTTTTGTGGGAGCCTATTCTGGATCACCGCAGAGCACTCCTCATTAATTGTTACTTGCGCCAGATCGTTCATTTTTTTTATTCTTTAGTAAGTCCTTCAGAAATCTGGAATAATTCAGCATCTGAGTTAAATCATCTGCAAAAGTATGTTAATATGCAATTTCTTGAAAATTTCAAGAAACTTTTTAAACTGATGATCAAACAATAGTTGCTTAGCTAGCTAGGGGAAAGGTAAAGTAGACATATCAACATCAGCATTAACATTAGAATCTACTTTCTTACATGTCTTACCTGTAGGCAATGGTTGTGCGAAGTTGCGCTTATCCTCTTTTTTCTCATGTCGATCTTTATCGATCTTCTTCTCGGGTACTTCAGATTGTGATCTAGTCACGACCATGATGGCATTCACATCCCTAGGATTTGTTTCAGTGTTTCTTGGCAGTGAACCAGGTTCTGTTGTCAAAATTTGGGTTGTTATCTGAGCAATCTGAGTCTCCAACTTTTGCAACATAGCTTCATGATTCTGCAGCCTTGCCTCGGTCCTAGCAACATATTTCATCATAATCTCTTCAAAACTCGACTACTTCTCCTCTTTCTTGGGCTGCCAGCCTTGGTTGAAATTTTTGTTGTATGGATTGTACAGCTGCCTCCCTTGGTTCCCTACAAAATTTTCCACATCAACTTCAAATATTTGTTGTTCCTCTGGCATATTCCCCTGTACTTGATTAACTGGCGCTGCTTTCATTAGGATCATCTGGTGTGTGAGAGCGTCAATCTTTGCATTCAGGGCCATTAAAACATCGACCTCTATAACTCCAGCCTTCTTCTTCTTCTTCTTCTTCTTCTTCACATTTGGACATCCTATATTACTCTCTACCATATTGCCAATGATCTCCCATGCGTCTGCTGGAGTTTTCCTGAACAAACTTCCATTAGTTGCAACATCCAACATAGAACGCACTGAAGGATCAGATCCATTATAGAGCGTCTGGGTTTGTTGGATTTGGGTAAGATTATGCTGAGGACACATCCTCAAAATCTTCTTGAATCTTGTCCAGGATGAATGTAGAGACTCCCCATCTTTCTGCTTGAAAGAAATAATATCAGAAAACATTTTCGCCATCTTTTAGGTGGGAAGTACTTGTTCAAAAAAAATTTGAACAAGCGGGGTTCAGGTAGTGATGGAACCAGTAGGTAGATCATCTAGCCACTCGAGAGCATCTCCTTGTAGAGAAAATGGGAATAACCGTAGTCTCACTAAATCAAATTTAACCCCATTAAATTTAAATGTGTTGCAAATCGACAAGAATCGCTCCAGATGAGTGTAAGGATCCTCCACAGAAGTGTCTCCAAAAAGTGCTTGAAGCTGGATCATCTGAATAATATAGGGCTTCAGCTCAAAAGTGTTCGCCTCAACAGCAGGGCGAACGATGCTAGATCCATAGCCTTTAACTAGCAAACGGATTAGTTCAAGAACCGTTATATTATCCGCCATCTCTTCTTCTGGCTCTGACTCTGATTCGAGTTCAAGATTAATAACTCTTCTAGCTCTCCGAATTCTGCTGAGTGTGCGTTCAATCTCCAAGTCAAGTGGAACGAGATCTTTGGAAGATCGTGTGCTATGCATACACAGACAGAACGTATCTGAAAATCAAAGATAGAGGGAAATATTAAGAATTAAAATAAATAAATACTAAAAAAATAATAAAAGTCTAGTCTGAAGTAAAATAAAAATTTTGATATCACAAACAGTCCCCGACAATGGAGCCAAAAACTTGACCGACCAAATCAGTATTAAAATAAGTTACTGGCAAGCGGACCAGGTCAAGTAATAGTATATGGATTAAAGTCCAAATGTCGAATCCTCAAAGACTGTTATTTTGCAATTAGCAAAATATATTTATTTCTACTTAATCTATACTAGCGAATAAAAATAATTTCAGGATTTTAGCTAAGAAATAAAATTTTAAATAAAATCAATCAAATAAATCGCAAAAATAATTTCAAATTGTAATTTAATGACGAAAATATTTGATCAAGGACTCATGTAGATACCAAACAAGTTATGCAAGAAGAAGCCAGTTTAGAATTCATATTTAAATCTTAAATTACAGTGAATTCTCCTAACTTGTTTAAAGGTCTATTTCTAGAACAATTAAACCTATTAAAATGTTGATGGATCAATCTTTCATAATTCAAATCAACTTTGAATGCATTTAGATTAGTGAGAATTCAGTTTGCACCTACAACCGCACAATGAAATCGAATACTATTTCTAGTCAATTTAACCTTGTGATGATTAATGAAGTGATCTAAATAAATTCCTCCTCTGTCGACTTAGAATCGATTAACATGCAAGTAAACAATTGGCCAGATTATTCACAAGACAAAGTTAAATTCAAAAATCAATAATCATAAAACCAAATCTGAAAAATCCTAATCAACATGCAAGTTTTCTACATAAAAATTTTCGGCCCAAGCACGCAGCCTTGATCGAAATAAAAACTACTCAATAAATGAAATCATGATTCAAGAAAAGTTTTTAATCATGATCTAAAAATAAAAAGAAGAAAAGAGAGAAGAAAAAGGAAATCTCCACTCCCAAAGCGTGTAGTAATCGCCGCTTCTGTATTGTTTCTTCTGCGATCCGGAACCCCCTAATCTGCTCTTTTATCTTCTATTTATATGGCTTGAAAAGACCATGAAATAAAGCCCGCAAAATAAGAGTTTTAATTTCCGAAATTTCTATATTTTTTTTTTGATTCTGCGATCTCTCGCTCGAGCGTATAAACTTGCGCTCGAGCGAGGCATGTTCTTCCAAAATTATTTTCACACTGTTTCAGGCTCGCTCGAGCGCATAAACGTTAGCTTGAGTGAGATGTGTTTTTCTCCGTAATCCCTCTTACACACAGCACAAGCGAAGATGCGCAAATCATGGCGCAATTGCGCTGCTTCTCATTTATCTTCAATGGGCAGAGGCGCAATGTCATGTGCAGAAGCGCACTCCTTATTCACTCTCAGCTCACGCACAAGATCCCTTCCTCACGCAGAAGCGTCTTCTTTCTTTCCTCACCAAGCGCAGATGCGCAGATCATGGCAAAATTGCGCTTCTCCATTATTTTCAGCAGAGCTGCTATCTTTTGTTTTTCTTCAAAAGCTGCTACTCCTTTCCTTCTTCATATCTGCTGCGTAGCTTCAATAGAGTAGAATTGATTCTCTTTTAACTCCAGCGCAACAGCTATGATCAATAATATTCTTCATCAAGCGTAGAAGTGATCGAGCTAATACTAACACTTAAATTCAATATAATTATTCCATACTTTCGCTCGAAATTATCGCAAGTGCACGAATCAAGTTATAGTAAAGTTTACTGAGTAAGAGTATCGTCCTCAGGGACTATTTCAATGATAATTTATTTATTTATTTTCTCTACCAAAGTAACGAAAATTTGGAGAATGATTATAACTAAAATTATAAACTAATAAAATAAATTCAAACTACATAAATTAAAAGACCTTATACTAGACCGATGCGAGTATTATGATCTAATACTCTGTTCGAGTTGGTTGAAGCTGTGCATCAAACATTGATGATTGATCCAATGCATTTTACTCTTAAATTTTCAACGAAATATTCCTTCATGGAAAATTCATCTTGGCATGAAATTGAAGTGAATCTTGTCGATGATAATGTGCTGGAGTTTATGATGCAATCTCCCAATATACGTATATTGCATTTGTATGTCGAAGCAAACCAAATTGTCCATCACGTTGGTCATGTCGGCCAAGAATCAGATATTTTACACGTTACTGAAGGAATGAACAACATGTATCTGCATCCTGAAAGTGGATCGTGGGAACAATATATCGCTGGCACATCCAAACCCGATCCTGCAAATTGGCCACAAATGACATGTGGCTGGTAACAAAATGATGGTGCAACAAATTGGAATTCAGAAAATCCAAATTTTGCGCCACGTTTTGATGATCCTAGTAGTGAAAATGGAGATGTTCAGAGAAGCGATACGGAGCCAGAGATGTCATACGGGGAGTCTGAGGAAGACGATGATGACGATGATGATGTGGAAGATGTGAATATTTATGCAAATGCTGATTAGGGAACGTCATCTCGTCCACCATCTCGTCAAACATTACAAAGGCAAGTTGTTCCATTCCTTTCTACCACTTCTGATATGCCATCTTTTTTCAATACATATTTTTGAGAAGAGATTCCTGATTCTATTGACATACCTCATGGCATGCGAACAAGTTACTATAATGAGGAGAGGGGAGAACTATGTGTAAACATGGTTTTCAAAGATAAGAAAGATCTAGTTGCATCTGTGAAGGATTATTCGATCAGAGTTTCCAGGAGTGAGTATCGTGTTGTTGAGATCACACACATTTTGTGGAAAATACAATGCAAAAATGATTCTTCTACCGTCAGATGTCGTTGGGGTCTTCGAGTTTCTTTCAAGGAAAAAACAGGTTATTGGAAAATAACCAGATATGGTGGGCCTCATACATGTATATCTACAAACATTGGCATAGACCATCACAACTTAAATAGCGATATGGTTGCAAATACGCTATTGTCCATTGTACGATGTGATCCTTCGTACGAGATCAAATATATAATAGAGAGCGTGAAAGATAAATATGGATATCGAATATTGTATAAAGGTGTGGCGGAGTTTGAAATGCGCAGTGGAAATTGTTTATGGAACCTGGGAGAGCTCTGTGCAATTGCTACCGAAATATATGCGTGCTCTTTGCAAATACAATCTTGGAACAATTATCGACTGGAAGCATCTCAGAAACAATGAGAAATAAAAACATTGAACTATTGTTTTTGGGCGTTCAAGCCGTGTATTGATGGATTTCGAAATTGTCGAAAAATCATTAGTGTCGACGGTACACATTTGTACACAAAGTACAAACATAAAATGTTGATAGCTGTTACTCTGGATGCGAACAATTAAGTGCTACCACTGGCTTTCGCAATCGTGGATGAAGAAACATCTGATTCCTAGAAATGGTTTTTGGAGAATGTTGGCTGACATGTCGTAAGTGATGAAAATGGTGTGTGCCTAATTTCTGATAGGCATAAGGGAATTGTGCAATCAGTTGAAGATATGCCCTATTTCAAACCTCCACAAGGTGTGCATCGTTTTTGTTTGAAGCACGTGTGCTCTAATTTTAATATCAGGTTCAAAGACGTGCATTTGAAAGATTTATGCTGGAAAGCAGGGAGACAACATCAGATTTGTAAATTTGATGCAACAATGGAGGCAATCAAGAACAAAAACATTTTGGCACACAGATATTTGGTTGGAATATCGAAGGAAAAATGGAGTATGTCCCATGATGGGGGTTGGCATCGTGGAGTGATGACAACCAACATGTTCGAGTGCTTAAACAGTGTATTAAAGGGATCTCGTAGACTGCCTATATCTTCAATAGTGAATTTGACCCTTCTGAGATGCGTCCAGTACTTTATTGAACGTGTGACAAAAGGTCAACGTATGGTTGAGGACAATCAACTGTGGTCGGATTATGCATGTCGAAAATATGAAGAATGGGCGAGAAAATCCAACGAACATCGTGTTGTGAAATATGATGTACGATCGCAAGCTGCTCAGGTTGCAACTGGAGGAAGGCCAAGTCGCGGTCAACACATACAAGTGGTGAAAATATCAACTACAGATTGTTCATGTGGTAAATGGACAATTTTTGGCATCCCATGTTCTCATTTTATTTGTACCACGAAATGGCATTCTTTAGATCCCACAACACTTGTGCAGTCATTGTACAATATATCTGAGTACCTCGCCACATATGAAGGAAGATTTGAACATCTTGCAGATGAACGATATTGGGATCGGCCTACATTTAAGTTGCAACATAACCCGGTTAGACGTGAAAGAAGAAGAGCTAGTAGGGATACAAAGACTCGTTTGAGAAATGATATGGACAGACCCGTAGCGAGAGAGAGACAACAACGAAGACCGAACAGGTAGAAAATTTAGAAATTATAATTTGTCGCTTTCATATTTTCTTATGAAATATATTTTTACATTAAATATATATTTTTATATATTTTTTATTTCAGGAACATTGGATGAAAGTGGCATGTGGATGAGGACAAAAAGTTTAAAACAACAAAATGTTTCTAAATAACATATGGATTTGGTAGTTTTGGTTAAATAATGTATAAATTTAAAATATCCATGTATTTTATATTGTTGGTTAGAACGTGTTTATGTATTTTTTATAATTATTATTACTAATCAAATTGCATATAATAAATAATAACATATTTTTAAATGTCAATACACGAATAAATTAACTCTAAATCAATAAATAGATATATGAATCAAATTCCAAAACAACAAAATAAATCACGATTGTTCATGACAATTACAATTATACAAATGACCACCGGTTTCACAAGCAGGTGGTCTACGTCTTCGTTGTCCTCTATGCACTACAGGAACATCAAAAATTTCTTCCCTCCTCTCTTGTTGCTCATCTGAATAACTAGGAAATATTACAGGTGAAACAACGTTTCTCTCAGGAGCCAGAGTATTACGTTGATCAGGTTGCTGCTAGTTAACATTAAGAAGATCTGTAAAATTTTGAATATTTTCCCAAAATGGAGTCTGATAACCGGCATCAACATATGATCCAGATGGTCCTGCATTGTACAACCCAATAGATGGCCCAGTATTATACAACCCGCTGGATGACCCTGCAGTAATCCACCGGATTGTCCGATATTTTCAAATCCACCGGATGGCCCCGTATTGTACAACCCACCAGATGGTCATGCACCATAAAACCCACCAGATGGTCCTGCACCATAAAACCCGCCATGTGGCCGAGGATGAACAAACCCGAATGATGATTGTTGTGAATCAGGAGATGGCGTACTAAAATTTTGTGGAATATTATTTTGTCCGCCAACATCTAAATTGGGTGGATATGGCCAGAAACCAAGCCCAAAGACTATAGGCGATATAATGAGTACAGTAATGCGCTCAAACCATGGAAAATAATCATCATCGGTCTGCTGATTAGATCTTTCATGTCGATCGCCTCGAGCAACATGATTCAATTTGTTATTCCAAGAATTTATAGCATTTTGGTGATGTTCCCTCTAATCTGTGTTGCGATGACCTATTCTACTAATGTTATGTAGGTCATAGTAGTCAACTGAAGGTCTTGGAACAGATTGACGCATTTTGAATTGCCTCATCACTCGGTTTGGACGATGCATCTCCACAATTTCAAAACATATTAGAGGACAAACACATCGCCAGATTCTATTATCGTATGCATCAATGACCAATTTAACATCTGAATCTTTTTTGTTGTAAACTATCCAGTTAAACTGCATAATAATAATATAAATAAATATTTTTTAATTAATAAATATAAATTATTTAAATATTGTAAAGTTTCAATAAGCCAAATAACACACCTCGTCATTATTCATACGATCAAAACTATCTCTTATAATTCTAAGAGCGTATGTTAGTGTATGAGTATAACGAAACACATTTAACCACCTAAAAAAAAATATTATTATAGTTATGAGAAAATAAAGTTATAATTTATATAATGATACTAAGTTTTTAAATATTACCGTGCACCATAAGGAGCAAATGGAATATTTTCATCTTCTGTATTTTGAGGCACAAGAAGATATAATCCATTCAGATCAGGGTTAACAAATTTAATTCTGCTCCATGCCCATATCTGTCATTAATAATGAATAAAATCAAAAAATTATTAAAATATGATATGATATTATATCTCAAAAAAATTTATTTTATACCTGAAGGATATATAGAGGTCCACTTATTTGTAGTTTTTCCTATACGTGTGGCATTGCATAACTCACGATATAGGAACGCCAAAACTGCACTTTCCCAACTGTAAGATCTGATGTGATTAATATCCCGGAGTAGTTGCAAAAAAATAAGTCTAACAGATCCTCCTTGATAATCTGGAAACATGATTCCTCCAATAATCATTAATGCAACACAACGGGTATATTTTACGACATCATCTTTTGGACTATTATCATTGATAGGTGCAGCCGTGCAATGTTCATATAAAGAGGTCATCGACAAGTGACCACCTTTGAAATGTGATGTCAGTGGCGTAAATCCCAACAAATTCAAACATATATGTTGTCATTCTTCAACTTTGTGTGAAGCATCTATACCAGTTACTGGCTCACCATCAATAGGCAGACCCCAAATAATGGAATTATCTTGTAAAGTGATGGTTGTTTCACCACATCTAAAATGAAACGTGTGTGTCTCACGTCGTCATCGTTCAACAAGAGCAGTAATCAAATGATTATCATAAATTCGAGACTCACACATCAAAACATCATATATCCCCATGTAATTTAAATATGTTATATCACACGACTGTGCAAACCATTTTCATTATATAAATCCCAAATCAAATTATCTGATCGTTTGACTCTAATTATCTTATCAACATTTTCTGTAGAAACTGTTGACAAAATATGTGTTTCTTGTAAATATAGAACACTGAGATCTTCTGGCTCTCGATTTGTTGTCATCCTGACAAAATTAGTTACCATAATTGATCAAAAAATAACCTAACAATATGAAATCCCGTGGTATAATAATATGATAATAAAAAATAGTGATATTTATTTATATATATATATATAAATATTTAAATATATATATATATATATATAACTTGGTTTTTTAAAATATTCTATATAAATATAATTTAAATAAAAATATAAATAAATATCTATATATATATATATATCGTAAATATAAATATATATATACACGTATATATTTATACACGATACATATATATAAATATAAATATATAAATAAATATATATGAATAAATATATATATATACATATAACATCACATCGCATATAATATGAGTGTTCAAAATATAAAATATATATATATATATATAACTTGGTTTTTTTTAATATTCTATATAAATATAATTTATATAAAAAATATATATGTATATACTCGATATAAGATATATATATATATATATATATATATGAATAAATATATATAAAAATATCTATTTATCGTATATATATTTATATATATATAAATATATATATACATATACATGATACATATATATAAATATAAATATATATATATAAATATATATAAATATGTAAATAAATATATATATATATATAACGCCACATCGCAAGATAATATGAGTGCTCAAAATATGAAATCTCTATATATATATATATATATATATATACGATATATACACACGTATATATTTATACACGATATACGATATATATATATGAACATTTTATATACAAATATCGATTTATCGTGTATATATATATATCGTATATATACACATATAAATATCGTGTATACATATATACGCCACATCGCAAATAATATAAATGCTCAAAATATGAAATTTATATATTTTTATATATATATATATACAATTTTGCTATCCTGCCCACTTACCGTGCCCACCTAATGTGCCCACCATGAGGTGACACTCAACTATTGGATGTGATGAATTATGCGTCCAATAGTTCAGTGCCACCTCATGGTGGGCACATTAGGTGGGCACAGTGGGTGGACAGGATAGCAAAACTCTATATATATATATATATCGTATATATACACATATAAATATCGTGTATACATATATAAATATAAATATATATATATACACATATAAATATCGTGTATACATATATAAATATAAATATATATATATATATATATATATATATATATATAATAATATAAATATATTTGATATATATCTATATATATGAATATATACACAATATATATATAAATAATATACGACAATTACGCATATATAAAACATAATTTTGAATGTAAAATTACGCATATACGAAGACGAAAATTGAAGTCGATGAACGAGATATTTGGAGAAGAGATTAGGCGAATACTGAGCCCGACGAACAGCAAAAAATTGAAGAGAGATTTGAGAGAACGAGACAGATAATTGAGCAGATTGTGCGAAGTGTATTTAAAAGCCATTCGGATAATTGAGCAAATAATTGAGCGCACCTCCACTATTTAATTTGATACGCATTAACATCGATTGGGTGGGGGCTGCCATGTAGGCAGCGTCCGCTGCAGTGACATCGATTGGGTGGGGGCTGCCATGTAGGCAGCGTCCGCTGCAGTGTGCAGCGGACGATGCCTTGTTGGCAGCGGTCCGCCACAGTTGGTGGCAAACGCTCGATTAAAATAATCGAGCGTCCGCCATTCACAATGACTTTTTACGTTATTCTTGCAAATTTTTTAATTTCACGTTATTTTTGAAATTGAATTTAATTTTTACATTAAAAATAATAGAAACCCTAAATAGGATCGAAATTTATCTAATGCAAACACTGCTGAAAGTATTTCTTTTTCAGTTGTTGAATAATATTTCGGTCGTCCTGCAGGCTAACTGTTGGCTAGGGATTTTATTGACTCAAGTGTCATAAACCATCTTTATTTTAATATAATTACTTTTTTATTTAATTTTGGCATTTTCTTTATCTGTATACACATGCAAGTTTCATAGATAAAGACCTTGAATATACTATAGTAAATAAATAAGAGGTTGTGCGTGTGATGACAATCATGAAACACATGTATATTTTAAATCGAGTTCCTAGTCGATTGAGCCATCCAAAATAAGGATAAGGATCGCTCGAGCTCGAGACTAAAATCTGTGATGATATTACCACGTTTCATTGGTATGGACATAGAGATGTTCAATAATACGGATTGGTGCTCATATGATGAGTTCACTGAATTACCCTCCCTCGGACTTCCCAATTAGTTATCATTCATCGAGTGGATTAGTCTGTGGTTATGGTTGTACATCATTAGTCCTTAAGATCCGAGATAACACTGAGGCTCTACATGCTAGGACTGTGCTTTAACTCGTTTACCGACTCCATGAGGATCATCAGATGGCGAGATTGGGTATAGTTGCGACACATGTAGGAGCCAGTGCATTGTAGTCGGGAATTCACCGCTAACCTACGGGTGTGGATATCCCGTGTGATCTAATGAGATAATAGTGCATGGAATCTCTGGCCAGAGTATGAGATGCGCATTAGGGTAAAGGAGTTACCTAGTTGCACATGTAATGCCACTAAATATTCTCAAAGATGCATCATATCATTATCGAAATTCATATGCGACCCTCGATGAACCAATGGTTGCAGATTTGATCAGGATATATAAGATGAAAGATTGTAATACTGTACGTTAACCATAATCGATTTGTTCTTGCAGGAACTATAAGTGATACCTAGGGAATCATGGGGCGATGCTACTTAACGCTTCTACTATGATTCGAAGGGTCAAATCAGAAATGAATTCTGACATTCCTATGATCACGGAGTTGATGCATAGAATGAGGCTAATAAGGGTAAGCCCACATAAAGGACAATGTCCTGAATCACAAAGAGTTATGAACTCACGGCTAGCTATATCTCTGAACCATTGAGGGTCACACAAGTACTAGTTTCCCTGTTCTTCTTGAGATAATAAATTCAAAGAGTTGAATTTGTGATAAACAAATTTGATTCAATCGATAGATAAGCTTATAAATAAGTTTATAAAAACTTATAGAAATTTTGAGAACATTGTAAAAAGCCCATGATGCATAAATATAGATATATATAGGATATATATGGATATATAATGATATATATATATATTTAATTAAATATGGTGGGACCATATTTTATTATTATTATTATTATTAATATATATATATATATTTACATTATTGCTTCAAATTAATGGGAATCATTTATTGTATGCAAAATTATTGAACCCGAGTCTTCAATAATTCAATAATAGTGTCGGCAATTGCAATCCTCAATGTAGAATTGAAAGCGAGTGTCGGCAACTCCAATTATTTCACAATTGAGAAGCTCTCAAAAGGAGAGGCAGAAGCTTTGCTCTTCTTCTTGCAAACCTTCGGCACCCAGAAGCTTAATTGAAGAATTGATTCGATCAATTTTTTCATTTAATCTCGACAACGAAAATTTATTCTTCTTCTTAAATGTAATTAAGAATAGGAACAAGAAATTCATTCGTGGATTTGATTTGAAGATCCAAGAAATGAGATATTTCAGTTGATTGTTCGTAAGGATATACAACAAGAGCTATTTTCGCTAATCACGGAATAGATGGAGCCAAGTGAATTTATTCACCGAAGGTATATTTCATAACACATTTGAATGATCTTTTAACAATACGAGTGCCCAAGCAAATTTTGAACGTCAAAAAAAATATTTTAAAACTTTCATTACAACTTGGACACGAGAAAAATTGTACACCAACGTTGGTATTAGAGTCAAGTTCTCTATATCACATGGTTAATTTCATGTTGAGTTTTTACTTTTAATCGCATAAAAAAATTGAGAAAAATTAAAAATCGCAGTGCCTTAAATTTTTGTAATTTGCTATTCTCGAATTTCTACAGTATCGTGTACATGAATTGCAATACACAATTAATATTGGGCCTTACTGCACGGGCTCAATTGTGAATTGCAATTATGAATTGTGAATTGCAATTCATGATTGCACTTGGTTCGTACAGCAAAATTGCAAGCTGCCCGAACAATGCAGGCTGCCCGAATTGTTCGGGCAGCGTATGGGCGAAGAGGCGGGCTGCCCGGAAAATTTTCGGGCAGCCTCTTCCATGGGTTTTTTTAGAAAGGAGTCTCGGGTCGTTGCTATTTTTATAATTTTAAATATTTGGATACAACTAATATTTTGCGAAAATTTGACATGTTTATCCTTAAAATTAATTTTAGTAAAATTATAAATATTTTCTTATTAAATAAATAATTAGAATGTGATTTTAATTATTTATATTAAAATGAGCTTTACACGAAATTAATTATTATTGAATTAATTGGAAATTAAATAAATGAGTTTATTTAATTTGTTAATTCATTTAATAATTATGGCGGTTAGTAATAAAATTACAAGATACATGACTTGATAGATTTTATAATATATGATATTATATGCATAAGGGATGATCGAGAGCCATGACCAATGTGCTAGGTGTATGTTAGGATATTTTTTATGTCTCAACTTGTATAATTTTATTTAATAAAATAAAAGTGGGTCTGGTTTATGGCTCGTTCACACCACATAAAATGTATCCCTTATGTGTCATGACTATTCAAATGCAATTATTTGAAATAGTGGGAGACCAAGATTGGAAGATAGTGGGTCCAATGATCAAGACGAAGACATGTAAAATATTGGAAGCTTATGTAATAAGTTGCATTTGCATCCCTACATTTACCTAGGATTCGGGCTTGGATCCATGTTTGGCTCACATGGATCGAATAGTATTGGCAATCGATCATCCTTATTTATTTAATTGTCATATTATGATATATGTTAGAATAATGTATGAAAACTTCAGAGATCGATCTACGGTCTCAAGCAGGCATATAGGAGTTGGAATCTCAGATATGATAACAATATCAAAGAGTTTGGTTTTGTTAAAAATCCAGAGGAATCGTGTGTGTACAAGAAAGTTAGTGGGAGTGCAGTGACATTCCTAGTACTTTACGTTGATGATATCCTCTTGATTGGAAATGATGTAGGATTATTGCAATAAACTAAAGTGTGGTTAGCAAGTAAATTTTCCATGAAAGACATGGGTGAAGCATCCTATGTATTGGGAATACAAATCTATAGAGATAGATCAAAGAGGATGTTAGGGCTCACCCAAGCCACTTATATTGATATCATACTAAAAAAATCTCTATGGAAGAGTTCAAAAGATGATACTTACCAATGTATCATGATGTTGCTCTATCTAAATCAATGTACCCTAAGACTGATGAAGAGATAGAGATGATGACACGTGTTTCCTACGCGTCAACCATTGGTAGTATCATGGACGGTATGATATCAATGCGTCCTGATGTAGCATATGCTCTGAGTGTTGCAAATAGATATCAGGCGAACCCTGGTCCATTACATTGAAAAGTCGTGAAAGATATTCTTAAGTACTTGAGAAGGACTAATAATTTGTTCATGGTTTATGGGGGTGGAGAATTAAAATTGGAAGGCTATACTAATTCTAGCTTTCAATGTGATGTGGATGATTCGAAATCGACTTCTGGTTCTGTATTCATGCTTAATGGTGCTGCTGTCTCTTGGAAGAGTTCCAAGCAAGACACAGTTGCGGATTCCACCACAGAAGCCAAATACATTGCAGCGTCTACTGTAGCCAAAGAGGCAGTTTGGATGAGGAATTTTGTCCAAGAGTTTGGCATTATTCCAAATGGAGTTAATCCAGTCTTGTTGTATTGTGACAACACTAGTGCCCTTGCATTTTCTGCAAGTAATATATTCGTAAGTACGAGATCGATCTACAAAGATAATGTTTTAAGTTTAAATTTAACAATTATAGATTCTAGATGAAAAGATTATTATAAAATTTAAAATACACAAATTATAAAATTTTCAAGGCTCAAAGATTCATTATTGGTTTATTTAAGATTGTTTAAAAAAAATAAATAAAAGAGAATACTATAACAACTGTCCTATAAAAACAATTAAATATTTAAATAAGTATATCATATAATATGTTCTCACTATATAAATATGAGATTAACCGATATTTAATACCAATAATTATATATATAAATGCATAAATATAAATTGACATAAAAGTAAATGTTAGATTAAATCACAATATTTCATTTAGAACAACCGGCAGAGTCACGCTATCGTCTAAACAAAATATGTGACTTAATATGTTAGATGTGATAAAGTAAATGTTAGATGTGATAAAGTAAACGTTAGTGTTAAGTTAATTAAACTATATTTTTCATTTAGACTAACAGACAGAGACACGCTATCGTCTAAATAAAATATATAATTTAATTATAATTAGATACATATATGTTTTTATTATATAATAATGTAGTATTTATTATATCATATTAAACAACAAATCAAGGTAACTACTTTCAATGTACTAAGTATTTGATGTAAATAGATAACAATGAATCATCCAAAATTATACCTAAAAATAAAGATTAATTAGTAAAAAAATAGATAAAGTAAGAATATAAAAAATATATAAACAATCTTATTTGATCAATAATGAAACTTTTTCACCTTGACATTAATGGATTTAGTTTGCCATCACCATAAAACTCGAAAATAAGGATAAAAAAAATTCATATTTAAACTTGAGAAATATGCACACTGAAACTTTTATTCTCACACTTATACACACAATATTTATTTTACAAATGAAGAACTTGCATCCAAAACTAATAAAATACTTCTATTTATAGGTCAAATGAGAATAAGAGTCCAAGACTCCATAAATGTCAAGTAATAAATTTTGCAACTTGTTGTCTCCTTCAATATCAAAGCCTTGACCCTACTTTAATTGACATGTTTGATGACATAAACCACCGAATTGAATTTTCCATAAAACATTAAACACGTAGAAAATTTTCTGTAGATGATTTTGGACATATGATACACTTCATTTGGATAAAAGGTGAAATAGTTATGATATTTTTACTGCAAGCTGATCATAGTAAAAGTAAATATGTCTCCTATTTGATGTTTGCACATTTTGATCATCTTAATGAGGTTGTTGGAATTTCTTATCTTCTACAAAGTTGAAGATGCCTCATTTATGATTCTATAGGATTTGAAATTACTCCAATATGACCTTTGTAGCTTGAGTAATTTTATTTTTACCAAACCTGCCCAAACCGTAAAATACAATATTTTTAGTAAAACATTTAAATATATACTCGTAACACAAATAATATAAATTTATGATTTAATGTAACTTAAGTTTTAAAACACAACTTTTAACAGATAATTAATTGCTAATTTTAAGTATCATCACACCTATAAACACACTTTTAAGGAAATCATATGTTTATTTATATATATTTTTATCAACTAATATATTAATATATAATTGGATGAGTTGTACATATATATTTCACACTATATAAAAATATTAAATATATATTTTATAAAAGCTTTGAGAATAATATAATTAAAATGATAATAGACAGTATTTTCATAACATGTATATAATTTCAGGAATGTTAATGTAAAAGTTTCAACTACATTTTCTCTCGAATTAAAGTATTTCATAAATGGTTGTTTTTCACTCATAAAGTTGGATAAAAATTGTACACTAATTGAAATGGATAATATTTAATGTAGACAATCAAATAATCTAATATTGAAAATAAGACAGGATAATTTACAAAGAACAAACTCATTTTGTTTTTTTTTTTTTTACCATTGACTTAAAGTTGTTTTTACATAACCAAATACCTCCAATAAACTTTGAAAATGTAACACTTTTTTTTCTAAGATTATTTATATTTTTTTATGAGGTAAATTTATTAAGAATTTAAATTGAGAATTATAGTAATTGTATTAATACACTATATCATTACAATCAAACTTCAAAAAACTTTGCAATAAGTTTTTTTAATGGGTTTATTCTAGTAATTAATCATTTCTTAATAATCAATAAAAGCTTATAAGTAGTTTTCTCAATGTTCACCTCTCACTCAAAAAAATTGTGTGAATATATATTAAACTTTTACAAATTAATTCCTCCAACTATACATGTTACTATTCATGTAATCAATATCACGTTAACTATATACTCATAAAAGTTTTATAAAATATTTTATTTGAAATCACACAATTATATATTTATTTATAATTTATTTCCCATAAATTATATATTTTCTATTAAATTGATAAAAAGAAATATAAATATTACATATAAACAAAAATACTACATCTTTTCAGTAGTTTTCAATTTAAATATATGAAATATTAAAAACTAATCTATTGTGATAATATGATAAACAATAACTAATGCGTCTCAGGAGTTTTTGACTCCTTACTTTGCCCTTGAAAGGAATAAATATTAATATTATAGCAATATATATATAGTTGTGTGTGTGTATATATATATAGAGGTTTTTAACAAAAACATAAAAGAACAATAACTAATACGTCTCAGGAGTTTTTTACTCTTTACTTTTCCAATGGAAAAAAAATTAAACATTATTATTCTAGCAATTTTTTAATTATTATCATTTACTTTTTTCAATATTAAAAAATAAAAGAAAGATAAATAAATATAGAATAATAAAAAGAGGAAGAAGATAACACATACCTTATAAAGTTTTTTTTTAAAAAAACATAATGGAAAACGTACCGTTGGATTACAATATTTTATTTTTCTTAATCTTGGATGTTGACCAATCAAGTTGAGATAATAATGGATCCGGTTCATAAGTAAATCATTGCAGTAAATTAATAAGTCCACTTTCATCTGTAGCAGAAATCAACATCTTTCTCGATGCTTGTGATATGAATCCCTGTTCCACAACATCATCAAGAAATGATATTAGTTTATCATTGTAATTATTAACATTTAACAAACCGATTGGCTTATGGTGAATATTTAGTTGTGCCGAACAGACAGTGTGAAATTTTTTTTCGAAAGTACCAAAACCTCCTAGCAAAGCAATGAAAGCGTCTGAATGTTCAATCATTTGATTAATCCGCTCATGCATATTATCCACTTTCATTTCTTCCCCTATTGTTTCTCCAATAAGATTAGTCGAATTTGTTGGGATAATACCCAAGACTTCACTTCCCCCGTCTTGTGCTGCTTTGTCGATTTTCCCCATCAATCCTATACTACCACCAACATAGACCAAATGAATCTTCTTCTCTCCAAGTATTTTTCAAAGTTTTTCTGTTTTTTCTTCATAGATTGAATCTTTCCCTGTACTAGATCCACAAAATATACAAATATTTCGAATTTTGTTTAATGAAGAACTTGACATATTTTCGTTGATATTCTCTCTCTCTCTCTCTCTCTCTCCTTTTTTTGTAAAGAAAATTCAAGCATGCATTTATAGAAAAACAATTATACGTAAATTCAAAATATAAATAGTAAAACACATACACACATATAAATTCTTGAAATGAAAAATATATATTACCGTCGTGGAAAGTACCATTTATCCTTTGACGTTGGAGTTGAGATACCCAATTCTTGTGATAGGCGATATACAGGATCTAAATTAAATACAAGACCATCTATATAACGATTCCTTTCATAATAAAATTTTGTCCACAATTTGAAAAGTTCGTTTTGCACGTATCTACTGGAATGCGTCTAAGAGACATTGGAATGGGATCTAATGGTTCTTTACTCAGGAAATTCCTAATGAATAATATTTTATCTTCTCTATTTGCGGATGTTATTTCAATATTTCTACATCGTCCCTCACAAGTTCACCTAGCACATTTGTAACATTCACTTATTTTTTTAGCTCTACGTTTTTTTAGCATAACTACTTTTTCCAAATCCAGGCATTTTTTAATAATTATCTTACTTGCTTTCCCATCAAGTCAAATCTTTGCTTCAATAATAAAGCGAATATCGATCGTCATGGATGCTAAAATAGGATTTATACCCGACGATATTCGCTTTATTATTGAAGCAAATGTTCGACTTGATGGGGGAAGCAAGTAAGATAATTATTAAACAAATGCCTGGATTTGGAAAAAGTAGTTATGCTAAAAAACGTAGAGCTAAAAAAATAGGTGGATGTTACAAATGTGCTATGTGGACTTGTGAGGGACGAGGTAGAAATATTGGAATAACATCCGCAAATAGAGAAGATACAATATTACTCATTAGGAATGACCTGAGTAAAGAACCATTGGATCCACATCCAATGTTTCTTGAGACGCATTTTAGTGGATACGTGCAAAACGAACTTTTCAAATTGTGGACAAAATTTTATTATGAGAGGGATCGTTATATAGATTGTCTTGCATTTAATTTAGATCATGTATGTCTTCTATTACAAGAATTGCGTATCTAAACTCCAACGTCAAGGGATAAATGGTACATTCTAGGATGGTAATATATATTTTTCATTTCAGGTATTTATATGTGTGTGTATGTGTTTTATTATTCATATATATTTTGAATTTTCGTATAATTATTTTTTTATAAATGTATGCTTGAATTTTCTTTACATAAAAGAGAGAGAGAGAGAGAGAGAGTATGTCAAGTTTTTCAATAAACAAAATTCGAAATATTTGTGTATTTTGTGGATCTAGTACAGGGAAAGATTCAATCTATTAAGAAAAATCAGAAAAACTTGGAAAAATACTTGGAGAGAAGAAGATTCATTTGGCCTATGATGGTGGTAGTATAGGATTGATGGGAAAAATCGTCAAAGCAACCCAAGACGGGGGAAGTGAAGTCTTGGGTATTATCCCAACAAATTTGACTAATCTTACTGGAGGAACAATAGGGGAAGAAATGAAAGTGGATATTATGTATGAGTGGATTAATCAAATGATTGATCATTCAGACGCTTTCATTGCTTTTCCAGGAGATTTTGGTACTTTGGAGAAAACTTTTCACACTGTTTGTTGGGCACAATTAAATATTCACCATAAGATAATCGATTTGTTAAATATTAATAATTATTATGATAAACTAATATCATTTCTCGATAATGTGGAACAGGGATTCATATCACAAGCATCGAGAAAGATGTTGATTTCTGCTACAGATGAAAGTGAGCTTATTAATTTACATCAAGGATTTACTTATGAACCATATCCATTATTATCTCAACTTGATTGGTCAACATCCAAGAGTAAGAAAATAAAAATATTGTAATCCAATGGTACGTTTTTCATTATGTTTTTTTAAAAAATTTTATAAGGTATGTGCTATCTTCTTCCTTCTTCTTTATTTATTTATCTTTCTTTTATTTTTTTATTATTGAAAAAAAATGATAATAATAAAAAAATTTCTATAATAATAATATATATTTTTGTCCAATGGCAGAGTAAGGAGTTAAAAAATCCTGAGACGCATTAGTTATTGTTCTTTTATGTTTTCTGTTAAAAAAATTATAACATATATATATATATATATATTACTATAATATTAATATTTATTCTTTTCAATGGCAGAGTAAAGAGTCAAAAATTCCTAAGACGCACTAGTTATTGTTTATCATATTATCACAATAGATTATATTTTAATATTTCATATATATATTTAAATTTCAAACTACTGAAAAAATGTATTCTTTTTGTTTATATGTAGTATTTATATTTCTTTTCATAAATTTAATTGAAAATATATAATTTATGAGAAATAAATTATAAATAAATATATAATTGTGTGATTTCAAATAAAATATTTTCTAAAACTTTTATGAGTATATAGTTAAAAGTTATATTGATTACATGAATAGTACCATGTTATAATGGAAGGAATTAATTTGTAAAAGTGTAATATATATACTCACAAAAATTTTGTGAGTGAGATGTAAGCATTGAGAAAACAACTTATAAGCTTTTATTGATTATTAAGAAATGGTTAATTATTAGAATAAACCCATTAAAAAAATCGGTAATTTATAATTCAGTCCCCAAATCTAAACTTAAATTGGTAATCAGTCCCTGTCAGAAAAAAACTTTGTTTAAACTCCCTGGGCCCATATGTTTTGTTTCGGATGAAATTTGGTACAAAACATGAAAAATATGGTACAAATACATGATATTTGAGTATCAAATATGTTACATCTAGTATAAATATATGATTTTCGAGAACTAAAAAATATTGATATTAATAACACATTTATCTTATTTGGATCAAAATCGGTACAAAACATTGAAAATATGGTACGCATATGTGATTTTTGAGTACCCAATGTGTTAGATCTGGTACAAATATATGATTTTTGAGTACTCAAACACATGTTGCAAGTTCACATTAATAAAGATGTTTAGATTTTATACTCAAAATTATATTTTTTGCACTCGATCTTGAACAATTAGTGCTCAAATATCTTGTATTTGTACCATATTTTCAATGTTTTGTACTTAATTTTATCCGAAAAAAATAATGTGGGTCCAGGGAGTGCATACAAATTTTTTCTGACAAGGGACTGATTCTTAATTTGCTTTTGAATTTAGGGACTGAACACCAATTCACCCTAAAAAAATTGGTTGCAAAGTTTTTTGAAGTTTGATTGTAATGATATAAGGTATTAATACCATTACTATAATTCTAAATTTAAATTCTTAATAGATTTACCACATAAAAAAATATATAAATAAAATTTGAAAAAAAGTGTTACATTTTCAAAGTTTATTGAAGGTGTTTGGTTATGTAAAAACAACTTTGCAGCCAAGGGTAAAAAAAACAAAACAAAATGAGTTTGTTCTTTGTAAATTATCCTATCTTATTTTTTAATATTGGATTATTTGATTGTCTACTTTAAATATTAGCCATTTTCAATGAGTGTATAATTTTCATCCAAATCCATGTGTGAAAAACAACCATTTATGAGATACTTTAATCCGAGAGAAAATGAAGTTGAGACTTTTATATTAACATTCCTGATATTATACATGTTATGAAAATACTTTCTATTATCATTTTAATTATATTATTCTCAAAGTTTTGAGAATATATATATATATATATATATATATATATTAATAATATATATTTAATATTTTGATATAGTGTGAAATATATATGTATAACCCATCCAATTATATATTAGTTGATAACAAGATTTATAAATAAACATATGATTTCCTTAAAGGTGTGTTTTAAAATTTCAAAGTTTGCAAATTTGAATATATGTAATAAGGAATAAAAATCTAACTTGTGATTTTATGATATTTTATTTCTAAGGGACTAGTAATAAGCCGGTTTGGGGGTGTGATGAAACTTAAAATTAGTTATTAATTATATGTTAAAAGTTGTGTTTTAAAACTTAAGTTTCATTTAAATTATAAAGTTATATTATTTTAGTGTTATGTGTTTATCTTTAAATGTTTTAATAAAAATGTTGTATTTTATAGTTTGTGCAGGTTCGGTAAAAATAAAATTACTCAAGCTACAAAGGGTCATATTGGAGTAATTTTAAATCTTGTAGAATCACAAATGAGGCATTTTCAACTTTGTAGAAGACAATAAATTATAAAAACCTAATTAAGATGATCAAAATGTGCAAACATAAAAATGAGACAGATTTACTTTTACTATGACCAGCTTGTAGTAAAAATATCATAATTATTTCATCTTTTATCCAAATAGAGTGAATCATATGTCCAAAATCATCTACAAAAATTTTCTATGTGTGTGATGTTTTATGGAAAATCCAATTCGGTGGTTTAAGTCATCAAACATGCAAATTAAAGTAGGGTCATGGCTTTGACGTTGAAGGAGACAATAAGTTGCCAACTTTATTACTTGACATTTATGGAGTCTTGGACTCTTGTTCTCATTCGGCCTATAAATAGAGGTGTTTTATTAGCTATAGAGGCAAGTTCCTCGTTTGTAAAATAAATATTGTGTGTATAAGTGTGAGAATAAAAGTTTTAGTGTGCATATTTCTAAAGTTCAAGTATGAAATTTCCTTTATCCTTATTCTTGAGTTTTATGTTGATGGCAAGCTAAATCCATTAATGTCAAGATGAAAAGGTTTCATTATTGGACAAGTAAGATTGTTTATATTTTTGTATATTCTTCCTTTATCTATTTTTCATTTTACTAATTGATCTTTATTTGTAGGTATAATTTTGGATGATTCATTGTTATCTATTTACATCAAAGGTACCTTGAAAGTGATTACAATGATTTTTTGTTTAATATGATACAATAAATATTACATTATTATATACTATAAATATATATGTATCTAATTATAATTAAATTATATATTTTATTTAGGCGATAGCATGCCTCTGCCGGTTATTCTAAATGAAATATATGATTTAATTAACTTAACACTAACATTTACTTTATCACATCTAACATTTACTTTATCACACCTAATAAATTAAGTCACATATTTTGTTTAGACGATAGTGTGGCTCTTCCGGTTATTCTAAATGAAATATTGTGATTTAATCTAACATTTACTTTTATGTCAATTTATATTTATGCATTTATATATATAATTATGGGTACCATGTATTAAATATCAATTAATCTGATATTTATATACTAAGAATTATATTATATGATATACTTGTTTAAATATTTAATTGTTCTTATAGGATCGATGTTACATTATTCTCTTTTATTTATTTTTGTTAAAAAATATTAAATAAACTAATAATGAACCTTGACAATTTTATAATTTGTGTACTTTAAATTTTATAATAATATTTCCATCTATAATATATAATTGTTAAATTTAAAATTAAAAGATCCTCTCTGTGGATCGATCTCGTACTTACGAATACATTACTTGCAGAAAACCTACACTTGGGTGAATTACAATTTAAGTAATAACAAGTTTTTGGCGTCGTTTCCAGGAGGTATAAATTCAGTTTAAGTTTAGTTAATTATGTTATCTATGTAAATAGTATGTTGTTTTTAATTGTATGATTGTTTGGAGTCTTAAACAAAGTGGTAGACTTATTCGAGTATCTGAAAAAATTTTAAACATGAAAGATAATAATAATAATAATAATAATAATAATAATAATAATAATAATAATAATAATAATAATAATAATAATAATAATAATAATAATAATAAAGAACATGATCAACCAAGAACACTTAGGCATCATATGAATCCAATAAGAACTAGTACACCATCTTGTTTAGTTTTCCTCCTGATACGTCTAATTTCAATTTTAAACCTCAAATCATTCAGCTTTTACCAAATTTTTATGGTTTAGATTCTGAAATACTTTGAAGAGGTTTGCAACACATATAATGATCAAAATTGTAGCATGGATATAGTTCGATTAAAGTTTTTTCCCTTTTCTTTAAAATATAAAGTTAAAACATGATTACAAAATTTGAGATCAAGCTCAATAAGATCATGGAAAGAAATACAACACAATTTCTTAAAAAAAATTTCCCCTCCCATAGAACAAAGTCTTTTAAATACAACTTTTTCTAAAAAACAAGGGGAAACGTTTTATCAATGCTGGGATAGATATAAAGAGTTACTAAATACATGCCCACATCATGGCTTTGAAATATGAAGGATAGTTTCTCACTTTCATGAAGGTTTAATACCTAAAGATAGACAAATGATAGAATTCATGTGTAATTGAACTTTTGAAGATAAAAACCCGAATGAAACTATGGAATATTTGGAGTCATTAGCAGAAAATGCTAAAAATTGGGATAATATAGGCTCAATTGAACCACCAAATAAAATCAATAATTCAACAAATGGGGTTGGTATTTATTATCTTAAAGATGATATAGATATTCAAGCCAAACATGCATCTTTAGCAAGAAAAATCGAGTCATTAGAAATGAAAAAGAGTGATCAAATAAAAAGCTTTCAAGAAATTGGTATATATATATATATATATATATATATATATATATATATATATATGGATTCAAGTTTCAATAGATCTATCTCTTTAAACTCTATTGCTACAATCTCATATGACTCTAAAAGGATAATTAATACTGGAGAAATTATCATAGAAAATTTTGAAGTAAATAAACAATTTTTACATGATGATTTTTATGCTAAACATAATTTAAATAAGAGATTATGGTTCTTTGAAAAAAATTTAGATTCTAGAAAACTAATACAAAACAAATTTTATGAATACATTAATGCTAATAAAAAACATATTCTATTTTTTGATTGGTTTGAAATCTATGCTACTCAAAATTCTTTAGAATATCCTTTTCCTAAAAAATCTTCTTTTCAAATAGAAATAAAAAATTCAGTTTTTAAACCATTTCAAATATCAAAAACTATTGTTAAAAATATTCAAGACAATAAGTCTGAATTTATAAAAGCTGTTCAAGATCAGTTGAGTAGAATAGCACCTACAACTAACGGCTCTAGTAAACTAACAGATCTGATAGCCCTTGATACCCCAATGTCTAATCTACGAATAAAATTTTAAATAATGAATCTAATATTAGTGAATATTTAGAACAATTCCAAAATCATACAAACGTTGATAAGATAACTTGGGATTTACCCATACAACAACCATTACAAATAATCCATGCTCCAGATTTAGGAATAGTTAAACTTTTAGCACAATATCATTTCAATGTCTCTTTTTTGTCTATAATTGAAACAAAAAAGGAATGACAAAATATAACATCCTTAGTCTTTTACAACAAATGACTATGGTTGCAAAAGCTTATAAAACCCAGATCAGGACACATAATAAAACAATTGCAGAACTCCTCATAATAGGATTCTCTGGTCACATAAAAGGATGGTGGGATTATTATCTTACAATCCAACAACAAGAAGAAATTCTAAATTCCATAAATGAAAAAAGAATATCAATTCTTGATGAAAATGATAATCTGCAACAAGATGTTGTAGCAAATTTAATTCTAATAATTTATTAGTGATTTTACACATTTAAAAGATAAAAATTTTGAATTATTGTCAAATTTAAAATATAAAAAATTAAATGATTTTCAATGGTATAAAAATACTTTTCTAACTAGAGTAATGCTTAAAGAAGACTCTAATCAACCCTTTTGAAAAGAAAAATTCCTTACGGATTTACAAATAAGATTAGAAAAAGTAACAATGACCATATAATATCTTACAGTGATTTTGTTTTTGGTCAAACCCAACAAGAAGGTTTAAAAATCTGTCAAGATTTAAAATTATAAAAACACTTAAAATGGGAAATGAAAAAAACTAACTTTAAACAATTAGATATAAATACTAATAAAACTTCTTCTTCAAAATACTTAAGAAATTGTCTAGAAACCTATAAAATTTCAAATAGAAAATTTTTTGAGAAAAATCTAAAATGTTTTAATAAACCAAAAGAATAATTTTATGAAAAGCCTTATAAAAGAATTTATAAAAGACCTCCCAAAAAACTCAATAATTCCAAACAAAGTCCTGAAAAATACTTCAAAAACATTAAATGTTTTAAAAAAATTCACACTGCAAATTATTTTAAAAAATTAAATGTAGGATTATTAAATAAAATTTCTAATCTTTTAATAGATTCTTCAGAAAATACAAATGAATCTCTACAACTTAATGAAATAATCACAAACATTGAAAATTCTGAAAATAAAATCAATATGTTTTCAAAAGATCAATTACTTCTCTTAGATTTATTAACATAAATGATCATAATATACAAAAAGACTATTTAGAGAAAATCCTAAAATCATTAAACCAAAGAAGAAAATAAATTTTTACCAAGTAAATCCAAAAATATTTGTGATAAGAAAATAAAAAATAAAAATATAACTATTCAAGATTTACAAAAGAATATAAAACAAATAAAATTAGAAATAAAGGATTTAAAAGAAAATCAAATTCAAAAATCTGAAACAATAAGATCAATCTTTCAAAAAAATAATTAATGAAGAAGAAACACAAAATATTCAAAATATTCCAGAAGATTTTATTTTTGTATTAAGGGAAATAACTTCTAAGAAATACCTTTTTAAAATAAGAATTGTATTTTAAGAAGATTTTAAAATTGATATCGTAGCAATTTTTGATACAGGTGCATATTTAAATTTTATAAAATCAAACACTGTACCTACAAAATTTCAACAAGAAACTAAAGAAAAATTATTTGCTGCTAACAACTCTGAACTAAACGTAAATTCTAAAACAGGAGCTTTAATTGAAAATAATGGTGTTACTCTTAAAACTGCTTTTATCCTGATTAATAAAATTCATCATGCTATAATTTTAGAAACACCTTTTATTACCCTCATTACACCTTATAAAGTAAAAAATGATTCTATATATTTTAAACTTATAATAATAAAAAATTAGAATTTAAGTTTTTAGAACAACCTAAAACTAGAAATCTTAATCTAATCCAAGCTTGTTCAATCTATGAAAATAATATTAATATTGAAATACAAAAGAAGAATTTTCAATTGGACAATCTTAAAAAAAGACATTTCTTTAAAAAAAATTCAAGAACAATTAAAAACTCATGAATTTCAAAATTTCAAAAATTATTAGAAACAGAAATATGTTCTGATATTCCTAATGCTTTCTGGAATCGAAAACAACATATTGTAGATCTTTCCTATCAAATAGACTTTAACGAAATGCAAATACCCACAAAAGCCAGACCTATACAAATGAAATTTGAATTAGAAGAACATTGCAAAAAAGAAATACAAGATTTAGAAAATAAAGGATTAATTTCCAAATCTAGATCTCCTTGGAGTTGTGCTGCTTTTTATGTCAATAAAAATTTTGAAATATAAAGAGGAACTTCACGGTTAGTAATAAATTATAAACAATTAAATAAAGCATTAAAATGGATCAGATACCCTTTCCCAAATAAAAAAGATTTATTACAAAAACTTTACAAAGCTAATATATTTTCCAAATTTGATATGAAATATGGATTTTGGCAAATCTAAATCTCTCAAAAGGATAGATATTAAACTGCTTTCACATTCCCTTTTGGCCAATTCGAATGGAATGTGATGCCCTTTAGATTAAAAAATGCTCCTTCTGAATTTCAAAGAATCATGAATGATATTTTTAATGATTATTCAAAATTTTTCATAGTTTATATAGATGATGTATTAATATTCTCTAATAATCTTGATGAACATTTTAAACATTTAAAAACATTTTTTATGTTTCCAATCAAAATGGTTTGGTATTATCAAAAGCAAAAATAAGTCTTTTTTCAAACAAAAATAAGATTTTTAGGACATTATCTCAAGCTACTATAACTCCTATTAAAAGATCTTTACTATTTGCAAAAAAATTTCATGATAAAATATTAGATAAAACTCAATTACAAAGATTCTTAGGAAGTTTGAATTATGTTCTAGATTTTTGCCCAAATATTAATAAAATAGCAAAACCTTTACAAGATAAGAAAAACCCAATACCATGCACTGAAGAATATACTGAGATTGTAAAAACCATTAAAAAAATAAGTATTAGAAATTACTTGTTTAAATATTATGATCCAAATTTACCAAAGATAGTTCAAACTGATGCTTCAGATCTAGGATACGGGGGTATCTTAAAAAAAACAAAAAGTTAAAGAAAAAATAGTCCAATATACGTCAGCTCATTGGAATGATACTCAGAAAAATTATTCCACTATTAAAAAATAAATTCTAAGCATTGTTTTATGTATATAAAAATTTCAAAGTGATCTTTTAAATCAAAAATTCTTATTAAGAATAGATTGTAAAAGTGCAAAAGAAGTTTTACAAAAAGATGTTCAAAATCTAGCTTCAAAACAAAATTTTGCAAGATGACAAGCAATATTGAGCATATTTGATTTTAATATTGAATTTATTAAAGGAGATACAAATTCTTTACCTGATTTTCTTACTCGAGAATTTTTTGAAAAACAACAATGACACCCAAAAAAGATAAAAAGCCTGTCCAATCTTCTACAGATCAAATCAAGACAAAGACTTGGTATGAAATTGTTAAACAGAAAGAAGAAGAACTAAAAGATACTGCTCAATCGAGACCACAGGTAAACAGTGATATTGAAAAAAAGTTTAAATTCCTGGAAAGCCTTCTGGAAACTCTGGAAGTAAAAACTGCTATAGATCAACCTCATAAAAAAGAAATTTCTAGCAAAAATTCCTGAAAAGAAGTTTCAAACAAAGATTCCTTTGCAAATATATCAAATTTTGAAAATACTACAAATTCCCAGCTTGCCCTTACCCAAAGATCTTTGAAATTCCCTTCTGAATTATTTGAAAAACAAATCTATCAAACATTTATCCAAACAAAAAAAGGATTTCGTGAGCAAGATCCTTTTCACACTATTCAAAATTATTTTGGAAAAGGACGATATTATAAATATTGGGATGAAATGAAAATTCCTCTCTATTACCAAACAATATAAGAATCCACGGATTCAGCAATATTCAAACATTTCTTCATTGATGCGAAGCATGAAGATCCAGCTTATTCTACATGCAAAATTTTAAAAGTTATTGCACCCATTGATTGGAGTCACCATCTATCAGAAGCCATCCTTTTCATTGAGAAATATAAAGAAACCTCATTCTTTGATATTCGTTTTAATTACGGGGACTATCAACAAGCCTTGTATAATGCCTTTTTGATACAAAACCAAAAACATAAGCACACATGGTTATTCTATTTTGATAACAAAACTTGTGATCTTAGACGATTCCAAAACTGGTGGAACCTTTGGTGGGAATTTTTTGGTTCAGCCTATGAAATTCTTTGTTGGGATCGGTTCAGAGGGTAGAGGGGGGGTGAATACACTCTGAAACTTTTCTTCTTCTACTTCAAAATGATAAAGTGAGGTTTAGTTCACTTAATCTGTTTTCTCAACTTCTAAAACGGTTTGAACAACTTAAATAGTGCGGAAATAGTTCAGAGGTTTTAGTGATGCAAAGTTTATAATGCAATGTATGAGCAGAATGTAAGATAAATAGCAGTAAAGACTAAGGCACGATTTATGGAAGTTCGAAGGCTTAATCCTTCTACGTCTCCCCTTCTTCCACTTAGGAAGGAATTCACTAGAAGACTTTGGTTATTACAACGTCTTGTAATACACCCACTTCAGACTTAGGACTTATCCAATGCCTAATCCGAAACTCCTAGATTTACACAGATAAGATTCTCAGTTCTTATCAGACTGGTGGAAGCTTTCAGAGTAGCTTCAATTCTCTTCAACAATGAGTATAGTTGAGTTGAGCTTCTCAAACTGCAGAGCGGTCGAGAGGCTTGAAAACCCTAGGATGATCCTTGACGATCAGATATGTGAACTGTAGGCGAGGTTTTATTTGAGCAGCAAAATGAATGATCTTGTAAGTGTGCTCAAGTATATCAGATGAGGACTTCTGATATTATTCAAGTGATTGAGTTGATTGAGATTTTTCTGAATTGCTTGTCTCTCTTTGTTGTCTGTTGTCTCACTTCTTGAGCAATCTTCCCTTTATATAGGTCAATCATCAACGTCTTTATTTTGAACGTTCTGATGCTGCATTGAATGCACATTTAATGCTCATAAATGCATTGATGATTCTGCATGAAGATCGTACACTGCAGACAACTTCCAGGGTCCAAAACTGGAATAAACGGTCGAATGCTTTATCTGTAGTCATTCTGTGTTTTTGCCATTTTGGTGCAACCTGTTGTCTCGATTGCAGGAGTCAACATATCTTCTGACACGCCGGTTCTGCTTTTAATAAAAGATCTTGCAAAGAACATCTTGTCACAGGTACTTGTCTTGAGATATCCTGATAAACAGTTGGCATTCTACCTGTAGAGATATTTGTCCTCTGCTGGTTTGAATAACCAGTCGATAAGCTTGTGACTTCAACCGGTCGAGAGACAAAGGCGGTTGACAAGCTTCCGGTAGATAGATTTATCCTCTGCTGGTTTTGATAGCCAGTCGATAGGCTTGTGACTTCAACCGGTCGAGAGACAAAGGCGGTTGACAAGCTTCCGGTAGATAGATTTATCCTCTGCTGGTTTTGATAGCCAGTCGATAGGCTTGTGACTTCAGCCGGTCGAGAGCAAAGGCGGTTGACAAGCTTCCGGTAGAAGTTGTAGTAGATTCCTGAAATACAATGGTTGGCAGCACATTCCTATACAATGAGTTGTTGTTTGTTATCACCAAAATATCGGATTCAACAATTTCCCCCTTTTTGGTGATGACAAAACTTAAGTGCTCCAAGAACAATATGAAAGCATTAAAATGAACTTCATTGAGAGAATGAATTTCATTAAGTACAATAAGCATTTTTATTACACCTACAGAAAAAAATAAGATGCAGCTGCGATAAGTAAAGAAGAGATAAGTTGTTCATCTTTTGAACCAACTGGCTCCTCCTGACCTATCGCCTTCTCTTCTTCTTTTGTCGGCTTCTTCTTTTCTTCTGGACTCTTCTTCACGTCTTCTTGCCTCTGCTGCTCTACGTTGCTCTTCTTCCCCCTTTTTGGCATCACCTTGGTTGAGTCGAAGGATGACCTCAGTGAGTTGAGTGCCAAGGCAGGCTTGCATAGTGTCTATTTTTGCATCGATTTGAGCAAGTAGAGTGGCTTGCATAGTGTCCATCCGATCATTCAACTGCTTATGAAGGCGGTTTTCGGATCGGATAACTTGTTCGGAGACGGTAGAGAGCGTGTTGATTTGAGTGCGATGATGATTAGTGATCTCTGTGGACAGACGAGCAAGGTCTCGAGACACGGTCTCGAAATGCCGAATCATCGTCTGGCGTGAATTATCGACCGATAAGGATGAGTTTGTTATGTCTTGAGAGAAGGACCTAACCGTTTGCATGAGCTCATGAAGCCGATTTATCAAGGTATGATCTAGAGCTGCGGCCATGGCTTCAATTAAAGAATCATCAGTCTGAAGCATTTGCCCTTCTGGGTCATTTCTTGGTGAAACCGGGCTAGACTCACGATGATGTGGTGCGGGTGAACTGGCTGGAGAGCTACCCGATGGACCTTCCAATAATGGTACAGTTGGAGATGTAATAGTTTCGACTGCAGCCAATATGGTTGGTGGAGTACCAGGATCAGCACTTGGTTCATCCATAATGAGATCTTCCATAAACTTTTCAGTAGATGGAGACGGTTGAAGTGCTGGATCAGCATCAGTCACTTGCTGTTCTGGAGATGCAGGTGATACAATAGTGCTTGATATCTCCGTTGGGGGCACTGTTGCTTCACTACTGCAAGGAGCCTCTGTCACAGAGGTGACAGGTATCTCTTGTGCAACCACTTCTAAAACATCTTGTGAATGACCGGGAGAAGTGTGAGCGGTCGTCACTGGAGAGGAGTGAGCAATCACAACTGCTTCCGGTTGAGTAACTGCTTGGACTGCGGTTGAGGAGGGGTCGACCGATGAAGATGCTGCCACACTCGATCTTAGAGCAGATGATTGAAAGAGGTCAGCAGTGATGAGATCGGTCAGAATCCCATCTGAAGAAGGGAGAGCATAGACGTCTTCTTCACCCTGATCTTGAGTGAGAAAGGTTTTCATCATCACTTGTGCTTCCAGCACATAAGCTTGTAAACAGGCTGCTGAAGCTGGTGTTTTGACATTGTTGAGAGCTTGGAAGTGCTGAAGTAGTTGAGTGATTTGACGTAGACTATCCTGTAGTCCAGTCAAAATCACAAAGTCATCGGCAGCGGTAGGACTCTTGGATTTGAAATTCTTGACACGCTCATTAATTAGCAGAGATAGCAGGCTTCCTCGAAGCTTCAAGTCTATGAGATGTCTTCTTCCCAGAGCCTCCACGATGTCTTCAGTATCAGCAAATAGAAGCATCTTCTGCTCAATGACGTTTAGAGATTTCCATTTAGGAAATATTTGAGCGAGTGTCAAGTGAGTGGGAGTGATGCCATCTGTCAAAACGTTGTAGATGACGCTTGACAGTACGGAGCACGTGAGAGATGATCATATTGAGTTCTATCGTAGCTGCTGGTTGAGCCTTGGGTGTGTAGATCATCACACCTTTCCCTTTGTCTTTGGGATCAGCTAGAGTGACCTCAGGAGCTGATGAGGCACCTTCCCGGATTATCACACCCTTTGTAGGACGAGGAGCGGTAGTAGAAGCAACAACGGTAGTAGTCTCGACCGTTGGCAGGGTAGGAGCAAGTCCAGAAAGAGACTTTAGCTTCTTGTGCTGCCTCTTCTTCTCGCCTGCAGGCGTGGATGACACAGCTGCTTTGGAGACCGAAGGGGATGACTTGCTGAAAGCTTGAATCAGTGGAACATTCTCACGTGATTCATCTTCAGAGTCAGATTCGATGATCAGTTGATGCTTGGCAGACTTTTTGGTATGGACTGGTTTGGCCACGACCGGAACCGTTGAAAGCGGTTGAGGGATAGCAATAACCTTTGCGGTTGAGGGCAAGGTGTCGACCGCAGTCTCTTTCTTGTTCAGGAATTTGAGAATCGTAGACTTGTTGAGCCATTTGGTGGGATGCAGAGGCTCAGTCTTGGAAAAGTCCACTCCAAGGACGTCCAAGATGTGGCAGATTTGCAAAGCAAATCCCTCGGAGTGCCCTTTGCCCCTGATCATTTCACATAGAATATTGAACAGAATGTCTGACCAGTTTATGTTGATCTTGGAGGCAATACAAGCCATGTATTGAAATTTCTCCAGCGTCACCTTGTCGTAAGATCCAGCCTTGGCCAGAAGATTCTTGGCCACGATATTAGTCAGTAGCCTGAATGGAGCTTTGAGAGATGTCTTCTGGGCCGGCAGTTTGATCGGAGCATCAGTAGTTGAGAACTCCTTCAACCAATAAGAGCAGTTACCATCTGGAAGATCCGTGCATTTTGTCAAACCCCTGGAGGGCAGATCAAATGTGCTGGCGAAGAACTTCTGATTGAAGGAGTAGACCTCTGTCTTGATCAAGCATTTGATAGTCCCATGCTCGATTTGAGCGGTTGCGAAGAACTCCTTCAAAACAGGCAAATCGCAGATGGCGCTGCATTCCAGAAATTTCTTCAGTCCAGAGGCTTCAAGCATGGTGAAGACCTCAGATATTCCTGCGTTGTTTGCCTTAACAACGGAATCAAAGTTGATTGCGAGGCAAGTCTTCTGGATCGACATGATAGCTGTAGATAAGAACTCGAGCAGAGAGTAAGCAAAATCTAGAGAGTAATTCGATGATGCGTTTAATACAATATGAAAGCTTTTAGCAAAGGTGAAAGATTGATATACGAGTGTAAAGAAGTATATATAGGAACCTATGGGCCATAGGGTGACGTCATGAAAAGTATTTTTGAAATTCAAAAAGTTTTGAAGAGCATAATCACGGCGCCCAATTAATGTCATTTGGTTCAAAGCACCAAGCTGCTAGTACGAAGCCTGTCAGAGACTAGTTAAAGGCGGATGATATGCCAATATTTATGGCAACGTAACAGCTAATCTATTAATGTCATATTGACAATCATTCCCCCTAAACACATGCATACTAACTTAAATCTACTAAGCCAAGAATATTTCGAAAATATGAAAACTTAGCGTCCGGTAGAGGCTTGGTGAATATGTCTGCTGCTTGCTGATCGGTAGAGATGTATTCCAGCCTGATTTCCTTCTTTAAGACATGATCTCGGATAAAGTGATGCCTGACATCAATGTGCTTTGTCCTAGAGTGCATCACTGGATTGTGAGTGATGGCTATGGCACTTGTATTGTCACAGTAGATTGGAGCTTCACTCGACCGAATCCCATAATCATTAAGCTGCTGTTGAATCCAGAGTATTTGAGCACAACAGCTGCCAGCAGCAAGGTATTCTGCTTCGGCGGTCGAGGTAGCAATTGATGTCTGCTTCTTACTTGACCACGAAATTAGTCTATCTCCAAGGAATTGACATGTGCCACTTGTACTTTTGCGATCAATTCTACAACCTGCATAATCTGCATCTGAATAGCCAATAAGATTGAGATTTGAATCTTTGGGATACCAAAGACCCACATTAGTAGTTCCTTTAATATATTTAAGTATTCGTTTGGTAGCAATGAAATGAGATTGCTTAGGTGCAGCTTGAAATCTAGCACATAAACAAACTGAATACATGATATCCGGTCGACTGGCAGTCAAATAGAGCAGTGAACCAATAAGGCCTCGATACATGGTTACCTCGACCGGAATTCCCCCTTCATCTTTATCAAGCTTAATTGATGTACTCATGGGGGTAGATACAGTTGAGCATTGTTCCATTCCAAACTTCTTTACCAATTCCTTGGCATACTTGGACTGATTGATGAATATTCCAGTTTCAAGTTGCTTCACTTGAAGTCCAAGAAAGAAGTTTAGCTCGCCCATCATGCTCATTTCAAACTTCTCCTTCATCAGTTTAGAGAACTTTGAGCACAACTTGGGGTTAGTTGACCCAAATATAATGTCATCAACATAAATTTGTACTAGTAACACATGATCACCTTTTACAAATTTAAACAGGGTCTTATCGACCGTTCCAATTTGGAAATCATGTTCCAGTAAAAATTTTAGTAATGTGTCATACCAAGCACGCGGTGCTTGTTTTAATCCATAGAGAGCTTTGTCAAGTTTATAGATATATTGAGGATGAGTAGGATTGACAAAACCTGGTGGTTGTTCAACGTACACCTCTTCTTGAAGTAGACCATTGAGGAATGCAGACTTCACATCCATTTGATAAACTTTAAAATTCTTGAAGGCTGCATAAGCAAGAAAGATGCGGATTGCTTCTAGTCTTGCAACTGGCGCGAAGGATTCCTCAAAGTCTATGCCTTCTTCTTGTCTGAATCCTTGAGCAACAAGTCGAGCTTTGTTACGCACAACAGTGCCATGTTCATCGAGCTTGTTACGAAACACCCATCTAGTTCCAATCACATTTTGATTTTTCGGTCGAGGAACTAGATGCCAAACATTGTTGCGGGTGAATTGATTCAACTCTTCTTGCATAGCTTCAATCCAGCTGGCATCTGATAGAGCTTCATCTATTTTCTTGGGCTCTACCTGAGATATGAAAGCTGCATGCAAGAATTCATTAATCATTTGACCACGTGTTTTTCGAGGAGCAGAAGGGTCACCTATGACCAACCCAGGTGGATTATCTTTGTTCCACCTAAAATAATTCCCTAAAGGGTTGTCATCAATTGGTTGATGAACGTCCTCGTTTACTGGATCATCATTGGCTGGAGGATTGTTATCAACCGGTGGATCCACTTCTGGCCTTGTTTGATCACACCCGGTAGAGGGAACTGGATCATCCTTCTTTGGAGGATATAGATCACTGTCACTCTCTTCCTGTAGATTTGTGTTTTCCAGTCTATGACTCAGATCATTTATGCTCCCTTGAGTTTGTTCTGTACAAAGAGTAGATTCATCAAAAACAACATGAATGGTTTCCTCGACCGTTAGTGATCTTTGATTGAACACTCGATAAGCTCTGCTAACGGCTGAGTAACCAATAAAAGTTCCTTCGTCTGCTTTGGCATCGAAGGCTGTCAAATGGTTTTTGCCATTGTTGTGGATAAAGCATTTGCACCCAAAAATTTTGAAGTATGAAATATCAGGTTTTGTGCCATTCCAGATCTCATATGGAGTTTTGTTAAATCGTTTATTAATCATAGATCTGTTTTGAGTATAGCAAGCTGTGTTAACTGCTTCTGCCCAAAGCCTTTGAGAAACATTTGAATCAGCAATCATAGTTCTGGCTGCTTCTTTTAAAGTACGGTTCCTTCTTTCAGCCACCCCATTTTGCTGTGGGGATCTAGCAGCTGACAACTCATGCTTGATTCCCTGATCATCTAGATAAGTCATAAGAGTGGTGTTTAAAAATTTAGTCCCTCTATCACTCCTGATTCTATCTATCACAGTAGATTGTTCATTTTGCAAGCGTTTAAAAAGCTTAATCAGGTGAGGTGCAGTTTGATCTTTTGAAGAGAGAAAGATGACCCAAGTAAATCGAGAAAAGTCATCAATAACAACAAGAGCATATCTCATTCCCCCTATGCTTCTTACTGGTATAAGACCAAATAGGTCCATGTGAAGTAAGTCTAAACATTTGGAAGAAGACATACACCCTTTATTTTTAAAGGTTGCTCTCACCTGCTTTCCTAGTTGACAAGCAGGACAAACTTTGTCTTTTATAAAATCTCCTTCGGGCAGACCAGAAACCAAATCATGCTTCCTCAAGTTAAAAATGGACTTAAAATTTAGATGATTTAACCGCTTATGCCACAACCAATGTTTATCATGATGAGCAGTAAGACAAGTAGGTGAAGAAATATGTGAGCAAGACCAGTTTACCTTGTAGGTGTTTAGGTCTCGTACACCGGTCATAAGAGTCTCACCTTTGTCATTTTTTATGAGGCAAGTGTGTTTGTGAAACTCGACCGAATGATCATTGTCACATAGTTGACTAATACTTATCAAATTATAGCATAGTTTGTCAACAAGTAACACATCTTTAATAATGATGTTACCATGGATAATCTTACCCTTACCCACGGTTTTACCTTTGGAGTTGTCTCCAAAGCTGATCTTTGGTCCTTTGCACAACACCACTTCTGTTAGAAGTTCTGGATTCCCTGTCATGTGTCGTGAGCAACCACTATCTAAATACCAGGTAGTGTCCTTGATAGAAGTGGTTTTCTCGCCCGTTTGGACTTTTAGTACCTCCTCAGCTTCTTCTTCGATGTCGGCCATAAGGCATTCCACTTTTTCATCATCGCTGTCATCTGAAGAGCTTCCGGTATTGGAGTTGTCAGAGTCAGACTCAGCCCACTTGCTTTTGCTTTCGTCTGCTACTAGAACCCTTTGGTCTCTTCCTTTTCTAAACGTCCTTTATATCCTCCTACCCCTTCTTCTTTCGGAGAATTGCTTCTGATCATTGTTCTTAGGCTTGGTGCAGTCTGCAATGAAGTGGCCTGACTTGCCACAGTTAAAACAAGTAGGACCATCCTTTGTATGGTCCGATTTATGATAATTTTTAAATTTAGAATTGTTTTTACGCATAAATCTACCAAATTTCTTGACAAAGAGTGTCATGGCTTCATTGCTGATTTGCTCAGCTGATCTCTTTGGAGCTTCCTCGACCGGTGGACATATCACGGTTGAGGTTAAGGCCTTGGTTGGTTGAGAAGTAGATGGTTCATCTTCTGTTCTCATGTTGAGCTCGAACTCGTAGGCTTTGAGATCTGCAAAGAGATCATGCAGTTCAACCTTGCTTAAGTCTTTTGACTCTCTCATGGCCACTGTCTTGATCTCCCATTCTTTGGGTAAAGCTCTCATAACCTTCACAGCAATTTCACGGTTAGTATAAGTTTTACCTAAAGCAATAAGATCACAGATGATACTACTGAACCGTTCATCAAATTCAGCCATGGTTTCCCCTGGCTTCATTTTGGCGTTGTCATATTTTTGAATGGCCAAAGTGAGCTTGTTTTCCTTTGTCTGGTCATTCCCTTCACATAGCTGAGTGAGCTTCTCCCAAATCTCCTTTGCTGTGGAACATGACTTGATTTTGCTGAACATATTCTTATCCAGTGTTTTGTATAGGATGTCCCGGGCCACATTGTCAAGATTGGCCTTCTTTTTGTCCTCAGTGGTCCACTCAGCTCTTGGTTTCTCAATCATTTGTCCTGTACCATCGGCTAGAGCTGGGTTGACCTTCATAATTTTGATAGGACCGTCTGTTATGACATATAGCATGTCATCATCCTGTGCTGCAAGATGTGCCTGCATGTGAATTTTCCAATCATCATACTCTTCTTTAGAAAACATAGGAATTCTGTTGAAAGAAGTCATGATTTTAAAACTTCAGATCAGCAGTTGAGAAAGGAACCCGCTCTGATACCACTTGTTGGGATCGGTTCAGAGGGTAGAGGGGGGGTGAATACACTCTGAAACTTTTCTTCTTCTACTTCAAAATGATCAAGTGAGGTTTAGTTCACTTAATCTGTTTTCTCAACTTCTAAAACGGTTTGAACAACTTAAATAGTGCGGAAATAGTTCAGAGGTTTTAGTGATGCAAAGTTTATAATGCAATGTATGAGCAGAATGTAAGATAAATAGCAGTAAAGACTAAGGCACGATTTATGGAAGTTCGAAGGCTTAATCCTTCTACGTCTCCCCTTCTTCCACTTAGGAAGGAATTCACTAGAAGACTTTGGTTATTACAACGTCTTGTAATACACCCACTTCAGACTTAGGACTTATCCAATGCCTAATCCGAAACTCCTAGATTTACACAGATAAGATTCTCAGTTCTTATCAGACTGGTGGAAGCTTTCAGAGTAGCTTCAATTCTCTTCAACAATGAGTATAGTTGAGTTGAGCTTCTCAAACTGCAGAGCGGTCGAGAGGCTTGAAAACCCTAGGATGATCCTTGACGATCAGATATGTGAACTGTAGGCGAGGGTTTATTTGAGCAGCAAAATGAATGATCTTGTAAGTGTGCTCAAGTATATCAGATGAGGACTTCTGATATTATTCAAGTGATTGAGTTGATTGAGATTTTTCTGAATTGCTTGTCTCTCTTTGTTGTCTGTTGTCTCACTTCTTGAGCAATCTTCCCTTTATATAGGTCAATCATCAACGTCTTTATTTTGAACGTTCTGATGCTGCATTGAATGCACATTTAATGCTCATAAATGCATTGATGATTCTGCATGAAGATCGTACACTGCAGACAACTTCCAGGGTCCAAAACTGGAATAAACGGTCGAATGCTTTATCTGTAGTCATTCTGTGTTTTTGCCATTTTGGTGCAACCTGTTGTCTCGATTGCAGGAGTCAACATATCTTCTGACACGCCGGTTCTGCTTTTAATAAAAGATCTTGCAAAGAACATCTTGTCACAGGTACTTGTCTTGAGATATCCTGATAAACAGTTGGCATTCTACCTGTAGAGATATTTGTCCTCTGCTGGTTTGAATAACCAGTCGATAAGCTTGTGACTTCAACCGGTCGAGAGACAAAGGCGGTTGACAAGCTTCCGGTAGATAGATTTATCCTCTGCTGGTTTTGATAGCCAGTCGATAGGCTTGTGACTTCAACCGGTCGAGAGACAAAGGCGGTTGACAAGCTTCCGGTAGATAGATTTATCCTCTGCTGGTTTTGATAGCCAGTCGATAGGCTTGTGACTTCAGCCGGTCGAGAGCAAAGGCGGTTGACAAGCTTCCGGTAGAAGTTGTAGTAGATTCCTGAAATACAATGGTTGGCAGCACATTCCTATACAATGAGTTGTTGTTTGTTATCACCAAAATATCGGATTCAACATTCTCCAACACCCAATCCAACATTCTTTCAAGGTGTTCAAATCCCTATATAAACCTTCAGAAGATTGAAAAACGTTTCCAACCTCTAGCATTATTTTGTAAAAAATTCTACCTTCCATGGGTACTTTCTTGGACAGTGGAATATTCAGATAATAATGCTTCTCAAATCAGAAGAAGGTTCAGAATCAAATGGTGGGACAAGTTTAAAATTCCCCAAATCCTTTAAATACATAATATACAAGTTTGGATCCAAAATAACAAGAATATGAAAGTTTCTACCCAAAAACTCTTTAAAAAACCATTACTACAACCATTACAACAAACAACTTTTTCCTCACAAAAATCCCAGATGGCAGCCCTACTTGCATCAGCAAATACTTGTAAAGAAATATTAGAAGTAATGAAAAAGTTTTCAGCAGGACCTTCCAAAGAACCACAATCTTCTGAACATTCAATTAATCTGGACGATGACGATGATCTTGAAGATGGACCGATCTTTGGAAACAGTGGAGTATAAATATTTGTATATTAAATTATGTATTGTACTTATTAAATTTCCTGTAATTTTCATAAAAATATATAATATAATATAATATAATATATTATTTCACCTCCTTACTTTTCCTATAAAAGGGCACTCCTCATCCCAACCATTTCATAACTTCTCATTCTACACTTCTAAATTCCTCTCAAACCTTTCTTCAGAACCTTTTCCTTTCTTCTTATTTTCTTTCTTTCTTCTCTTTCTTCCTTCATCCAAGTTCTTTTTAAATACTTTTTTGATCCCTTCAACCACTCTAAATACCTTTAAAACTTGTTTATATTATGCATCAAGTTCTTCAAGGATCTTGAAGAAAGTTGTAATCTTTGACGATTCCAAGTGTTGTACAAATTCCAAGGTTCGTAATGAAAGTTTAATTTAAATTCTTGGGTTATTTATATTATATATCTATCTATATACTTATATAATATATTACATGGACGATTATACCGCCTAAATATTATATATAGATATATATTATATATATACTTATATATATTATATGGCCGGTTACACCGCCTAATCGAGTCCGTTAATATTTGTGGTATTCTTTGCAAAAGTATGCTCTGCATTATCAGAAACTGGAGGAACCACAATATTATCTAAAAGTTTAAATTTCAGTATTTAAATTCCTGCAATATAAAATATATGTATATATTAGTGGTGTTATAAAACCCACTATATTTAAATTCCAACAATTTATTTTCTGCATTAAAATCCCGCACTATATTTATTATATATATTACCAGCTTTTATTGTGGTGTCCTTTCAAAAGAACCATCATTTTATTCCCAGTTTTTATTATTTTATGTTTCTTTATTAATAATTGTGTTTTCCATTATTTTTTTACTTTTTGAAGTTTTTTATAATTATTTTTTTGATGTTCCTTATCCCCTTAGGATCCTAGAGTTCCTACCCAAAACCTCTTAAAAAAATCATTACTATAGCCATTACAAAAAACAGCTTTTTCCTCACAAAAATCCCAGATGACTGCCCTACCAAGAGACACAATAGGATCCTAAGGGGATAAGTAACATCAAAGAAATAATTATAAAAAACTTTAAAAATTAAACAAGTAATGGAAAACACAATGATTGATAAAGAAACATAAAATAATAAAAGCTGGGAATAAAATGATGGTTCTTTTGAAAGGACACCACAATAAAAGCAGAGAATATATATATATATATATATATTAAATCATAAAATGGTTCCTATTGAAAGGAATCCAACGATAATATATATATATAATAAATATAGTGCGGAATTTAAATGCAGAAAGTAAATTGTTGGAATTTAAATATAGTGGGTTTTATAACACCACTAATATATACATATAATTTATATTGCAGGAATTAAAATTACGAAATTTAAAGTCTGAAATTTAAACGTCTCAGATAATATTGTGGTTCCTTCAGTTTTTGATACATATAATCAAAGATTATATGCAGAACATACTTTTGCAAAGAACACCACAAATATTAACGGACTCGATTAGGCGGTGTAACCGGCCATATAATATATATAATTATATATTTATATTTATAATATATATATATAATATTTAGGCGGTATAACCGTCCATGAAATATATTATATAAGTATATAGATAGATATGTAATATAAACAACACAAGAATTTAAATTAAACTTTCATTACGAACCTTGGAATTTGTACAACACTTGGAATCTTCAAAGATTACAAATTTCTTCAAGATCCTTGAAGAACTTGATGCATAATATAAACAAGTTTTAAAGGTATTTAGAGTGGTTGAAGGGATCAAAAAGGTATTTAGAAACAACTTGGATGAAGGAAGAAAGAGAAGAAAGAAAGAAAATATGAAGAAAGGAGAAGGTTTTGAAGAGAGGTTTGAGAGGAATTTAGAAGTGTAGAATGAGAAGTTATGAAGTGGTTGGGGTGAGGAGTGCCCTTTTATAGGCAAAGTAAGCAGATGAAATAATATAATATATTATATTATATTATATTATATTATATTATATTATATTATATTATATTATATTATATATATATATATATATTTTATGAAAATTACAGGAAATTTAAAAAGTACAATACATAATTTAATATACAAATATTTATACTCCACTGTTTCCAAAGTTCGGTCCATCTTCAAGATCATCGTCATCGTCCAAATTAATTGAATGTTCTGGAGATTGTGGTTCTTTGGATGGTCCTGCTGAAAACTTTTTCATTACTTCTAATATTTCTTCACGAGTATTTGCTGATGCAAGTAGGGCTGCCATCTGGGAGTTTTGTGAGGAAAAAGATATTTGTTGTAACGGCTGTAGTAATATTTTTTTAAAGAGGTTTTGGGTAGAAACTCTCATATTCTTGTTATTTTGGATCCAAACTTGTATATTAGGTATTGATAGGATTTGGGGAATTTTAAACTTGTCCCGCCATTTGATTCTGAACCTTCTTCTGATTTGAGAAGCATTATTATCTGAATATTCCACTGTCCAAGAAAGTACTCATGGAAGGTAGAATTTTGTACAAAATAATGCTAGAGGTTTGAAACATTTTTCATCTTCTAAAGGTTTATATAGGGATTTGAACACCTTGAAAGAATGTTGGATTGGGTGTTAGAGAATTTCATAGGCTGAACCAAAAAATTCCCCCTAAAGGTTCCACCAGTTTGGGAATCGTCTAAGATCACAGGTTTTTGTTATCAAAATAGAATAATCATGTGTGCTTATGTTTTTGGTTTTGTATCAAAAAATAATTATACCAGGCTTGTTGATAGTCCCAATAATTAAAAGGAATATCAAAGAATGAGGTTTCTTTATATTTCTCAGTGAAATGGATGGCTTCTGATAGATGGTGACTCCAATCAATGGGTGCTATAACTTTTAAACTTTTGCATGTAGAATAAGCTGGATCTTCATGCTTGGCATCAATGAAGAAATGTTGAATATTGTTGAATCTTGGATTCTAATATTGCTTGGTAGTAGAGAGGAATTTTCATTTCATCCCAAGGTTTATAATATCGTCCTTTTCCAAAATAATTTTGAAGAGTGTGAAAAGGATCTTGCTCACGAAATCCTTTCTCTCTTTGGATAATTGTTTGACAGATTTGTTTTTCAAAAAATTCAGAAGGGGATTTCAAAGATCTTTGGGTAAGGGCAAGCTGGGAATTTGTAATATTTTCGGAATTTGATATATTTGGAAATGAATCTTTGTTAGAAACTTATTTTGAGGAATTTTTTCTAGAAATTTCTTTTTTATGAGCTTGATCTATAACATTTTTTACTTTCGGAGTTTTCAGAAGGATTTCCAGGATTTTAAGCCTGTTTTCAATATCACTGTTTACCCGTGGTCTCGATTGAGCAGTATCTTTTAGTTCTTCTTCTTCTTCCTGTTTAACAATTTCATACCAAGTCTTTGGCTTGATTTGATCTGTAGAAGATTGGGCATGCTTTTTATCTTTTTTGGGTGCCATTGCTGTTTTGCAAAAATTCGAGTAAGAAAATAAGGTAAAGAATTTGTATCTCCTTTAATAAATTCAATATTAAAATCAAATATTCTCAATGTTGTTTGCCATCTTGCAAAAATTTGTTTTGAAGCTAGATTTTGAACGTTTTTTTGTAAAACTTATTTTGCACTTTTACAATATATTCTTAATAAGAATTTTTGATTTAAAAGATCACTTTGAAATTTGTATTCATAAAACAATGCTTAGAATTTATTTTTTAATAGTGGAATAATTTTTCTGAGTATCATTCCAATGAGCTGACGTATATTGGACTATTCTTTCTTTATCTTTTTGTTTTTGTTTTAAGATACCTCCGTATCCTAGATCTGAAGCAATAGTTTCAACTATCTTTGGTAAATTTGGATCATAATATTTAAACAAGTAATTTCTAACACTTGTTTTTTAGTGGTTTTTACAATATCAGTATGTTCTTCAGTCCATAGTACTGGGTTTTCTTTAACCTATCATGTAAAAGTTTTGCTATTTTAGCAAAAATCCAGAACATAATTCAAACTTCCTAAGAATCTTTGTAATTGAGTTTTATCTAATATTTTATCAGGAAATTTGTTTGCAAATACTAAAGATCTTTCAATAGGAGTTATAGTACCTTGAGATATATAATGTCCTAAAAATCTTATTTTTGTTTGGAAAAAGCTTATTTTTGCTTTTAATTATACCAAACCATTTTTCTTGGAAACATAAAAAATATTTTTAAATGTTTAAAATGTTAATCTAGATTATTAGAAAATATTAATACATCATCTATGTAAACTATGCAAAATTTTGAATAATCATTAAAAATATCATTCATGATTCTTTGGAATTCAGAAAGAGCATTTTATAATCCAAAGGGCATCACATTCCATTCGTATTGGCCAAAAGGGACTATGAAAGCAATTTTATATCTATCCTTTTGAGAGATTTGGATTTACTAAAATCCAGATTTCATATCAAATTTTGAAAATATATTAGCTTTGTAAAGTGTTTGTAATAAATCTTTTTTTATTTGGGATAGGGTATTTGATCCATTTTAATGCTTTATTTAATGGTTTATAATTTATTACTAACCGTGGAGTTTCTCTTTCTATTTCAAAATTTTTATTGACATAAAAAGCAGCACAACTCCAACGAGATCTAGATTTGGAAATTAATCCTTTATTTTCCAAATCTTGTATTTTTTTTTGCAATGTTCTTCTAATTCAAAATTCATTTGTATAGGTCTGGTTTTGTGGGTATTTGATTTTCGTTAAAGTCTATTTCATAGAAAAGATCTACAATATGTTGTTTTCGATTTCTGAAAGCATTAGGAATATCAGAACAAATTTTTGTTTCTAATAATTTTTGAAATTTTGAAATTTTATTTTGAAATTCAGGAGTTTTTAATTGTTCTTGAATTTTTTTAAAGAAATGTATTTTTTAATATTGTCCAATTGAAAATTCTTCTTTTGTATTTCAATATTAATATTATTTTCATTGATTGAACAATCTTGAATTAGATTAAGATTTCTAGTTTTAGTTGTTCTAGAAACTTAAATTCTAATTTTTTATTATTAAGTTTAAAATGTATAGAATCATTTTTTTACTTTATAAGGTGTAATGAGGGTAATAAAAGGTGTTCTTAAAATAATAACATTAAAATCAGTTTTAAGAGTAACACCATTATTTTCAATTAAAGCTTCTGTTTTAGAATTTACGTTTAGTTTAGAGTTGTTAGCAGCAAATAATTTTTCTTTAGTTTCTTGTTGAAATTTTTTAGCTACAATATTTGATTTTATACAATTTAAATCTGCACTGTATCAAAAAATCCTACGGTATCAATTTTATAATCTTCTGAAAATATAAATCTTATTTTAAAAAAGGTATTTTCTAAAAGTTATTTCCCTTAATACAAAAAGAAAATCTTCTGGAATATTTTGAATATTTTGTGTTTCTTCTTCATTAATTATTTTTTGAAAGATTGAGCTTATTGTTTCATATTTCTGAATTTGATTTTCTTTTAAATATTTTATTTCTAATTTTATTTATTTTATATTCTTTTGTAAATCTTGAATAGTTATATATTTTTTTATTTTCTTATCACAAATATTTTTGGATTTACTTGGTAAAATTTATTTTCTTATTTGTTTAATGATTTTAGGATTTTCTCTAAATAGTCCTTTTATGTATTAGGATCATTTATGTTTAATACATCTAAGAGAAGTAACTGATGTTTTGAAAGCATATTAATTTTCTTTTCAGATATTTCACTGTTTGTGATTATTTTATTAAGTTGTAGAGATTCATTTGTATTTTCTGAAGAATCTATTAACAGATTAGAAATTTTATTTAAAAATTTACATTTTATTTTTAAAATAATTTGCAGTGTGACTTGTTTTAAAACATTTAATATTTTCGAAGTATTTTTCAAGACTTTGTTTGGAATTATTGAGTTTTTTTGGGAGGTCTTTTATAAATTCTGTTAGGATCGAAATACATGTAGAGGGGGGGGGGGGTGAATACACTATTTAAAACTTTTTGAAATTCTTCGATTTTATTTGTGAAAATCAGACATAAGTTTTTGTTGCTTAAAAACTTTGATCTGCTCGAAAGATCTGAAGTTATCAGGCGGAAGAAATCTTCCTCGCAGATTTGAAATATTAGAAAGCTAAGACACATAAAATAATGTAAATGCAGTAAGTAAAAGGGACAGAGTTTTTTATGGATGTTTGGAGATGAATTATTATACGTCACCCCTTCTGTTTTCAGAAGGATTCCACTAGAAGACTTTGATTTATACAACGCTTTGTACAAATCCAATCCAATCAATCTTTGAGAGGAAATCCTAGCAATACTCTCTCTCGAAGCATAACAATCAATCTGCTTTGAGTTACAAAATGAAGCTACAGAATGTGCTTCAGTGTTTTGATCTGGGTAGCTGTGAATGACTTTGATCTGGATCGTTCTTGAATGTATTTCTTTGAACTCGATCGATCTTTGAGATATTCTCTAACTCAGTGCTTAGAAACTTTGATCTGATAATATGGGTTTCTGAGTTAGAATATTGAGTGAAGGCTTTTTGGCTTTTCAGATGAACTTGATAATCTTAGATTTTAGTAGCTTCGTCACTGCTTGAATCTTTGAGTCACTTGAGTATTTATAATCTTCAAAAACTAGCCAGTGAGCCGCCAACAATTTTTGAGATTGAGTCGCCAACATATCTCATAAATTGGATCAAAAATCTTAACTTTAGGAAGAGGCCGACCAATGTTCAAAATCTCATTAAATGTTTTTGCCTTTTTCAGCAACTTCGGCAACTGACATTTCAAAATGAAACTTTTGATCTGGTTGATGGATACTTGATCTGGCTTTGAATGATCTGGATTGTTCTAGTGGAGGTCTGGTGTATTTGATCCGTTGATATAAATTGTCGTAAGAAAATATGAATCAAATACTTGATTCATTCGGATTAAAATATTCGTCGGACATTTGATCTGGCAGCGTCGTTGAGCTTTGGTTCGAATGAGTCCAATTTGATCTGTCTTTAAAATCTTATTTACTTTGTTTTGTTTTGACTTGTTTATTACCAAAACTTTATAGTTTGATCTCCAATCAAAACCAAGTCAATATCCGGATCAAATTAAGATAAAGATGGTAGATCAAATAATTTCCAAGAATATTCTTGCACAGATCGAATAATAATTTTTAGACAAAATAAATGTCAAAATTAATTTTCAAGAATATTGTTGCATTGATCTGATCTACTATGCTCTTCTTCTGATCTGATATTCTTCACTTCCTTCCTTTGCCTTTGGCCTTAGATGAGATAGCATTTTTCCCCTTTTTGGCATCACCATTTTCTGATAAAAGATCTAGAATAACCATGAATTGTGTGCCAAAGGTATCATGAATTTTCTTGTTGTGGGCTTCAGTAGAGGCCTCTATACTTTCGAGCTTCCGAAGAATGTTCATATATTCTGTTGTATGATGCTTTCGAATATGTAATACAGATTCGCTGATGTTATTGACCATTGTCAGCATGTGTGACTTGAAATCACGAATCTCTGTCGATGTCTGTACTTGATGGATTTGCAACTCAGATACCAGATGGAATAGATGAGAAAGGGATTCAGACAAGGATGTACCTAGTCCGACATCGATCGGATGAGAAGTAGAAGAAGCAGCATTTTCAAAATGAGTAGAGTCACATAGTTGAAGCATTGGATCAGTAACAACAACAGGCTCAAAAACAACATCTTCCATGATTTCAGATGAATCAATTTGATCTGAAATGGATATTTCTGATATAGTCGCAGATGGAAGAGACAACTTATCCTTGAACATGACAGTAATAGGCTTGAATATACTGTGAACTAGATCAGTCCTAACTATTTTAAAAATAGGAGGCAGATCCATTACCATATGTCCAGACGGAACTGTTTCCACTGATTCTGCAGACAATATTTGAATTTGTTCTGCAACGGGAACGAATGGAACAATTTCTATGTTCAGATCAACGTTGGAGGCCAGCATCTGTTCTGGTGATTCAATCAGAATTTCTTCAGCAAAGGATTCATCAAGTGCAGGGATGTCGATATGTGGTTCATCCATAGCTTGATTTTCATATGGAACCAGATGGTCAACCAATAGTTCGTCAAGAACATCTTGTGCAACTAGTGGTACCTCGATTTCAATTTCAGTAACCAAAGGTTCTTGATAAGCAGAAGGTTCAGTCTGCTGTGCAGCCATGATTTGATCAATCGATGATTCTTCATTGGGAGGTGGAATCAGTGGTTCCTCAGAGAAGAATTCCACATACAAGGTTTCTGTAGGAATATCATCAATAACCAGAACTTCCTTTGTAGGAGAAGCAGCTCTAACTGGTGAGGTAGCTGGTAATATTGGATCTTCAGGCATACAGATTTCATCTGAGAGAATGAGATCATCTGCATCAGAGTGAGTAGCAGATGAAGAAGACTGTGCTTCGGATGAAGTTTCCAGAGAAAAGTCTTGTCTCATCATTTGAGCAGTAGAGGTCATCAGATGATTGTCATTCTCCAGTTGATTAAGTGCTGCGGTTTAATCAAAAATATCCAAACTTGCTGGATTGAACTTTTCTCTTTGCAGTCGTATATGAGCTTGAAGAAGACTTTTCTTTAATCTGAGCTTGAAAAACTCTCTTATTTCCAGTGCTCGAGAAATAATTTGAGTCTCAGCCCACTCAAGTATTCTATTTTCAAGATTTGAAATACTTTCCAACCTCACTAATGTCTTGATCTTTGAAAAGTGGTTCCCGGTGCGATGAAAAACCCATTTGTCAAAAATTTTCATCTTTTCTTCTGCACTTTTGATGATGTAATCAGCAGTCAGATCAATTATCCGTTGAACATTGGAGGATGGATCAGATACATCATTAGGCTTTTTGAAGAATCCAGACATAAGAGTATTTTTTCATCTGGTTCATCGAAGGAACAGTACTTTCCACCATTGATATAGGAATAGCTGGAACAAGTGCAGATTGAATATCTTGAGGAATCCTAGGAAGAAGTCTAATCATCCTCCTTTTATTCTGTGGGAGAGGCTCAATAATCTCTGCAAGAGTCACTTGATCTAACTCTGAAGTCTCTGATTCATAAGAGTGAATCAATAGTTTCCTTTTCACCGAAGTGTTTTTCCTTGGTGCAGCTGGCTTTGGAGATTTAACGGCTTTTGCATCTTCAATTGCCAGAGGCTTGGGTTCATCTGGTAAGGTCAAGTCTTCAATTTCATCTGGATGAGGTGTACCATGCTTGAATACAATCAGTTGATTTCCCTTTTATACTTCAATTGCCCTTTCATACAGAGTCTTGTGTGGATGAATATTATAAGAGGGTCCCAGATGAACATTCAAGTCATTCAATATATCACTGATCTGAATGGCAAAGCCTTGGGACTGAACTTTTGGGGCAGTGGTCATAGCAGATAGAATATTGAACAACACAGTAGACCAATTAACAGTAATACCAGCTGAAATGACAACCATAACATCAAATTTTTCAGATGTAATGGCATCGAAAGAACCTTCTTTGGCCAGAAGAGATTTGGCCACAATGTCGTGAAAGATTCTAAACTCCATCTTTAGTTCCTTCTTCTTGCAAGGTATCTTGATTGTATTGTCTGTCAAAGATTACATACTCTTCATTTGTTTCTTCGTTTCCGCAGAGAGTTTCGAGAAATCAGTGATTCCCTGGCTGGGAAAATCGAAAGAAGAAGTGAAAAGATCAGATGTAATCCATACTGATTCTCCACCCAGAGTGGCAGAAATTACATTATCTTCAAATTTTGCGATCTGAAAGAATTTGGGAAGTGCTTGCTTGTAAAGCAACTTTCCTCCTTCGAGAAATTTCCGTAACCCAGAAGTTTCAATCGTTCTAAACATATCCACCATTCCCTGATCGTAAGATCAAACACTGTGTGGAAATCAATGAGAAGAACATTCCGAGTGATTGGCGACATCTTGTTCCTGTAAGATTAAAAAAATGCGAGTAATTTGTTCTTTTTAGAGGAGTACTTAGGGTTCAAAAGAGATGTTAATGAAGAAGAAGATTCAGATAAGTTTAAGAGACGTGGCTATCTGACGTAAGTAACGTTTCAAATTCAAAAAGACTCGGCTGATACTTATTAAGTCAGAACACGCGATAAAAATAATAATATTTTAATGAGATCTCGGGAATACAAAGCGACAAAATATCCTCTATAAATAGGACACTCGGATGAAAAGTCCAATTAACTTCTCATTTGCAAAATGGAGTCCCAGATAAATTTACTATGAGTGCGGATCAATCCATCGAAGAGTTTAAGGAGGAACTTCAGGAGTTCATCCTTAAATGGATCATGAGGCTTTGGTTCAAAGTCGAGGAAATTCGGATGTATCATCAAGCTCTGTTCCCTCCACGCAAGCATCGCAAGGACAAGCATTTGGAGTTGCTGGGGTCTGAGAATGTTGAGGACATTCTCTCTGAAAAGGTCTTGTCCTTTCTGATTTACAGGAAGGAGGAGAAAGTCCTCACTCATCTGATAAATGCAGATGAGTACAAGGATAGGTTCTTTGATCCGCCTCTACGAGAGTGGTTGATCAAGTGGCGTATTGAAGCAGGTGTGAGGAAGAGGATGCCGGCTCCAAAGAGAAGGTCTGAGGATGAAGTTTTAAAAAATGATTAAGTTATGTATTTTAAGTATGTAAAATAATCATGTATGAGTTTCAAATTTATGCAATGAACTATTTTGCCTTATCCTTTGTTTATTTGTTCATATAAAAGTGCATTGTGTAGATGAAAATAATGTATGTGAACACGTAACTCTTATGCAAAGGAGTTTTGACTTAACCAAAAATTAAGATCAATTAAGGTCACATAAATCAGATGAAAATTACAAATCAATAGTAGAAATTTATTGCGTAGTCAGATAATAATGATGAGATTTGATATATTCAAGACAGGATTTGATATGTAACATATATGCATAAAGAAAAGAAATATCAGTGATTGGACATGCTGTCTGTGAAATAATTACGTGACTGTTCCACTTCTTGCATAGAATAGGAAATGGAATTAAATTCAAAATAAAGCTGATAAATTTTGAGAATCTCAAGGAGGATTGATGCAATCCATGAGATAGGTAGATCAAATTTAATTTAGCCTCAATAAATAAGTAAACATTGATTGGACATTTATGAGGCTGAGGTGTCGCATGGCCTTTCATCTCCTTGAAATACACCAATAAAATACAGCTAAGTTAAAGATGTTAGTAACACAAAACATAATAAACAAGAGTTATGGCAAATATGAATGGTTCTGTCGAGCAAGAGTATGAGATCCGGAAGGACCAGTATAGAAGAAGGGTGTTTGAACGAGGGATGAGAATGTGGCATTTCTTGGATTCTCTCCGCCGTCCTCGTCGTGCCAACCATCCTCCATTATCTCATGAGATGCGTCATCGTAATTTTGCAAAAATACGGAAGTGCAAGTCCATGCTTGGAACACAAAATACGCGAGATGTCCTGAAGTCTTCAGGAGTTCGGCTTCTCATTCTTCTCACAAAGCATGATGAAGTGCATAACATATGCTTTGAAGATGAAGTCTGCAATGGTCAGGGTTCCCTAAGTGCTTGGATGATCAATTGGAGTCATGAGATGCATAGTAGAATAACACTTGTCGTAGCTTATAATGAAGATCAATGAATGAAATGCAATTATTTTTATGCTTCTCGTCTTTAATATTCCCCCTTAACATATTCATAATTAATCAATATCAATTAAACCAAGAACATTTCGAAAATAAGAAAACTTAGCATCGGGTAGAGGCTTGGTGAAGATATCAGCAACTTGCAGATCAGTTGAGATATGTTCAAGACAATCATCTTTCTTTTGAACATGATCTCGGATGAAATGGTGAAGAATGTCAATGTGCTTTGTTCTCGAATGTAGGACAGAGTTGTATGTGATGACAATTGCACTTGTATTATCACAGAAAATTGGTGATTCAGATGAATCAACACCATAATCTCTGAGTTGCTATTGAATACAGATAAATTGTGCACAACAACTTCCTGTGGCTAAGTATTTTGATTCAGCTGTAGATGTAGCAATAGATGTTTGTTTCTTACTAAACCAAGAAATAATCATGTCTCCAAGAAATTGACAAGTCCCACTTGTGCTTTTACGATAAATTTTGAACCTGCATAATCTGCATCTGAGTAACCAATTAGATTAAAACTTGAATCCTTTGGATACCAGAATCCAACATTCCGAGTTCCCTTTAGATACTTTAGAATCCTTTTGGCAGCAATAAAATGAGATTGTTTCGGATCAGATTGAAATCTTGCACACAGATCGACCGACTGAGAACATAATGTCTGGTCTGCTTGTTGTCAGATAAAGTAAGGATCCTATAAGTCCCCTGAATAGAGTTTGATATACTGAAGGTCCATCTTCGTCTTTGTCCAGTTTGATTGAAGCACTCATTGGAGTACTAGCAAAAGAACAATTCTCCATTCCAAATTTCTTCAGAAGTTCTTTTGTGTATTTGACTTGATTTATGAATATTCCTTTATCCATATGTCCGACTTGTAATCCCAGGAAGAATGTTAATTCTCCCATAATACTCATCTCGAATTTATCCTGCATCATCTTAGAAAACTTCTTGCATAATTTGGGGTTAGTTGACCCAAATACGATATCATCAACATATATTTGAACTAATAAAGTATGATCGCCTTTGACAAAATTAAAAAGAGTTTTATCTACAGAACCAATAGTAAAGCCATGATCACTAATAAAACTTGAAAGAGTGTCATACCAATCTCGTGGAGCTTGTTTCAACCCTTAAAGAGCTTTATCCAGCTTGAACACATGATCTGGATAATTTTGGCTTTCGAATCCTAGGGGTTGTTCAACAAACACTTTTTCTTGAAGAAGACCATTGAGAAATGCTTTTAACATCTATTTGGAACACTTAAAAATCCTTGAAGGCATCATAAGCAAGAAATATTCTAATAGCTTCAAGTCTAGCTACAGGTGCAAAGGTTTCATTAAAGTCAATACCTTCTTCTTGTCTGTAACCTTGTGCTACTAAGTGAGCCTTATTTCATACTACAATGCCACTTTCATTGAGTTTATTTTTGAATACCCATGTAGTTCCTATTACAGATTTATCTGAGGGTCTAGGAACTAAATGCCAGACAGAATTTCTCTCAAATTGGTTTAATTAATCTTGCATAGCTTCTATCCAGTTACTGTCAAGTAAAGCTTCTTCTACTTTCTTATGTTCTATGTGAGAAATAAAATCAGCATGCATTAACTCATTAATCATCTGACCTCTGGTTCTCAAAGGTGCAAATGGATTACTTATTACCAAGTTTGGTGGATGAGTTTTGGACCATTTGTAATTTGGGCCTAGTTGATCTGAGTTTCCTTGTTGATCTTGATCATCGTGAATTACAATATGATTTATGTTTGTTGGAACCTCATTATCAATTGTTGGTTCTTTTGGTCTCTGTTCATCAACTAGAACTGGTTCACATTGAATTTCTCTATTACGTCTGATTTGGATTTCTTCATCATCTGCATCAAGCTTCAAATCTTCTATTCTGTTACTAAGATCATTTAAACTTGGAGATTCATTAATGACAGATGATTCATCAAAAACAACATGAGCTGATTCTTCAACTGTTAGAGATTTAGTATTAAATACTCTATAAGCTTTATTAACAGATGAATATCCGAGAAACAAACCAGCATCTGATCTGACATCAAGTGCAGTCAGATAAGTTTTTTTATTGTTGTGATTGAAGCATTTACAACCAAATACCTTGAAGTATGATATCACTGGAACTTTACCATACCAGATCTCATAAGGTGTTTTTCCAATTTTCTTATTAATCATTGATCTGTCCTGAGTATAACAAGCTGTGTTTACAGCTTCTGCCCAAATTTTTTGTGAAATACATGAATCAGCAGTCATTGTTCTAGCAGCTTCTTTTAGAGTTCTATTCCTCCTTTCTGCAACACCATTTTGCTGTGGCGTTCTAGCTGCAGAATACTCATGCTTGATTCCATTATTTTCCAGATAAGTAGACATAGTTTGATTTGTAAATTCGGTTCCTCTGTCACTTCTGATTTTATCAATCGTTTGAGATTTCTCATTTTGAAGTCTTAAAATAAGTTTAATCAATTGGGTGGCAGTTTGATCTTTGGATTTTAAAAATATCACCCAAGTAAATCTTGAGAAATCATCAACAATAACCAAGGTGTACTTCATTCCCCCTAAGATCATTACTGGTATAGGACCAAAAAGATCCATGTGAAATAGTTCTAAGATTTTGAAGAAGATTTATAACCTTTGTTTTTAAAAGTTGATTTGATCTGCTTACCTAGTTGGCAAGCAGTACAAACTTTATCTTTTGAAAACTCGACTTTAGGCAGACCTGTAACCAATTTTTGTTTACTCAGATTGGCTAAAGTTTTGAAGTTCAAGTGATTGAGTTTCTTGTGCCATAACCAATTTTCGTTCATCTTTGTTGCTACTAGACAGATTGAGATGAGTGGTTGATCCGACCAGTTTACTTTGTAGATATTTCCACTTCTTTCTCCTATCATAATGATTATTCCAGATTGATCTTTTACTGTGCAAGTGTGCTTTTGGAATTCTACACAATAGTCATAGTCACACAACTGACTAATACTAATCAGATTATATTTCAAATTTTCTACAAGAAAAACATCTTCAATGCGAATATTTCCATGGATAAGCTTACTCTTACCCATGGTTGTACCTTTATAGTTATCTTCGAAAGTGATCTTAGGCCATTGTCCTAATATGTATTCAGATAACATTCTTATGTCTCCTATCATATGTCTTGAGCATCCACTGTCCAAGTACCAGACTGCTTGTTTGATAAGTTCACTCTTATTTTCCTGCAAGAATAAATTAAAATAACTCTGGTCCCCATTCCTACTTGGGTCCACGCTGGATTAATCCCTTTGGAATCCATACTTGGATTATCCTTACAGACTTTCCACGATGTTGTCCTTTGGGAATAGCAAATCTATCTGATGATATCTGTGCATTACGTTGTGTGTGCCAAGTGTAGTGATCAGATCGATTATTCCTATTTGACTTCCAATACTTTCTATAAGAGTCATTATAATGTGGTTTATGTTGAATTGATAAAGTTCTTTGTCTATCAAGACCATGTCCAGACCTGTTTGATCTAGGCTTAGTCCATCTTGACTTAGATTCATCTGGCTCAACATATCCCAGCCCTGTGTGTAAGAGTTTTCTCTGTTAAGTTATTGAATATGTCATAGGGATCTCTGGTTCATATATCGTGCTGGATCTCACAAACTTCATATATTTATAGTTGTTATTTTCCAGACAGGATTGAGTGGTTGAGATAGATGAGCTTCCTTCATTTATGTTGTAGCCTAAGCCAGATTTATCTCTAGCTTGCTTTTGCATTCCAGTAAGTTTATCTAAGGATATCGATGCTTTATTCCAAGATTTTACTAGATCTGTCAATCTTTGATTTTCAGCTAAAGTTTATTGAAGCTTACTTCTCATATCATTGTTCTCAGTCATTAACAAACTTATCTGAGTCTTTAGACTGTCTGATCGAGTGTACTCTTCTGAGTTACTTTGATCTGACTTATCTATTGAACTCTTTCCATTTGTTCTGACTTCATCAAACTTGTGAGATAATATACGATATTCATTAACCATCTCATTTAATGCATTAATAAGATCTTCCTTACTAAATTCATCAGAAGTAAAATCAAGTACCTCTCCCTATTCTGGAACGTCAGATTCATTAGCCATAATACATTTGACATCATCATCTTCACTTTCACTTGACGATGTTTCTGAGTCAGATGAAGTGGAGTCTGATTCAGCCCACTTGTTGTTGCTTTCATCTGCTAATAGAGCCTTTTGTTCTTTCTTCCTTCTGAATCTCTTCCTTTCTTCTCTTGAGATCTTTTTGTATGATGTTCTTTTCTCTTCCTTCTTAGGTTTGGTATAGTCAGCTATGAAGTGTCCTTCTTTTCCACAGTTGTAGCAAGCTCGACTTTCTTCAACTTGTTCTTTTGGTTTGAAGCTTGATCTGTTTGCTCTTTGGAAATTGCTGTGATTTTTCCTCATGAATCTTCCAAACTTCTTAACAAATAGTGACATTGCATCACTACTGATTTGTTCTGCGGTTTTGGTTCCTGGGATTTCATCTGCTGCAGTGAGGGCCTTGGTAACTTGTGATGTTGATGTATCTTCCTCAGTTCGAAATCCTAGCTCGAATTCATAAGCTTTGAGATCTGCAAATAGATCATGTAATTCAATTTTATTGAGATCTTTGGATTCTCTCATAGCTACTGTCTTCACATCCCATTCACGTGGTAGAGCTCTCATGACTTTGAGTGCTACTTCACAATTGCTATAATTCTTTCCAAGTGCATTTAGCTCGATCATAATGCTGCTGAATCTTTCATAGAATTCATTCATTGTTTCTCCTAGTTTCATCTTTATGTTGTCAAACTTTTGGATGGCCACCATGAGTTCGTTTTCCTTTATTTGATCATTTCCTTCACATAATTGGGTGAGTTTTTCCCATATTTCTTTGGTAGTAGAACAACTTTTGATCTTGCTAAACATGTTCTTATCCAGAGTCTTGTATAGTATATCCCTGGAAATATTGTCCAGATTGGTTTTCCGCTTGTTTCATAAGTCCATTCAGCTCGAGGCTACTCTATCATTTGAGGAGCACCATCAGTAATGGCAATGGCAGTGTTAATTTTCATAATCTTCATTGGTCCATCTGTTACTACGAACCACATGTCATCATCCAGTGCTGATAGATGTGCCTGCATAAGAATTTTCCATTCATCATAATCTTCTTTTGAGAACATAGAAATTTTACTAAAAGATGTCATAAATAAAATGCCATAGTTAAGAGATGATTCAAGTGATAAGCAAGAACCTCTTTAATACCACTTGTTAGGATCGAAATACATGTATAGGGGGGGGGGGTGAATACACTATTTAAAACTTTTTGAAATTCTTCGATCTGATTTGTGAAAATCAGACAGAAGTTTTTGTTGCTTAAAAATTTTGATCTGCTCGAAAGATCTGAAGTTATCATGCGGAAGAAATCTTCCTCGAAGATTTGAAATATTAGAAAGCTAAGGAAGATAAATAATGTAAATGGAGTAAGTAAAAGGGACAGAGTTTTTTATGGATGTTCGGAGATGAATTCTCCTACGTCACCCTTTCTTCTGTTTCCAGAAGGATTCCACTAGAATATTTTGATTTATACAACTCTTTGTACAAATAAAATCCAATCAATATTTGAGAGAAAATCCTAGCAATACTCTCTCTCAAAGCAGAACAATCAATTTGCTTTGAGTTACAAAATGAAGCTACAGAATGTGCTTCGGTGTTTTGATCTGGATAGCTGTGAATGACTTTGATCTGGATCGTTCTTGAATGTATTTCTTTGAACTCGATCGATCTTTGAGATATTCTCTAACTCAGTGCTTAGAAACTTTGATCTAATAATATGGGTTTCTGAGTTAGGATATTGAGTGAAGGCTTTTTGGCTTTTCAGATGAACTTGATAATCTTAGATTTCAGTAGCTTCATCACTGCTTGAATCTTTGAGTCACTTGAGTATTTATAATCTTCAAAAACTAGCCAGTGAGCCGCCAACAATTTTTGAGATTGATCCGCAAACATATCTCATAAATTGGCTCATAAATCTTGACTTTAGGAAGAGGCTGACTAACGTTCAAAATCTCATTAAATGCTTTTGTCTTTTTCAGCAACTTCGGCAACTTACATTTCAAAATGAAATTTTTGATATGGTTGATGGCTACTTGATCTGGCTTTGAATGATCTGGATTTTTCTATTGGAGGTCTAGTGTATTTGATCCGTTGAGATAAATTGACGTAAGAAAATATGAATCAAATACTTGATTCATCCGGATTAAAATATTCGTGTGACATTTGATCTGGCAGCGCCGTTGAGCTTTGGTTCGAATGAGTCCAATTTGATTTATCTTTAAAATCTTATTTACTTGGTTTTGTTTTGACTCGTTTATCACCAAAACTTTAGAGTTTGATCCCAACAAATTCTTTTATAAGGCTTTTCATAAAATTCTTCTTTTGGTTTATTAAAACTTTTTAGATTTTTCTCAAAATTTTTTCTATTTGAAATTTTATAGGTTTCTAGACAATTTCCTAAGTATTTTGAAGAAGAATTTTTTTTAGTATTTATATCTAATTGTTTACAGTAAGTTCTTTTCATTTTCTATTTTAAGTGTTTTTGTAATTTTAAATCTTGAGAGATTTTTAAACCTTCTTGTTGGGTTTGACCAAAAACATAATCACTGTAAGATATTATATGGTCAGTGTTATTTTTTCTAATCTTATTTCTTACCTTTTCCCCTAAGAGAATAGGTAAACCCGTAAGGAGTTTTTCTTTCCAAAAGGGTTGATTAGAGTCTTCTTTAAGCATTACTCTAGTTATGAAAGTATTTTATACCATTGAAAATCATTTAATTTTTTATATTTTAAATTTGACAATAATTCGGAATTTTTATCTTTTAAATGCGTAGGATCACTAATAAATTGTTTCAATGTTAAATTTTTAACAACGCCGATGTCAACTAGGTCCGGTCTCGGGGGGCGTGACATGTGGTTTGTAAGTTTCACGTATGTGAAGTATAGCTTGTTTTTAAGCATATATTTCATCTAGAAGAATTCAAATTTCATCAGTACGGTCTTTGGTATCCATGCATGTACCTATGCTTGTGATTTGTGGTTTTTAGATTTCAAAGAACATGTTTTCATTAATTTGCATTTATTCTACAGTCTAGTTTCTAAATGCTTTCTTTCCAATTTCAAATTACCATCTTCATAAATTACCATATCTGACATTGGTATTGGAAATCATATCAGCTATATATGCTTTTGTTGCATGGCTGAGTCCTGAGGCTATATTTTCAATAAAAATCGTAGTCTTCCTTTGCTTTCCAACTGGGATTTACTGAGCGAATGTTCTTCTATTCCTTCCATTTACAGGTGGAGTGCCCTATCTATCAATCCTAAACGTTGTTTTTAGCCTTCTTGCTCTATTAATTTCTCGGTTCAACACTTCTCACACTCGGTAGCAGACTAGAAGCTGCTCCTCGGCATTGTTTTGGTGCTATGAAATAGCCTCATGGGGCTTGGCTATATCCTCCTTCTTCAGAAGAAGAAAAGCAGCGACAATTCTAGATGAAAGCGACTTTGCCGGTAGAAGTATGGTGAGAAAATTTCAAGGATGCAGAGGTTTGACGACAAGGTATTTGCCCTATATATATGATGAGCTCTTTTCTTATGCATGCCCAAAGTTCATTACTCCTTCCGCCCCGAGCTTATGAGGATCCTCTTGTTAATTACAACCAGGTTTGGGAACTTCGTCTAAATGTACTCTTCTCCTATGCATGCCCAATGTTCATTCAGAAGACTAGTCAACTAGATATCTATTTCGTGGAACTTTGTTTTGGTTTTATAATTTCAGGTTGTGTGTGATGCCATGGTTTTGTGCTCTTTGTTAGTTGTATGTTACTGCAACCTTGGCTCTCTTACATTTTGGCTATATTTCGCACTGTTCCTTGTTTGATGGGTTTCCATTTCCCAAATACTTCACTCGATTTAATTACAAATTAATTTATGTTTGGAATGTTATGGAGATGGAACACGAACTTCGGGAACTGAGACTTTAAATTAGAGAGAAATGTATGGTTTCGGTTAAACTTAGAAATGAGGTCTGGCATTTTCCTCCATTACCCTTCTGCAGATACTGTTGGATAGCTCTATTACTCCAGTTTTGACTTGTCATAATTAAATTTTCTATTTCAAGCCTCAATTTAGTCCGACTTATATGTCTTCCTGCTTTACAGTTGGAAACGAGCAAGAAGGCCAAGGACAATTCAAGCCACTTATATGAGCTAAGTGGTTCTCAATCTTTAGGTTCCATTTTACGGATTCATTCATTCTCAAACGAAGCAGCAGAGCTTGCAAAATGTTCAGTACAATGGTATCGTTTGTCTTCTCAATCCAGCCGCAGGGAACCTATTTTAGGTATCAATACATCCTTTCTGTTTGGGATTATGTTGTGTTGTTTCTTGTTGAATTTGTGAATTCCCTACATCATATATATGAAGCTGGAAGGGGACTACTATAATCAACTACCTTTTCATTTCATCATCCATAACGCATAAAAGTATAAGTTCGGTCCCATGCGAAACACATATTCACGTAATGATAGTGTAGGATTGAGTACCTATGCTTGGTCTTTTAAATTTTATCCAAAGTTGAGAATACAAAGAGACCCGGCACAACGTTTTTTCAAGATGATAATGTTTAGCTGAATTTTTATAATGACCTTGTTTCTTTTGGATTAATTTCAGGGAACTATCATCCATTAAGAGAATGTGGAGCTTTATAAGAAGGCATATCTTATCAAACCAGATTATACATAACACACATCAAATTAATCATCCATGCAGATTGAAATGTATAATAATTTTTCATCATGCATGAACACTAAAATATCAATCACTACAAAAAAATTGCCTATTTAGCCACAGTTTTAAAAAAAACCATGGCCAATTTAGCCACGGTTTTATTAAAACCGTTGCTAAATAACCACGGTTTGAAAAGTATCCAATGTTGAAAAGTACCCACTGTTTAAAAAAACCGTGGCTACATTTAATCACGGAGTTTTTAACCGTGGTTGAATAACTATGGTTTTATTTAAACCGTCACTAGTAGAATTTACAGCTTTTACTTCGCCACAATTTACTTCGTCAATTATTAATTGCGAAGTAATATGTAACAATACACTTCAGTAATTAGACTGCCGAAGTAAAAACATACATTTTACTTCGGATTTTAAAAAACCCGGGCTTCACTACTAATTTTGTGTCATATTTTACTTCGTCATAGTATATTTGACGAAGTAAAAAGGTAAGAAATAAAATTAATAATGATTTTTACTGAAGTAAAAAATGAACCGGATCCTTCACTTGATATTCCATTCATTCACCTTTAACTTAGTTTCTTATATCTTCTCTCGTAGATCAAAAAACCATCGCCATCGATCTCCTTTCTTCTTCAACCCTAGTGGTCGTGTGGATGGGGATCTGCCCGAGGCGGTGAAGGGTTTCTTTGATTTTGATGGGATGGTGAGTTATCGGGGCCATTTTAGGCCTATTCTGGCGGTGCAGGTGACGGAGTTGGCAGATGGAGTTTTCGTCGGATGCTCTGTCAATCACGTGTCACCGACGGGACTTCGTTCTGGAATTTCTTAAATACTTTTGCGGAGTTGAGCAGGGGGGTAAAGAGGATTTCCAGGCTGTCGGATTTCAGCTGGGACTCGGTTTTGATTTCCCCCGTCGTTCTCAAACTCGCCGACGACGGGCCTGAATTCACTTTCTCCGCGGATTCTCCCGTGAGGGAGAAGATTTTCAGGTTCAGCAGAGAATCGGTGCTGAAGTTGAAATCCAAAGTTAACGAACAGAAATGGGAAATCGACTCGTGGCGGAGCTGATGGGAAAATTCAGCAACGACACCCTCAAATTCTCGGACTGGAATAAAAGCCCGTTACCATGGCTGAGAACCGCCGTCTCAAATCCCGCAGAAATTTTATCTTTTTAATCCTTGAGCAAACATCGTTTTCTATTTCTTTGTCAAGAATCTGTATTTTTATCATTTATCTTTTTAAGAAATCATGTTTTTTTCTTCTAATTACTTTTCATTTATCTTTGCTTGACAACCAATAATCTTTTCAACCTATCATGTTTTTTTCTTCTTCACTTAATGCATATGTTGTTCAATCGATACAAGGTGCAGCTTGCTTGACAAGGATTCAGCCAACTTTGTAGCCTTGTTTGGTGTTTTTTGTTGTTGGTTTTTGACGGTTTTGAAATCTTGGTATGCAAGAATCTTGATCAGAAGTTGGTTTCTGTCGGTGGTTGGGAGGTTGAAGTGAGGATGGATCGCATTTGTTTTGGAAATTTTTTGGTGAAAATTTTGTAGGAAACTTGAGAGTAAATCGAGTAAAATCTTAAGAACAGAAAGGAGTTATGTAGATGATTACGAGTGTGTAAAACTTTTGAATTTGAATTAAATTTATTTGAAAAGTATGTGGTGTTTGGTTCAAGTCAATGTCGATTGGTTAAATTTAGGCAGAATTTGTGTTTTTGACTATGATTTTCAACGCATTTCATGCGTCAGTCCAAGGTCGTGGGCATGGGCCGGTGCCCCGGGCATGAAGCTTCCGAGTTCCTTTAAAAGCATGAAGATATGTAGGAAATAACTTCTTTTTTGATTTCAGCAACTTGTGGCTAATATCGTTGCCGCCGCTAACCTGCAAATATTGATAATTTTCTTTCATATTGGTTCTCTTTTTCATTTGAAATATATTATTGTATCCCATTGAGGATTTTTATCTTCCTTAGTTAGTTGCTGGCGGGGTTAATGTTTTGGTGAATAGTCGGTTCATTTCTAACTAAAAACTTTACATTGATTACCAATTTGATATATATCCCTCGCTTGCTATTTTTTCTATGATTTCTCTCCTCAAATTATAGGTAATCATTGTACTGCTCCCTACCAACATCAGAGAACCATTCTCAAGCTTTCCCTTCATCTCAAAGTTTCAATTTTAAGGTATGTCATAATCTATTTACGTTCTTGTTATTCTTGTTCTTTTCAACTTATGCTTAGATTTTTCATTGCTTTTCAATTTCGTGGTCTTTGGAATATCTCTACTATTGTGAACGACTAGTTACGTTGGTTAGTGGAGGCTGAACTGGTAAGCGATTGATGGTTCCATTGCTCTACTTCCACCCTTGCATGGCTGCTGCATAGGCTGAATCCTGACATTTTTGTTTTGCAATTTGAGATTTGCATTTTGATTAAAAGTGGTACTGGTTGCAGTTCTGAGCTAAATTAGGTTGTTAACCAGTCCTAATTTTTTTTTATTGAGTTCAATTGGATTTGTGTGCGACTTTTCTACTAGTGCAGGTTATTTAATATCACTAAGTTATTTGATTGGCTTTCTTTCACACCTCTCTTTCACTTTTTTATTGTAGAAAAAAGGAGGTTGGGTGTGAAACTTGTTAAGATCTTAGATGTGATTTTCTTTGTTAAAAATATATTTGGGTTCATGGAATTTTTTTATTTTCACTCACCAGTTTTGTCACTCGGTTAGGTCTGAAAAATTTATGTAAAGTTTGTAAAAATTTATGGAAAGGAATTGTGTGCTTAAAATTCGGTGGATGACTATGATTTAGGTGGTTTTCGGGGTGGAGGTAGGGAGCCTGAACAACTGGGAAACGTGGCGGAGGATATGGTACAACACGACGGGATATGATCTCGCCGTCGTGATTGGTTTTGTGGCCGTTTCTGTGTTCACTCTTTCGGTTTACCTTCTCACTGCCATCGTTAAATTTACCTTATTGATTTTGCATTTTACAAGCCTCACCACGATTTGAAGTTACAATTTTACTTGAAAGTATATATGATCCATAAAAAAGTTGGAGTTATAACTAACATTACTAATATATACAATAATAATGGATACAATTAATGAAACTTTGTTTAATATGTTTGGAAACTTACGATTTTATTTGTCACAACTATTTTGGTTAAATGATTGAGATGTAAATTTTTCAATATATACATATAGGTTTCGAAAGAACAATTCATCGAACTGGATCGAAAATCCGGCAAGTTAGATGAATAAAGCATCGAATTCCAGGAGTGAATCCTCCGATCCTCCGGCATCTGGGATGAGTCCTACGCCCCCAAATCAATCGTCGTCCAAAAGCATCACCACCATTTTGTAAGTTTTTTATTGCATATCGATTCATTATTTTTTTCACTAATTTTCTACTAAGATTCTCTCGGGTGTGTATGAACTTGGCAACTTGCTCACTTTTGTAGCATCCTGCTTTAATTCAGGCTTTTGGTGATGGGTTTACATATTCATATTTTGTCTGTCATTGAACATTATCCCCTAGAATTCAAGTATTTCTCATGTACTTGATCATGTATATGATTTTTTGATCTCTTCAACATTCACTTATTGGCTCTCTGAAAACTGGAATACATTATTTTGGAGCTGTATAATGAAGAAATAATCAAGGTTATTATTTCTTTGCTTCTACTAGTGTGATAAGAGTTTCGAAACTCTCACAAAAATATTATCACGATTCTTTTTAATTTCAATCGCTCGCATTCGCTATATTCCGTTACCATACATATAAAGGCAGCTACACCAGAAGGTGAAGAACTAATTAAATGTGGCTATTTAAATCTGTTTGATTTTGCTAGTTCAAATAACACCTCTCGTAGTATTCTTTTTATACTCAGGCATGTTTTATTTAGAGAAATTTTCTAACATAAAATCACTTTAGCCAAGTGTGTCCACAAACAATGTGGTTGTTGGGGAGGGTTGGTAGTATTCTTTTTATACTCAGGCATGTTTCTATAGATAATGCTCAAGTTTTTATACCCGTGCTTCTGTTATATTCCGAGTTTTTATCTCTTATCCATGTATTATATATCCTAATAGATTCGTTGTTTAATTGATCAGAATGATCCAAAATAAGTTTTTAAATGATCTACAACTTGTAATTTAAGAGTTGCTTGGGACTTTCAGTAAATTTTTAGATATCATAAAAGATTGCATAAAATATCTACTAAATAGAAATATATGTAAAGCGGCTAGATATTTGGATCTATCGTTCTTTATCCTTGGTTTCATACAACTCTTTTAGCTGTGGTGAAATCATTCCTTTATCAGTGCCATGCATTAATACTAGATTTTCCAATTTCCAAACGGCAATCTTCGAACTGGTACTTCTCTAGTTACGCTTTGTGGCCTCAGGGTTCCATGGTGCAGCAATAGTAAATCCGCAATCTCGGTTTCTAGCTTATTATTAATGTTTGTAAAGCTACAAAGTCTTCGATAACTATTCCCAGATGTTGATAGTTGCCCCATCATGTGCCATCTCCTTATTAATTGGTAAACTAATTTTGAGACTCTGGTACTGTTATTGCTCGCTATTTGTTTAATAATATTGGGTATTTGACTATTTTCTTTGTATCTTTGTCAATACCATTTGTTTCTTATATTTTGAATTTTTTAAAGGGTGATAACCGCTTTCATGATTTTTGCAACTTTATATGTTGGCATCACATTAACATAGCAATGCTCCTAATCATGTTGAACGTTTTAGATGTTACTTGTGTCTTTTAAAACTAATAAGGGTTGTCAAAGTCAATAATGAAATAACCTTGTCATAATGGAAATCTGATTTAAAATGTCAGGTAAAACTTCTTTTCGCTGGAGCAGAACCCAAGAAAGTTACCTCTCCCACAATCACAAATATTGATCAGGTCTAGCTATAGGCCTATACCTTTTATATTATATCGAGTGTCTGCCTCTAAATTCCAATGTGATTAAATTTGATGTATGCTGCATTCTGTTGTTTCAATTTCTCATTGTGGTGCCAATGATCTGTTGATTGATGTAGCACCGCACCTCCAAATTGAGGAGGGTTCATGGGTTGAGCCATCAATCCTCCTACCCCCATGTCAATGTAAGTCCTAAATGTGGGAGAGTTATTGCAGCATTAGTTTCACTGATATTCAAACTGTGTAAATAAAATTATTTCAATCATTTGGATTTTGTGGTAAGTCAGGGATGACTACAAGTCTTGAGAGCTTACTGCGATTCCAATAAACTTCCAACTATTGTTGTAGTGGCATCATATGACACATTTGGAGCTGCTCCAGTTAATTATTTCTTACTGAACATTTACCTTTCTTTTATTTTTTGTTTTTTTTATAGTATATGGCCTTATGCCATCTCAATGCTTACAGGCATTATCCGTTGGAAGTGATAGCAATGGAAGTGGAATTTTGGCACTTCTAAAAATAGCTATAGACCCACAAATACTTTTATTTAATTTTTCTTTAGATCTATTATGTTGAAGCTTCAAGCTTTTCATTAGCTAGCTGTTGGAATTATTTGTGAAATGACAAATATATATGTATCCTTGATAGAGTACTGTGTTTTCAATTTAGTAATATTTTAATTTAATCATCTGTTGCAATGACAACCTGTGATCAGTACCTGCATATGTCGTTACCCTTATTTGTGAACTGGCAAATATGAATCCTCGATCTTAAATTTTATTCTAATGTATTTTATTTTTTTTACATTTCAGTATTCAGGATCCATCAGGAACCAATATTACGACCAAGCTCAATTTGACGAAATTAGAAGTGAATGGAGCGAATTCGTCTACTCCTATGTAGGTTCATAAATTGGTCATATGCACGTTGGGATGCATAATACTTTTATTGATGGATATACTTTTGGATGCATAATTTTTTATTGATGGATGTACTTTTGGATGGATAATTTATCAATCTAATTAGTGTATTTTACGTTTCAGATATATATATATATATATATATATATATATATATATATATATATATATATATATATATATTAATGGTGTTATTGTATCTAATTAAAATTGTTTAATGTTGATTTAGTGATACATATATTTTTACTTCATCAATCAATGTAAAAGCCAAAGCCATATGTACTTTATTACTTCGTCAATTAATGAAACTGCTGCAGTAAGGGCATGTTTTTACTTCGCCAAGTTACATAACATTTGAAGTTAAATAGAGCATTTACTTCATCACTCAATGTAAATACCGAAGTCATATATGTTCTATTACTTCATCGTTTAATGAATCAACAGAAGTCATATATGTTCTATTACTTCGTCACTTAAGAAAACTGCCGAAGTAAAATACGCGCATTTAATTCGTCAGTCAACTTAAATGGCGAAGTTATAGATGTTATATTACTTCGTCACATAATGTAAATGCTGAAGTAAAAGGCATGCTTTTACTTCAGAACCGGTCCAATATTAAGCGAAGTAAAATGTTACCCTATGACTTCAGTAATTTCATGCCTAATACTTCGGTTATTAAGCGAAGTAAAATGGTACCTATTACTTCACGTGCATCTACTTCGGTACTTATCTATCTACGACTTCAGTTAATATGCGAAGTAAAAGGCATAAATTCTACTAGTGCGTGGCTAAAAATTAGCCACGATTTTACTAAACCGTGGTTAAATAACCACGATTATATAAAACCGTGGTTAAGTGTAGCCACGGTTTTAAATAACCGTGGTTATTTAGCCACGGTTTTTTTAAAACCGTGGTTAAAAATAACCACGGTTTTTATTATTATTATTATTATTATTATTATTATTATTATTATTATTATTATTATTATTATTATTTAATGAAAATGAATGTATTAAAACTGTAAAAAAACATTGTTAATGAATGCTCCACTGTATTTATTATTTTATTAACACAAAAAATATTGTTTTAATATCTTATTCTGATATAATTGTTATTATAACCAGGAAATTTATATTTATATATTATTGTTAAAACAATTCATTATTATATTAAATATGTTATTATATATATTTTTCGGTAAGTTGATCGTTTCCATCATTGTCAGTTGATATAGCTGTGTTACTTATTTTATATAATTATTGTCAAAGTTATTATTACAATCATTAAATTATTATGTGGAGTGTTATTTATACCTCATATAATTAATCAATTGTTAGATTAATTTACCCTTACATATACTTTTCTTAAATTATGAAATCATGATTATCTACAAAAAAACTAAATATAAAATATTTCTACATTACATTTTATTTTAAAAATTAAATAAAAATTTAATATTTTAAGAAATTTCCATACTTTTTACAACATAGAATAAAATATTTTTTATTATATACAAAAAAAATATAAAATAACAAAAAAAATTATACCGATACACATAAAATTTTGGTAATGTAACATGACAATAAAATATATATATATTTACATTATATTTTAAATCATAGAATAAATTTTTCTAAAAATTTTTTATCAATTTTTCTAATTTTTTAATTAAATTATATATTTAACATGTCGAAATATATAAAATATCGATTTTTTTTCAACTAAAATTTTTTTGTTCATGTTCAAACAACTTTTTAGAATTAATTGTTTATTGCAAAAATTTAAATTCCAATAATGAAAATAGAAAATATGAATATTTAAAATGTGTAAAATATAAATATTATTTTAAAAAATTGATATATTTGACATATTTAAATTTTTAAATATTTATAATCAAGTTAAATTAAAAAAATAAGAAGATGTGTTTTAAAAACCGAATGATCTGTATCAATTTACCAACAAATATATAAAATTCAATTGGTCAAATTAACTACTAAAATTAAATCAAATTTATTTGGCATATCAAATTTATATTTGTTAAAATATAATTTAATTAAAATTTTAAAAAATTATGATACATAAATTTTTTAGAAAACAATTATTCTAAGATTTTAAATAGTATAATTTAGATATATATCTTTTTAGATTAGAAAAATTTTGAAAGTTCAAAATTTATACGTCTCATACTATAATATATCTTGAATAAAAAATTAACCAATATTTTATGTACATCGGTATAATGTTTTAGTTATTTTAAATTTTATTTGTATATAATAAAAAATATTTTATTTGTATATTATAAAAAATATGAAATTTTTTAAAATATTAAATGTTATTGTTTTTAAATAAAAGTTTTAGTTGTTTTTTTTTTTTTGATAAAAAATTCTTTAGTTGTTAATGTAGAAATGTTTTATATTTAGTTTTTTGTTAATTAATCAAGATTTCATAATTTAAGGAATTTATATGTAATTTAAGGAAAATATGTGTAAGGAACAATTGATTAATTATATGAGGTGGAGTTTTATTAACACTTTTTAAAGTGTAAATAACACTCCCCAATTATTATTATTATTATTATTATTATTATTATTATTATTATTATTATTATTATTATTATTATTATTATTATTATTGTTATTATTATTATTAATATTATTATTATTATTATTCCAAATTTATTTAATAAAAATACATGTATTAAAATGTAAAAAAATATTGTTAATGCATGCTCCTTTGTATTTATTATTTTATGAACACAAAAAATGTTGTTGTAAAATCTTATTCTAAAACGCGCAATAAGCCGAAGTTTTGGGAATTCAAGCTGATCGTTGGATCATTGTGAGTTGGTATAGCTGTGTTATTGTAGAACTTGATATTAATTATTCGATAATTTGATATAATTAAAATATTTATTTATGTCAAATAAATTGCAAAAATATTTGTAAAAAACATATTTTAGAATATAAAAAATTAAATGACATGAAATAAATATTTGAGGTAAAATAACACACAAAAGTTATTATGGACATACATATATACATATATCTTCTTCTCTCTCCTTCACAATCTCATTCCCGCGTCCCCTTTAATATTTCCCCCAACCCTAGCCGCCTCCATCGATTCGCCGTCTCTAGCCGCCGGAAAGCTACCCTATCAGCCATCATCGAAGAACCTCGGTATCATCTTCATCGTCATCTTCCCAGTTGTTTTTCCGATCGTTCTTGTTCTTTAATTAATTTTCAAAGTTTTCCGTTGCTTCAAATGGCCGTAACTTTTCCGTCGGTGATCACTTTTCGAAAGCGAGCATAGTTTTGGATTCCTGGCGACGAGAGCTAGCTAGTGATACCTATTTTACAAGATTTCCTCATAACCTGTTCGAACCCGTTTTCGGCAGTCTTCTGTTCGCCGCCCGTTCGCCGTTGCCTACCTCTTTATAGTCTAGGAGAAGGTCGTTTATGTCGAGTTGAACTTGTTTCGAAGTTTTTGAATTATAATTTCAAACTAGGGTTTCAAAAATTAGGGGATTTCGAGTTAATTTAATTCCAATGATTGATATTTGATTTATTCGTGGTTGTAGGTACTATATTGAAGCCGATTGAAGGTATTGATTAATTTTCAGATTTTATTTGGAATAATTTCAAAATTCCAGATTTGTTAACTTGAGATTTTCGAATTTGATAGGTGTTGAACTCAATATTTGAATGTATAGACATGTTAGAATTGTTCTATATTAATCACGAATATACATGCTGCCCTAGTAAGGAATTTTACTCACTTCGATTTAATTAGTTTAGTTTATGTTGATTTTATAGCTTCATTATTGATTGTTATTCAGATTTATATTGAAGGTTATATGGATAGCATAATGCAGTAAATCATTGGCATAATAATATCTTTGTTTATTTTATGTCTAAATTTATCAAATCACGGTTCACATCGCTGCGATCGAAATGATGAAGGCAATCTTTTACAAATGGGAAGAAGAGATTGACTCAAATACTAAGTTACAGATGAGTGTAAGCTTGAAGTAAATGTAGAAGTATCTGTTGAGGCGTCAGTTAGACCATTCTTGATGGATGTGATTTACGGCTGGTCAAAGGTCAGTTGCATTTGACTGTCAGCTTACGTTTTTTTTCATCATATAGCATGTCAAACTACAACAAATGTACTGTTTAAAATTCCTGTGGACTTATCATATTGGGTATTGCCACTTGCAGATAATCATGTCATTAAATAATTATTTCAGAAGGTAGGTATCTGTGTATTTTCTCTGTTTGGGTTTTTCTCGTTAAGTTTATTGTTGCAAACAGAAATACCACCTTGCCAAAGTATCTTGCATTTCATTACTTATGCATATTGTGATTTATAGTGGAGTAAATGTCATATTTTGTGTTCTCTCGAGTAAATCATAAAAAATTTTGAAAACTAGTTGACAGTAAAAAGAAAAAAAATGTAAGGCCCGGGATTAATTGATTTAATCCGCAATATTATTTAATTTTAATTCGAGTATATTTAATTTGAGAATATTTAGAGTTTTGATTTAAATTCTAATATTCTTAAATTATTTAGGATTGAAATTGAATTAAAAAGATTTGCCGAGGACCGATTTGCAAATAATAAAGATATGAGGGGCCAAAGTGCAATTTTCAGATTTTTGACTTGGACACATGTCGTGCACAGTATTTGTACGTGTATGTATGCCTTTCTCTTCAGATTTTCGGCAGTAAACTCAGCAAGAAACGAGAACTACATATTTCTTTGCAAAGTTGATCTTCAAAGTTTGATAACTTTTGCTCCGGTTGTCCGAATTCAATTCCGAAAAGAGTTCCGGAATCCTTGCGAGAAGGGCTATCATTTGATGTAAGTTTTGATGAGATTTATGATGTTTCAAAATTATGTTATGGGGCAGAAGTAATACTTGATCATAGTGTGGTGTTTTTAAGCTTCTATAGCTTGATATATCGCAATTGAATCGAAGAACGGACAACAATTGAGTTTGCTATGCAATTACAGCTTTTATTCAATTTTATGCTTCTGATTGAGTTGATATATGATGATATTCAGCTGTTATAATATGTATATGAAGTTGATAAGAATGATAGAATGGTTGGAAATGAATTACGGTTGCCGAAATTATATCGTTAATGTCGTAGAGTCAAGAATTGAGTTGATTTGTGATATCTTTGAATTAGCTGGACATTGATGAGTGTCTTGCTGATGGTTTTGAATATATATGATGTGTTTTCAGATTAAAAAAAATAGGGGACATCGAGTTTGGAAAGTTCAGCGTCGAATCGAGAAAGAATTGGACAAGGTTTGCTTTGAAGATTAGCTTGTAAGACCTAGATTGTTTAGCAGATTTTTATTGAGCTTTGTATGTGCAGATTTTGAAGAGTTGAAGAGTTATAAACCAAGATTGAAAGGTATAAGACAACCTTTAAAGAAAGGGCTTGCACACTCAATATGAATCTATTTAGTATTCCTTTCTAAAACCACATACTTTGTGCTTCTATTGTTAATAGATGCTTATATGATTACTTACTTGAGTTAGTTCGTATTGTTGGTCTTGACTTGATGCGTTTGAGTTTGTTGTATTCATATTGGGCCAACTTTCTTTCGAGTTTTGAGGGCTGAGTTGCACAGATATAATGATAGGACGTTTGGACGTATATTGAGGAGTTTAGGTGATCGAGTTGTCCCTAACGTTTGACGGCTAGGTGATTGAGTTATCCCTTTCATTTGACGCTCAATATAGTGGACCAAAGTCCGGAAATAAGCACTCAACATCACCTCGAAGGGAGAGTAGGTGGATGGGTTGATGTGTTTCTTTCCTAGGGATCCCAAAACGAGAACCGATACCGATATGATAACCGATTTTAAATCATGCATTGCTTTTGATTTTAATAGATGAGTTTCTATTATTTGTTTAAGTTGAAATATTGCATGATTGTTTGAAGAGTTGATAGCATGTCTTGCTTGAATACAACGTTTGCAACTTGATTAATAGCATGTTGAATTAATATGCCTTTAAGTTGCCTTGAGTCCTATTTGTTGAATGATTTTAATATGCTTCAAGTTGAAGTACTTGAGTTTATGCATGTTTATGGTGTTTTATACTGGGATTAAATTCTCACCGGAGTCTCTCCGGCTATTGCCTTGTTTGTATGTGTGCATGACAATAGGTGGGACTGGAATGAGTCCAGGAAGACCATGAAGAATTGAGATCAAGAGAGAATAGAGTGGTGATCCGGGATTAGATATAGAGTTATGTTAGCTTTAAGAAAATGATCATTTTGTAGCTACCTTTACCAAGTTATGTAGAATAAAATGATCATGTTGTAGACCTTTGCCAAGACTTGTTGTACATGAATGTATGAAAGTTCCCTTGATGTAATATGATGATATTGTACCATAATCTTCCTTGCATGATATAAGAGATTAGCTTGAGCTTATCTTAGTAGATTCGTCATGATTTGTGCTATCAGCTTATATTATGTTAGGATTCATGCTAGCAATGACTTTCAAGATGGAATGTTGATAATGATGTTAGAATTTGATTATGTATAAACCTTGTATGAGGTGAAGCTAGATGAAAAATGGATGAAGGGAATCGTTTTGACAGCAAGAAACTTCTGTTTGTTTTCTGGACATTGAGCCCGCTCGATCGGGTGAATATCACCGATCGAGCGCGGCCCTTGAATTTGATAACAGAGAACTGAGCTTTTTGGCTCGCTCAATCGGAAAATTTCACCCGATCGAGCGAGACCAAAAGTTTTTCCAACCCGAGAGCAGGGCTCAGGGGCTCGCTCGATCGGGTGAATTTACCCGATCGAGCGAGGTGCAACATTAAAAAAAAAAATTAGTCTTTGATGCTTGGCTTTTATCTATGAATCTTATATTAATTGTGTTGAAATGAGAGATTAGTTCCCAGGTCGCCACAAAAAAAATCGATATTGGTTATTTTTTCTTGCTCGTGATATATATGGTTATTTTTGAAATTCCAATAGGTCATCAAGATGAAAATGTTCTTGTTTACTAGCAAGATATGTAAGCACTTGGATTTTGAATCATCACTTGGTATTTTTGAATGAGTGGACTGATTTTTACTGAATTATAGTTGATGTGGTTAAAGTTGATTTGTTAAGGTTTAGTTCAGCATGTCAGAAATATGTTAGCTTATAGTTATGCAGTTTAGATCGAGTTTTTAGCCCTTCATTTTGGTGATGTATTTGTAATTTTTGTTTCATTGACTGACTTTCTAATATAGATTGACTGGGACATTCAGTGGGTATTCGATTGAAGGTATTTCATATTTTCAAATTTTTTCGGAGCATAATTTCGAATTTCTAGAATATTTGAATTGAGATTTTTGAATTTTAGTTGCTGATTATATTCATTTTTTTTGGATGATGCAGAGGAGAATAATTCCACGTAGGATTTGTGGTTATATGCTTAATGCCAGTGGTTTAAAAGTTACTACCTGTGTTGTTTTATGGAAAGATTGGAGATTTTAGATTTATTGTAAAGTAGTACTAATTTCTATATATTTTGCTCATTAAAATTATGTCTATTGGTTTGAATTCTTTTTTTATGAGTTAGAATTAAATTTTGACTGGTTATGAGTATGCGTATGCCGCCTAGGAATATTGGTTTTAATTAATAGAGTATGTGACAAATGAAATTCTTTTGTAAACTAGCCAAAGTTTCCATGCCTCGAATGTTTGGTTCCCATGCTCGATATTCCTTTTGTTCTTGCATTCATGAACATTGTCTTCCTTTGTGCTCTGTGCATATTTCCCTTAAGTTTGCTTCTTTATTTCGTAAGTATGTAGTTTTTCTTTGGCTGCGAGGATAGTAGACGAGTTCTTGTTGAAGAAGAAAGCTGTAGGCAATGGACTTTACTCATATGAGTTCAAAGACCGGTTTTTATAAAAACCGTGGTTTGAACATTTTGGATTCATGAATACGCTTTGAATATGTTTATGAATTATTTTTTGAATGATAGGTATTTTCAGCGATTTCGGAATAGGAGAAGTTAACCATGAGTCCATGAGTTTCATTTCATTATATTTATTTGGCTACAAATGCAATTATAATTTTTGGTCGTCATCGTTCGATTTCAGCCTGTTATTCTCTTAGGATTTTCAGAGTATTTTGGATTATTTAAGGTATGTATGGTTTTGATGGTGTGGGCCCTATGCACCTATGAGTTTATTGTTTATGGTTTTTCGGTTAGAACTTCAAGTTCGAGCTTAAGTTGTATTCTTTTCTTTTGGTTCCAGGATATCTGCCAGAGTTCCTCTTGGTTTTATGTATTCTATTTTCTTTATTGAATCTTGAGTTTAATTCATTTGTATTGTCATTCATTTGCCAATTTGAAGATAATTCTATTTATTTTTTTTGTGTTCTCAGTGACCTAGCATATATGTTCGTTGTATATCTGAGTTGGATTCGAAGCTCTTTGGATCTGTAGTCATGCCCGTAGTAGCTTCATCTATTTACTTCCTCAATTTTTATGGCAATGTCCTCGTCAATCGTCTCTATTGTGACGATGTTGGGTTAGGCCTTAAGAATTTGTGATCTCCATGCCGCCTTCCTTCGCACGTTCATGTATTTATTATATGCTTAATAATTTGGGTATTCTGTTTTTGTGTTATGAGATTGAAGTGAGCTGCGGTGAGGTATATGCCTTATTGGTTGAGTAAATTGTTGATTTTGAGATTCATTGTTTGATGTTTTTTTTTATATTGAGCAGCGACAATAAGTTTAGGATCAACACCTATTCTCATACTCGAGTTGTAAGTATTTTCAGAGCATTTGTGGTGTTTTTCACGGAGCTAGCTTCAGATTCTTTTTACGGGTTTCTTTATTTAATTTTGGAAAGAGTTAGTGTATAATATGTTCATGTTGTTTTAGCTAGTATTTGGATTTTTAATTGTTAAATGATATAATTTATATATGTTTTAGTGTTTGTTGTGGTATTAATTTTATTGGTTTCTATATTTTTTAATCTTTCGTGGCTAATTTAGCCACAGTTTTTTTAATACCGTGGTTAAATTAACCACGGTTTTTGCATAAAACCGTGGTTAAATTAACCATGGTTTGATTAAAACCGTGGTTAAATTAGCCACGGTTTTTTTAATAACCGTGGTAATATTAACCACGGTTTGATTAAAACCGTGGCTAAATTAGCCACAGTTTTTTTATTTCGTGGTTAAAATAGCCACGGCTTTTAAAAAAACCGTGGCTAATTTAGCCACGGTTTTGTATAAAACCGTGGTTAAATTTAGCCACGGTTTTAAACCGTGGCTAAATTTAACAATAAACCGTGGCTAAATTTAACAACGGTAGATTTAACCACGGTTTCAAAAACCGTGGCTAAAACCGTGGGTAAATCAATTTAACCACGGTTTTGGCCGTGGCTAAACTCAAAGTTTTTTTGTAGTGAATATATCAAATTTTTCTTACTTTGAATTTTGCAGTTGTACAGCTCTTGCTATGATGGGTTTGTGAGGGTATTGAATATTGAGAAATAGGTATATATTTTTAACCTTTTTATTGATTAGTTGTTATGCTCATGACTTTTAGTTATTGATCTATGGATTTTTTCTATCTTGATTTGTATGTTAATCGAGTGAGATTGTTTGCTGGAATCGGGGAAATATGGAGTTTATTCTGTTGATGATGCATTAGGATTTTTTTGGGCAGAGATTAGAAAAGATTGGTGTTGCAATGAACAAGCTGTTTTCAAAGCTGCTTACTCGCCATTCGTACTATCAGCAAGGTAGCAAGATTGAAGATTGTGAAACGAGGATTTCAAGTTTATCAAGATTAGTTCATAGCTCTATTTTCTAGTATGCATTGAATTAAAATTCGAATTTTGAGTGATTTGTAACACTGAAAATTCTATATTAAATTTTATTTTCAAAATTATAAATTTTGATTGATTTATAATATTGAAAATTTGTATATTAAATTTTTTTCTTTTTTAATTGAGAAACGACAACGGATTTAACCTGTTGCAAAATCTTTGTCGTATGTCTCCAAAGACAACGGATTTAAACTGTTGCAAAACCGTTGTCGTAAGCCTCAAAAGACAACGGATTTAAACTGTTGCAGAACCGTTATCGTATGCTTACAAAAACAACGAATATAAACCGTTGCAAAATCATAGTGGTATGTCTCCAAAGACAACGGATATAAACTGTTGTCGTGGGGCATGTTTTTTACAACACCGACAATTACAACGGTATTAACACCCTCTACGACAACGAATAAAATCCGTTGTCATTTTTCATTTTTCTTTACCAACTCCATTCTCTGAAATCAGAATTGATATCCTTTAGTTCCCTTTGGATAACCAAGGAAGATAGATTTCTTAGCTCTTGGTTGAAGCTTTCCTTCATTCACATGTATATAAGCAGTACATCCAAACACTCTCAGTTATTGATAATCCCCTTGCTTCCTTGATCAGACATGAATAGGTGTTCTGAACTCCAAAGCTGCAAAGGGGCCTCTATTTATGAGATAGCATGTTGTAGTTGCAGCTTCTCCCCAAAAGCGTGAAGGAAGTTTTGCATTTGAGAGCATACACCTCACTCGTTCTAACAAGGTTTGATTCATTATTTTAGGAAGTCCATTTTGTTTTGGAGTGTGTCTCACTATCAAGTGCCTTTCTATGTCACTTTTCTTGCATAGATCATTGAACTGATGGTTGAGGTACTCCAAACCATTATCATTCCTCAACCTCTTAATTCATTCGCCTGTATGGTTTTCAACCAGAGTTTTACACTCCATGAATTTCTTCTAGGCTTCATTCTTATGCTTCATTGTGTACAACCATACCCTTCTAGAGTAATCATTTATGAAAGTTATGAAGTACCTTCAGCCTCAATGGGTTTGAGTCTTTGCAGTCCCCATACATCTGAATGTATGTAATCTAGTGTGCCTTTAGTATTGTGTTCTGCCTTCATAAACTTGACTCTAGTTTGTTTCCCTAGAACACAGTGCTCACAGAAATCCAATTTGCTAATTTGGCCTTTGCCAAAAGCCCCTTGCTTATTCAGTTCAAACAGCCCTCTTTCACTTATATGTCCCAATCTGACATGCCATAATTTGGTATTATCAAGGCTGACTTGAGCATTCAAGGAAATACGATCAGTGCATGATCTACCTTCTGGAACATACAAGCCATTGTGTCTCAATTCTTTCATTACAACCATCACACCTTTTGTAAAAGTAAGTATGAGGTCTAAAATCTACTAACTCGCTCACGATGTTTTTAAAATGATTTCTATTATGTTTTGCCTTTTAATTACTTTAAGTTATGAATTTTTTACATGATTTCATGTTTATGATTATTTTATTTTCAATGTTTTAGTTAATTTAATGATTTTAGGTCGAGTTTGATTCTGGACTCACGGAATGTGACTAACCTACGAACGAAGTGATAAGAAATGTTTTAGAGTATTTTAAGTATAATATTGCTATGATTTTGTTTTAAACGACGAGAGGAGAAAATTTTATTAGTCCGATTTGGGACGTGTAGGGCTGACTACAGTCAAAGTAGCCAACACATGTTATGTATTAAATCTCCTACTTCCTCACCCATCTACGCCTTGTCGATCCCCTCCCTTAATGCTTTGTCTTCCCTTCTCTTCCCCCCCCCCTTTGCACGCCAATCTCTTCCCCCTTCCATTATTCTCTTTTGTCCTTTGCTTTGTTGCTATGGTTCAAGTTCTCAAGGTGAAGTTAAGCTTTCAAATTCTGTTTGTGCCAAGGTTAATCCGTTTCCAAGGATCCGAATCTTCTCAATCTTCATCTAAGGCAATTTTTTAAAGCATTTGAAGCCACTATTCAAGATATATGTATTTTGATACGAAAAAGTTATGATTTATGTGATGTTTATGCATGATTTTGACGGTATGATGTTAGATCGTGAATCGTGATGAGTTATGTATTTCTTAGATGTTTATATTTCAAGTTTTGGAATGGATTTGAAGGAGTGAAAGCTGTTTTTGTCGGTGTGTGTATGTGTTGGTTTGAATTTGGAGAAAATCTTTGAAAACGAGTCTTTTTAATCGAATCGTTTGATGTATATTGTGTGTTTTTTAGCTTGGTTTTGATCTATATCCATGTTTATGATGTTTGGAAGCTTTAGGAAGAAGGAAAATCAGTTATAGAATAAGGTATCTTTCATTTTCGTAAGAAAAGTGCAGGGCACGGACCTTGGAATCCACTATAAAGACCGAGGCATGGATGTAATCACCGGGTCCATGTCTGGGTCCGTGTAAGGTCAAGATAAGGGTCCGTGTGGTGGTCTAGGTGGTTTTAACAAATTTCTGCACTGACTTGTTTTGGTAGAATTAGCACAAGGTTTTACTGTAAACTTAAATTGAGGTGAAACTAGAAGCATTTTAAAGCCAAGACAAAGAGACACAATTTTTATTTTTACCATTTTTTCTAAATATTAACGAAAAATAGAGTTTGAGTCAGAACAAGTAGTGCTCTTGCGTGCGGGCATTTTCTTCCGCCTAAGCGGGAACCCTTCTGTCAAAAATTCTTCCTTGCATGTTTTTAAGTCCTTAATTCATGTTTATGATATTTTAAGGTGTTTTAAGTATTTTTAAGATTTCCTATGCAAAAATTTCATATTTTTACGTCAAGAACAAAAGAACGATTCACGTGAATTGATTATGTTATGTATGCATGTACATGTCTAAGTTTTATTCATGAAACCAATGTTCAATATGCAATAATGAATTTTAAGTATCTACGACATGCATGATGTTATCGAGAAGTTTTTACGATCATGAATGGAAGTTTATGAAGTAAGACATGATGATGATGATGATGATGATGATGATGATGATGATATTCACGATGATGTTAAAGTATGAGACTGAATGACAATGTTACGGTGTTATTTGCTTGCATGTAAAACATTTTGATGTTGTATGTGACGTTGTGGTGGCAAATGAGATGATGGCGATGGGAATTGACTCTCTGGGATGAGCTCCAAGGATGATTGTTCCAAATACGGCTCAACAACGGTTGCCACAATTTCATATATCTCATCTCATTCACATGATATTTATATGCTAAGTTCATGATGTAGTGTCATTTCAAGTCCTAGTTTCACACTATTAGTATTGCATTTTCTTGTTGAGTCTTTAGACTCACTATACTTTAATGGTGCAGGTAATGTAGATGACATTTATGCATATGTTGATGAGTTTAATGTCGGACATGAAGAAGAGCATGCGTTCGGGCCGGGGGGAGATGCATGACTGTGTGGAGTCATGTTTGTTTTAATATTTTGTTGAGCATCAAACAATGTATTTTATATTGGAAACGATTTTTTATGTTTGAGGTCTTGATGTTGGGGTTTGTTAAACCTTTTACATTGTTGTGGTTGCTTTATGTATTTTTTAAATGGTAAGAATTTTTATCGCTTCCGTATTTATGTTAAGTTGTTTGTCGAGCAGCGTCCCCGTGGTTTCGAGGACATTACAGTAAGGACTCCATTCTTGGATTTAAACTCATAGCCCAATTGATCCAGCATTCCAAGTGATATCAAGTTCCTCTTTAATCCCAGAACAAATCTCACCTCAGATAAGGTTTTTACTGTTCCATCATTCAACTTGAGTTTGATTGATCCAATGCCTTCAATTTTCAAGCTACATTGTTTCCCATAAGAACTTTTCCACCATAAATCATAGCAAAACAATTGAACCATTCTCTGTATGGACTCATGTGGAAAGAACAGCCCAAGTCTAGGATCCAATCCTTCTAAGACTTCTCAGTAGTGAGCAGCAACACATCTGCACTTTCATTACCATCCTCTGCCATGACTGCATCCCCTGAACCAGATTCTTTTTCTCCTTGTTTCTTGTACTGTTCTAGAAAATCTCTCCTGAAGTGTCCCTCCTTGTGGCATTACACTTTCTTTTAAACTTTGGTCTTGATCTTGATCGATATTTACCTCTAAACTTGGATTCCCTTTTGTCTGATCTCCCTCTTACAAAGAGTCCTTCACTGTGATCATCATTATTGGTTCTAGATTTCTTGTTCAGGTCTTTTGACATTAAGACAACATGTACTTCTTCTAGAGTCAAATATTCCTTACCATAGATCATGTTATCTTTGAGATTTTCATGAGTATCCGGAAGAGATCGCAACAACATCAGTTCTTGGTCCTCATCTTCAACTTTAATCTCTATGTTCTCAAGATCCAAGATTATCTTATTGAAATCATCAACATGATCTTCAATAGATTTCCCACTCGAAATCTTGGAAGATACAACTTCTGTTTGAGGAAAAGTATATTTTCAAAGATTTTTTCATGTAAAGATGCTCAAGTTTCATCCAAATCGCGGCAGAAGATTTCTCCTTTGACACCTCTCGCAATACCTTGTCTACAAGACTCAAAATTATGGCACTGTGGGCCTTTGCTAGAACGTATTTCTTGTCAATCCCTTTGAATTTATCAAGTACGTTCTCTTCTCCGAGCAGAGCATCTTCAAGTCCGTTTTGAACCAACAATTATTTCATCTTCAACCTCCATAAACTGAAGTCCTTCTTGCTCGTAAATTTCTCAATGTCAAAACGTGTGGTACTCATCTTCAATCCTAACTCTTATGTTAGTTTTTTATGATTACATCAAACCACGGGATACAAAAGAATGAATCTCGAATGAACACCAAATGATGAAATACAATTTGATCAAACAAAATAGCAAATGATAAAGAATACACAATGAAAATGACACAATGATATATAGTGGTTCGGATCAAAATATCCTACATCCACTTGTGGCCCAAGGCTCATTCAGTATCACCAAAAAAATACGGAGTGAATCAATCATTTACAATCAACCGAGCTAGCTCTCATTCACAGTGCACACACGAGGATTCAATCATTGATCAGAGACTAAAAAAAATCAAGAACAACTCTCTAATCTAGGATTCCATAGATCAGAAAAGGAATATGATATTTGACTGCTCTCGAAGATCATTGCACACCGAGAATTCCTCCAATCTTATTTTTTTAGAGTTGTATATGTGCAGCTCGCCTTCTATTTTGTGTTGGTTAGGTAAGTTGCAAAACAGTTGCATTGAGCCATTATTCTCTACATCATCATCTTGTAGATCTTCCGTTGGGGATCGGTTACCTCGTGCCCGAAAATGCAACGGTAATTTAAAATGTTTATTAAAGAAATGAGCACTTGTGTAGCATTCAAAACATCAAACATCCATAGGGTGTTTAAGAAGTTTTTACCTATCAATCTCAAAAGTTTGATTTATGGTTCCAACCAAGTTGTGAACAACTTAGCTCTTGAAATGGTAGAGACTATCTACAAGCTTTCAAGAGCACACCTTGCTCAAATGGATTCAAAACTTCAAGAACACACCTTGTTCGAAAATATCTCCTCCTTTGAATTAGATCCACGACTAGTCAAACTAGATCCAAACCCTAAAAATGCACTAGAATATTTAGAGAATTTTTCATTGAGATTTTTCTTGCCTTTTTCTCCCAAAATGAAAAGACAAAATTAGAGAATTCTTGGTTGAAGTGGACGGCCATGTCTGAATATAGTGGAGGAATATATACAATATATGTATCATGGTCAAAGATAAATGATAAAATTAAATCATGCATAAAAAAGTGTAAAGCATGCATGGAAAATTGCACCCAATCTTTTAATCCTTCATATTCCCTCTCACATATAATATATATATATATATATATATAGTAATTTTCTGTTGCCCAACCATTATTGCCCACCTCGTCCCCGATCACTAAACCCGGTACTGGGTTTTAGTTGTTTTTTTTAAAATTTTTCGTATCACTAAAACACGGTACCGGGTTTTAGTTTTCGGGGACGAGTTGGGCAGCTGAAAATTTCTATGTATATATATATATGTCAAACATATATATACATGATCCTTGAACTTAATATTTAATTAATTATTAAACTCAAACTCATTTAAGTTTAATAAATTAATTAAATCCAACTTGAACTCACTCAAGCCCACTAGCATAATAATTAAACACTATTTATATTTGGGTTTTACAAGACCCAATAGTGTTTAATTAATTCAACACTTGAATTAATATAATTATTTTGACTATAAGAAATCCACTAGTGTCAAATTAATTCAACCCTTGAATTAATTTAATTAAGTTCATAATTATAGTTTTTGAAAGTCACCATTTTCAAAAACTCATTATTTATTCAAGTCAACTTTTAATCTTTGAACACATTCAGAAATTAAAAGTTACTTTTGCTTTTATTCTCCATTATAAGTCATACTTCTAATTTATTTTACTTATAAACTCCTTTATAAGTTGTTCAACACATTGAACTAATATTAATCTCGACGAGATCTAGAAATCTAGTACGTGTATGACCCTCAATGATTCATTGATACAACTAGTAGTGGTTTCACATCTCCATGTAATTTGGGATCAACAAGTCCCTTATATGAGCATACCGTATATAGCTTCATTCTTATTTATCAAGTCCTTGATAATAAGAACGTCAGAAAACTCAAGTCTGATGGAACCCCAACCAGTCATGTTAAACTTTTAGCATCATTGCTTACATGACTCCCTAGGTATCAAATGATAGTGCCTGCAAGAAAAAATCAATTATGGTTAGTGTACAGTACGGTCCCTTCAACTCATATATCCCGACCAATTCGACAACCATTGGTTTATCGAGAGTTGTCAATGAATCGATAACTATGTGTCATGACGTAGTTGCATCGAATGTGTAATTCAAGAAACCTCTTTATTAATTACCACCTACTCTGATCAGAGATTTTAAGCTACATATGCATGAGATCACATAGAAAATAGTGCCCAAAGGTAAGCGGTGAATCCCCGTCTACAATGCATTGACTCCTATATGTTTTGACAAAAAACCCAGCCTTGCCACCTGATGACCCAGTGGAATCGGTAAACAAGTCAAAGTGAAGCGCTTTCATATAGAGTCTTCATGTTGTCCTGGGTCATAAGGACTAATGGTGTACAACCATAAACTAGGAGCTTTCCACTCGATAGATGAGAACCACTTGGAAATTATTTTATGGAGGGTTGTTCAGTGCACTCTACAAGGAGCACCTATTTTCATGCTTGGACATCACCATGTCCCCTACCAATGAAACGTGGTACTCACATTGCAAATACTAGTCTCAAGCTCAAGTGGCCTTTATCCTTCTTTGTGGCAGCTGAATCGACTAGGAACGATTTAGAATATACAGTATTCCAAATATGAGTTTCATGATAGTCATCCCATGACCATCTCATATTCTTTTTACTATTTGTATATTCAAGGGCTTTATCTATGCAACTAATATGGTATATAGATAAAGATGTGTCAAATTAAATAATTAAAATATTATTAAAATAAATATTGTCATACAAGAGTTATCTCAAGTACCCTCGACCAACACTTGGCTCGACGAGCACCTACTCTAACAATCTCCCACTTGCACTAGAGCCAACTACCCATATGCTTCAAACCCATTTATTCGCGGTTCTTTTCAAACAATGGTCCTGGTAAAGGCTTAGTTAGTGAATCAGCAACATTATCTGTGGAGGCGACTCTGTCTAACAACACCTCTCCTCTTTCCACAATTTTCCCGGATGATGTGGTATTTTCTCAGTACATGTTTGGATTTTTTATGAGACCTTGGTTCTTTCGCCTGAGCAACGACGCCTGTGTTGTCGCAGTACACCGAGACTGGATCAACTCTACTAGGAATAACTCCCAACTCTTGGACGAAGTTCCTTATCCAAATAGCTTCCTTTGCTGCATCGGATGCAGCAATGTATTCGGCCTCAGTGGTGGAATCCGTAGTGTTGTTTTGCTTGAAACTCTTCCAAGAGACAACAACATCATTGAGCATGAATACAAACCCAGAATTTGACTTCGAATCATCAATATTTCTTTGGAAGCTAGAGTCGGTATAGCCTTCCAACTTTAGTTCTCCACCCCCATAGACCAAGAACATATTCTTAGTACTTCTAAAATACTTGAGGATATCTTTCACAGCTTTCTAGTGTGGAAAACCAGGGTTCGATTGATATCTACTTGCAACACTCAATGAAAATGCCACGTCAGGACGTGTAGATATCATCGTATACATGATACTACCAATAGCAGATGCATATGGAATGCGTGTCATCTCCTTTATCACTGCATCATTCTTGGGAGACATGAACTTGGATAGAGACACGCCATGACACATTGGTAGATGTCCTCTTTTGGACTCTTCCATCGAGAACCTCTTCACGATGGTATCAATGTATGCAGACTGGGTGAGACCAATCAATCTTTTTGATTTATCCCGATTGATCTGTATTCCCAATACAAAATATGCTTCACCCAAGTCCTTCATCTAGAACTTACTCTCTAACTATACTTTATTTGATTGCAACATTCCTACATCATTACCAATGAGTAGAATGTTATCAACATAAAGTACCAAGAATGTCACACCACTCCCACTGACCTTCTTATATACACAGGGTTCCTCAGGATTCTTAGTAAAACCAAACTCTTTGATTGTACTATCAAATCTGAGTTTCCAGCTCCTAGATGCATGTTTGAGACCATAAATAGATCTCTAAAGTTTGCATACCTTATGCTCACTTCCGATAGATTTGAACCCTTCAGGCTGAGACATGTAAATCTCTTCCTTAATATCCCCATTAAGAAAAGTCGTATTGAGATCCATCTGCCTTATTTCATAGTCATATCATGATGCAATGGGTAGCATTATCCTTATAGACTTAAACATTGGGACTGGAGAAAAATTTTCCTCAAAGTAAACTCCTTTTCTTTGAGTATACCCTTTTTCTACCAATCGCCTTGAAGGTCACCACCTTACCATCTGCTCCATGTTTCCTCTTGTAAATTCATTTGCACCCTATAGGAACAATTCTCTCAGGTGTATCCACAAGATTCCACACTTGGTTCGAATACATGGAATTCATCTTAGATTCCATAGCTTCAAGCCACTTGTATGAATCGACATCAGATAACGCTTCCTTGAAGGTCCTTGGATCACACCCATGGTTAGGCTCATCTTGGCCCTCTTCAAGAAGTTAACCATACCTCATAGGTCGAGATCCTCTCGAATCTTCTAGGAGATTGTATCTCCTTTCTTGGCTGTTTGGGTATGGGCTCTACAATCGTGGGTGTTTCTCGAACCTCTTCAAGTTCTATCATCTCTCATTTTCTATCCAATAGAAATTCCTTCTCCAAAAATGTTGCATTCCTAGAAAAAAAACACCTTTGTTTCTTTGGGATGATAGAAATAATATCCAATCGAATTCCTTGGAAATCCCACAAAGTAGCATAAAATGGATCGAGCATCCAATTTATCTCCCACTGTCTTCTTCACATAAGCAAGGCACCCCCATATTCTAAGATAAGAATACTTAGGAGGCTTTCCCATCCATATCTCATATGGTGTCTTATCAATTGCCTTTGAATGGACATTGTTCAACAACAGTGCTACATTTTCAAGTGCATATCCCTAAAAAGATGGTAGAAACTCCGTGAACCCCATCATAGACCAAACCATGCCCATCAAAGTCCGGTTACGACGTTCTAAAACACAATTCAACTAAGGTGTAGTATAAGGAGTCCACTGCGAGAGAATCTCATTCTCCCTCTAAGATACTCTTGGAATTCTGCACTCAAGTATTCACCACCTCGATTCGATCGAAGTGCCTTAATGCTTCGTCCCAAATGTTTCTCCACTTCATTTCTGAATTCTTTGAACTTTTCAAAAGCTTCAAATTTGTATTTCATCAAATAAACATACCCATACCTTGAGAAATAATCGGTAAAGTTGATGAAGTAGGAATGTCCATTCTTAGTGGTGATTATAAGTAGAACACACACATCTGTATAGATCAAATCCAACAATCCATTGGCTCGCTCCATATGGCCCTTAAAGGAAATTTTGGTTATCTTTCCTTTTAGACTGGGTTCACAAGTGGTAAGAGAATTGATATCATACATATCAAACATGTCTTCTCCCACTAGCTTGTTCATCCTTCTTAGGGAAATATGCCCTAATCGAGCATGCCACAAGTGTGCCGGATTCATAGTATCTTGTTTTCTCTTGTGTGTTGTTGATATTTCTTGGACATTATAAATTGGAATATCTTTCAATTTTAAATTATAGAGATCGTTTTCCAATTCTCCTGTACCAATTAAACATTCATTTTTGTAAATATTGCAAACATCTTTGCCAAATAAACAAGAATATCCATCTTTATCTAGCATAGAAATGGAAAAAATATTTTTCACCAAATCTGGTACAAACAAAACATCTCTAAAAATTAATTTAAAATCATTGTTCAACAATAAGTAAACTTTTCCCATAGCTTTGGCAGCAGCTCTTGCCCCATTTCCCATCCTCAAGAATGCCTCACCTTCACTGAGTCTCCTATTCTTGTCATCACCTACAAATCATTACATAGATGTGAGCCACAGCCGATATCCAATACCCAAGAAGAAGAGTTAATTGAAAATTTTACTTCAATGTAGAACATTCCCTTTCCAGAACCATTCTGGGCAAGATATTCCTTGCAGTTACGCATCCAATGTCCAGGCTTCTTGCAGTGATGACATACTTCAGTACTCTTGTTAGCCTTAACTGGTATAGCTGCCACAACAGGACTCGGAGCTTGCCTCTTCATGGGCACATTCTTCTTGGGATGATGGAAAAAACGCTTATTTCCCTTCCCACGTGGTCCTTTCTTCGCACCAGATGAGAAACCCACATAAAGAACCTGCTTCTCTTTCTTGGTTGTGGACTCATACTTAATAAGCATGTTAACCAACTCCTCAAGGGTCGGATATAACTTGTTCATGTTAAAGTTCACCACAAAAGGGTCAAACGAGCTTGGCAGTGACAATAGCAACATGTCCGTGGTCAACTCGGCTGGTAACACAAGATCCATGCCAACGAGCTTTTCCACAAGCCCAATCATCCTTACACTATTCTCATGGACCGAAGTCCCATATTTCATGCGCAAAGTGATCAGATCCTTGACAGTCGCATGTCAAAGCAGGCGTGTTTGTTCACCAAAGAGTTCTTTGAGATGCAAATGAATTTCAGCAGCATGCTTTGCACCCTCAAAACGCTGCTGCAGCTCATTATTCATAGAAGCCTGCATATAACACTTGGATTTCAAGTCATAATCACACCAATCCTTGTAAGTTTGTAGCTCCTCAGGGCTACATCCAGTCGGATCCTCACAGGGGGTGACTTATCAAGTGTATATGCAATCCTCTCCGAGTTCAAGATGATTTTCAGCTTTCATAGCCAATCGAGGTAATTCAGACCAGTTAGCACATGTTTGTCGAGTATTGTAGATAACGGATTGTGAATTGAGGGCATGTCAAAATTTTGTACTGAAAAAAAATAATAACAGATAAATTTTGATGACTATTTAAAAATATTTAGTAAGATATAAAGTATGAACTTTTACTTTATAAATTCTTGCTCCCACTGTTTTGACATTTTCACTACACTCTAGTGAAAAACGGGAAACACATCTCCTCAGTAGGTACGTAAGGTCCAATTAGCCAATAATGATCCCGAATAATATCAGTCAATCACAATTCCTAAAAGGTAGTTTTGAATTGCATCTCCATGCAACCCTTTTGTAATCTTTTGTTTCACGCTTTATTAGGATACAATAATATGACATCGTTCATATTTACGTTTCAAGCCTTACCCATCGATATTGAACCTTAATGGACGGTTGCCATGAGTTCTCTCAATAATACTGTAGTGACTCTTACCCGGATCACCTACTAAACAGAACTTAGGCATGCATTTAACTTAATCAAAACAGTAATCAGAATTCAACTGCGGAAACCATAACTTTTACAACCCCAAGAAAAGGAATCTGTAAATACTCAAATATAATACAACCAAATCGAATAGTTTGTATCAATCCAATAACAACAGAATAAAAACCTAAACAAAGCTCCAGCTGATCAACCACTGACTAGCCCCTCTTGGATCCACCCGCCTCGTCCAATCGCAAACCTGCCCCATGGAATAGGGCGTCAAGAAATACAGAGTACGAGACGTGAGCATAAAACGCTCAGCACAAGAGTATGAGTATACATGCATGCAAAGTGAACTCCCTATAAACTCGAGGTCAAGGATCAGATAACAGAGACAGACCGGGCCCTAGTATATAGCACGCTGTGCCGTCGCTTCAGGAGGTGGCTCCCATACCATAATACCAGTGGATTTACCGGACCCAAAGCCATGGAAGTCCATCCACTAACAGGATAGGGTACAACCCTACTAATAGACATCTCGAAGGAGATAGCTCAGTATGCAAATGAATGCAGCATAAATCAATTACATATAAACCATGCAGTCACATAATACATGTATATTCAGTCAGGATATCTCGAACAGTACTTTCGTACCTCAAATCAGTGCAAGCTCTACTAACTCTAGGTCCACGCCTATAGTACGCTCTACACTGCCAAATGATACTACTATCATTAAAGTGCTCTAAAAGCCTTAACTAAGCTATTGCATAATCCTAAATATTTTTAGGAAGCAAAAGCTATATCTTCGTCCGTCGTTAGCCCTTTGATGTCGATGCCTCCAGAACTTGGGCACAACTCCGCTGCGACTACCGAAATCCTCGCCGACCCCCGGATCAAGCCTAGGAAGACTAGAACTAAGCAAATAAGACTAGAATGGAGAGGGAATTCTCGGAATTGGCAAATCAAAATGAAGTCTCGGCCTTCTATATATAGACTATGATCGGAACATCCGATCCTCGATCGGAACGTCCGATCCTGCCATCGGAGCTTCCGAAGATCCTCATCTGCCATGTGTCAAAATATCACTGGTTGACTTCGGATAGGGGCGATTGGAGCTTCCGATCCTGATCGGAGCTTCCGACCCTGCCACACGTCATGCCTGACGTAATTTGATCGGAGCTTCCGATCGCTCATCGGAGCTTCCGATCCTGTTCGGAGCTTCTGATCGCGCCTTCAGAGCTTCCGATCTGTTCGATACCCAATTTGTTTAATTAGCATTGATTAATCCCTTAATCACTGATTTCGGGTACGGGCTACTACAAATACGAGCTGAAGTCATGAGAGTTTTACGTATTTCACAACACCATGTCAATGGATGTCACAGCTTTTTGGCATCCAAGCCCTCCCAATAATATGAGCAGAGCATTGAATACGGGTAGCGTTCATCATGCACCCATTGTTGATGGAAGACAAGGAAATTATAAACAAATTTATAATTCTCCTTTTTGGGTTTGATATAAATTTTTAATCTAATTCAAAATGAGGGTTTTTAATTTTTGAAATGGTCTCATCCTTAATTTTAAAACTCTCCATGTTTGTTCGTATGAATGCCGGATTCATGCAACTTTTTTATTTAAAAATAATAACGCACATACTCATTATTTATAATATATCATGCATATATTATAAACAGTAAATTAATAAGGATGATCAATCGCCCCAATACTATTTGGTCCGTGTGAGTCAAACACGGGCCTAGTTCCAATCCTAAGAAATGCACGGGATGCAAATGTAACAATTACATAAGCTTCCAATATTTACATATCTTGGATCTTCATAATTCATCATGGTCCACCATCTTTCAATCTTGATCTTCTATTATCAAATATTTTACATTAAAATATTCATGACAAATAGGGATACATCTCATGGGGTGAGAATGTACTATAAACCAAGCCCAATTTAAATTTGATAATTATTACAATCCATTCAACACAAAATATCATAGCATACACCTAGCTAATTGGCTTGGGATTTTGAACATCCTTCATGCATAACATCACATATCATACATGCACCTTCAATTAATTATCACAATAATCAATTGATCAAATATTATATATTTTGGTCCAATCACTAACCACCACGATTATAAAATAATTAAATTTACAAAATAAAAAAACAACTTTGTTTACTTTCCAATTAATTTATTTATAACCGAATTTCTTGTAAATTACCATTTACTATAAATAATCAAAGCCACACTTTAATTATTTATTTCATGAGAAAATACATAATTTATAAAATTTTATTTTTCACAAAAATCAACCATTATGATTTTAACAACTTAGGGCCCATGACACTTGATATCCCAAAATACCTTTTGGAAACCCAAGTCGTCATAGTCGTTGCCGAAGCTCCGTCGCGGGATTCCGACCAATCAATTTTTTTTTATTAGAACAGCCCCTAAGTCGATGGAAATGATTTTCTCATGCGGTTAAAAATTGACCTCAACATAATATTCAACAAATGCTACACAAAAGAGTAACCTAGGCTCTGATACCACTGTTGCGGATCAGTTACCTCGTGCCAGGAAACACAGCGGAAATTTAAATTTTTTATTAAAAAAACGAGCACTTTTGTAGCATTCAAAACATCAAAAATCCATAGGCTGTTTAAGAAGTTTTTACCTATCAATCTCAAAAGATTGATTTATGGCTTCAACCAAGTTTTGAACAACTTAGCTCTTGAAATGGTAGATAATATCTACAAGCTTTCAAAAGCACACCTTGCTCAAATGGATTCAAAACTTCAAGAACACACCTTGTTCGAAAATAGCTCCTCCTTCAAATTAGGTCCACGACTAGTAAAACTAGATCCACACTAAATATGCTGTAGTAGCCCGGTTCCATTTTACAAGATTAAGTGATTTTAAATATGTTATAAAATGACATATAATTTTAAAAGTGTCAAAACATGTTTAAGGAGTCCTTATTTGGTGAAATGAGTGAAAAATCAGATCCGAAACGTCCGAAAATGGTGGGGTAGGTTCCGGGGCTCCAAAAATGACTTCGAAAGAACCAAAACAGTTCGGAGCACACAGACCAGTTTGGGCCCTCCGAACCAGTTTGGGCCCTCCAAACTCAGCACAGTCCATGTGTCAAAAGTGGCTCGGACAAGTGGCAGTTCGGACCCTCCAAAGCCAGTTCGGATCCACCGAACTTCCGCCAGATTGAGGTGTCAAAAATGCACTCTACACGTGAAAATCATGCCCGGTTCGGAGCCTCCGAACCCAGTTCGGACCGTCCAAACCCAGGCCTATAAAAAGGGGTCCGAGGATCTCATTTTGAATGCCACATTTCTTCTCTTCTCCCGGTAATGGCTCTATTTTAAGGGCTTCGGGACCCTTTCTTTAAGAGTTGGAGTAGGAAATAGTATTTTTATAGCGAACAGTGTTTGCAGTAGGAGCCAGGCGGCGGAGCTCTGGCAAGGCATCTAGGGGTCATAGCTAGGCTATTCCCAGGCTCTGGGGCATGCATCATCAGCGGGCTAACGATGGACGAAGGTATGGCTTTGGTTCCCTATAGTAAATAGGGAGTAGGCTATAGTTTAATTAAGGCTTTAAGAGCCTAGTAGGTGATGTTTGGCATGCTAGGTAATGCATGGTTATTTTTGTTGTAGTGTTGCATGGTAGGCTTGGACCTAGATGGGAGCTTCTAGGATCTGCCTTAGAAAGGTACGGAAGTATTATTCGAGATATCCAGATTGAGTATGCATGTATTATGTGTTTGCATGGATTATGTGATTGCATATTTTATATGCCTTTATATACAGTATGTCATGACTGTATGTTGCATACATCAGCATATTGAGACTTTACCTTAGAGGTATCCTGTAGTAGGCGCTCACCCTGCGAGTTTGTGGATGGTTGAATACGTAAGTCTTGTGTCAGGTCACCTTTATGGTTGGACACATGTACTAGTATTAGGTCACCATTATCCACTGGGTATATGAGCCACCTCCTGATGCGATGGCGCAACGTGTTATATACCCTGGGCCCGGTCTATGAGCTTGTTTCTGTATCTGAGAGTCTTGGTATCCAGTTCACTTGCATACATGCACACACAACACCGTATACTCATACTCTCGTACTGAGCATGTTAGGCTCACTTCCGATTATTTTTTTTTGGCTGGATGTCCTATTCCATGGGGCAGTTTCAGGTAGTTCTCCCAGAGACAGGGAGGTTAGGTGGTGACCAAGGCTGGATAGCAGGGTTGACCACTAGGTTTTGCTTACCTGGTATTTGACTTACTTTAATTTTGCAACTTCTCTGATTAAGGTTATTTTATTGATTAATTGCATGCTTAAGTTCTAATTAGTAGGTGATGACGGGGTGGGTCACTAAATTTATGGGATCAAAACATGCAATAAGATTCTTTGGGACATAGTATTGATTTTGAATTATCCTTTGTAGGATTGAAAGTTGGATTCAATATCGATAGCAGTATCAGGAATTGGAATAGCAGGATGTCTAGGCTTTTCCAAGATCGTCATTGCCAAGTTGGCAGCAGAGGATCATTTTATGTGGATCCCAGCAGGATGGAGCTGGAAGAGAAGATCCAGTTTTCAATGCCAGGAGCTTTGCAGGGTTGAACGGAATGTGTGACATGTAGTCATCCATTCTGCGTCGACCAAGGAAGCCACCCCGATAGATCCTACCAAGAGGATGTCTCAAGAAGCTTTGGACATATCTAGTAGGATGTATTTTTATTTATCTTTGAGATCTTGCGATGAATAAGGTCTGTTGACCTAAGGAAAAATTCATGTTTAAGATCAGTAGACGGAATGAAAGACTTTCGCTGGAATTTAAATACTGAATTTCAGTTGTAATCAGATGTATTAATGATTTCAGTATTTGATGTACTCAGTTTTTTTGTATTGTACATCTTTCAGTGTAATCTTTTGATTAAGTTATGTATTACATGAGATTGTAATAAAGATTGTATTCGAACCTGGATTTGTGGTTCAAGTGTTGTAATATTAGAGATTAAATTGGTTATTTTGAATAAAAGACCGATCATTATTTTAAAGAGTACTTGGGATTTTACATGTTTTCATTGAATAGTTGTAGATGTTTTACCTTGAATATTCTAGTAACCCAAGTATTTGACAGGAATGATGTGATTCATCAGGATGCATGAATGTTTGTTCTAGACGGATTTTCTTAGAACAATTGGCTGTTTTGATCTTTTTAGATTGATTACCTAGTGATGATGGATTTTCATCAGGATGACAGGCTAAGAAATACCAAGAGTTGTGGATTGTGACCCGTACTAGACGAGAGAAAGCACGACCCTTAGTCGGTATTACTCTGGAAGTTTTCATACTTTAGAGGTTGTTTTGGAGGCCTTGTACTCCAAGGACTATATAGGGAAGGTTACTCAGTCTGGAAATTTGGCAACAATCACAACAGTGTATGACTTTGGATAGGACAGATACCAGGTGTGGTATCAAGGTTTAGTTAACTTCTGTTTGAGATAAAGATGTTCCGTTGACAGAACAGTCTTGGAATGGATTTTTCCTTGACAAGTAATTGTTCTGAGTAGACAAGTTTTAATCTTGATTTGTGATTTCAGGATTTAATCTAGGATATTAGTTGAATTGATATTCAACAGGATTTAATTATCAGATGCTTACAAACTCGGGATTTGATTTGTGCCTCTACAGAGAATTTTCCTTGACCAATGATTTTGGTCCAGATAGGAAAATTTCATAATATCAGAGACTCAAGGTTAAGTTATGCCAGGATGCTCTTGACTGTCGGGTTCCGAGATGGTATAGTAAGTACGACCTTATGCCAGTGTAATCTGGAAGGATTCTTTTGTTCCAGTTTGGCATTATAGGAAGACTTATCTCAGTCTCGTTGTATGTAAAGTCATAGCAATGGGTATAACTATCAGGAGAATATTCAGGATTTATTTGAGTCTTATGGAATTATACTTGGTACTGGATTAGTTCCAAGGAATTTGAGTTATAGTCTGACTTCATCAGAGATACAGACTTTGGTTTTTGTGGACAGAATAGTCTTGGAAATGATTCCTTGACAAGAGAATATTCTGAACGGGTAGTTCTCGCATGTGATACTGGGGGAGAACCAGGAGGTTTTACCAGTATTGTTTGATTCTATAAGAGGTATAATTAATGATCAAGATCTTGATTACAAGATGAACAGGAAATTTTAAGTGATGAATTTACTTAGGTAAGTTTTCCTGTAAGAATTGAAATTTGATTGATGGGTTATCAAGCAAAGATGAGTTTTATTAGGACACTGGAATGACTTATACTGGAAGACGTGAACTATGATTATTGCAACAGTTATGTTAAAGTATAATTTGGTGTCAGTTTGATAACTTTGAAAAGATACTCGATTCTATTGACAGATGTCATGATCCTGCTAAGTTACAGCATGGATACAACAATATAAGAATTCATTTGGATAGTGGAAAGATGAGCACTTAGGTGTTCATGTATGTTTTGAAATGGTCAGTTAAACTGGTACAAGTTTGGTGCCCAATGACTATTTGCAACTATTTGTCTGAGGTAAATACAGATGTTATAACCCGTGATGGGGAGCTAAATATTCTTTTGCATTAAGAATGATTGGAATTGTTCACTTTTTGGTAGACTGATAAGATGAATACAGTACTCAGATATTCAGTTCTCATGAATGAATTGTATTAATTCTGGGACTTCAGTGTCACAAATTGATCTAGCAAGCGTTTGAATTTTAATGGATACTAACAGGATAACATCAAGTGTTTAGACATGAAAAAAGGATAGCAGCTGAGATCTAAGGTTATCTGGTCCAGCGGGATTGTTGTCACCAATTTTCCAGGATGTCTATTGGATGCGTTAGGTCATTTATAAGTCTGATTCAATGAGATTGAATCAGGGGTTAGCTAGATTGTTTTGGTTTAAGGACTTTGCCAAAGAATGATGAAACAATTTTGTTCATCTAATAACGTAAGTCTGAATTCAGCAAGAAATTGTTATCCATGGCAGGATAATCATTATTCTCATTTTCAGATGTTATCTCAAGTTATGAGATAGATGTCATTATATTAGTACTAGATATTGTACTGGTCGAATTTTGAGTCAATAAGAATATTTGTATTGATATTTCAAAGAAGAGAACCCGAGAGGTTCAGGAAATTAAGAATTTTGGACAACGACGTTGTCACATGTGTTATGACAAGTGTTAGTCATAAAGTATGAGAATCCTTTCGGTGTACAAAGATTTGCGTACGAGGTTCTTTCTGGTAGAAAGGAATGAAGAAAAGTGTGTATCAGTATGTTTTTAGATGTTTGGTGTATCAATAGGTCAAGGCAGAACACCAAAGACCTAGAGGATTGCTTCACAGTTTATCCATTCCTGAGTGGAATGGGAGTTGATCATGATGGACTTCGTGACCCATTTACCAGTAAGCTCAAGGAATTGTGATGCTATCTGGGTTGTGGTGGACTTACTCACCAAGTCAGCACATTTCATTCCTTATAACCAAGACTTCAGTTTTGATAGGATGACACGATTGTATATCCAGGAAATTGTTCGATGGCACGGAGTGCCTGTGAGCATAGTCAGCGATCGAGAATCCAGTTTTACTTCCAAGTTTTGGGGGTGTCTTCAGTGCGCTATGGGTACTACTCTTAGTTTGAGTACAACATATCACCCAGAGACTGACGGACAGTCATAGTGCACGATCCGTACTCTTGAAGACATGTTGCGAGCATGTTCTATGGATTTTTGTCCAGCATGGCAAGATCAATTGCCATTGATTGAATTCACGTACAACAACAGTTACCATCGCAGTATTGGGATGGCTCTGTTTGAGGCGTTGTACGGGCGACGATGTCATACTCCAATGTTCTGGGAAGAAGTGGGAGAGCGATAGGTTGAGGGACCAGAGTTAGTCCAGCAGGCTATTGATATTGTTGGACAGATCAAGAAGAGAATTAAGGTTGCGCAGGATCGACAGGCTAGCTATGCAAATGTTAAGCGCAGACCTTTGCAGTTTGAGGTGGGTGAGAAAGTATTCTTAAAAGTCTCGCCATTTCGCAGGATTTTGAGATTTGGTTTCAAGGGTAAGCTATCTCCTAGGTACATTGGTCAATTCGAGATTCTAGAGAGTGTTGGAGATCTGGCTTACAGGTTGGCGTTACCGCCGTATTTGTCAAGTATCCATGATGTGTTCCATGTTTCACTATTTCGACGGTATGTGGCAGATGAGTCTCATATCTTACAGCCGTATGAGGTACAGTTGGACTCAGATTTGACATACGTGGAGAGACCTTTGCGTATCATAGGTCATAAGGATAAGGTGTTACGCAACAAGACCATTCCTCTTGTTCTAAGTTCAGTGGCAGCACCGAGGCACTGAGGAGGCCACTTGGGAACTTGAGAGACGTATGCGTACAGATTATCCAGAAATATTTTGAATTGTTGTATTTTCAGATTGTAACTTGTAAAATGAATCAGTTTGAATAAAAGATGTTTATTCAGTATTTTACAGCATTCAGTACTTAAGATTGTTCGAGGACGAAATATCGTAAGTAGGGGGAGAATGTAGTAGCCCGTTTTCATTTTACAAGCTTAAGTGATTTTAAACATGTTAGAAAATGACATATAATTTTAAAAGTGTCAAAACATATTTAAGGAGTCCTTATTTGGTGAAAATGAGTGAAAATCAGATCCGCAACGTCCAAAAATGGTGGGGTAGGTCCCGGGGGTCCAAAAATGACTTCGGAAGGACCAAAACAGTTCGGAGCACACGGACCAGTTCAGGCCCTCCGAACTCAGCACAGTCCATGTGTCAAAAGTGGCTCAGACAAGTGGCAGTTTGGACCCTCCGAACCCAGTTCGGACCGTCCGAACTTCCACCAGATTGAGGTGTCAAAAATGCACTCTACACATGGAAATCATGCCCGGTTCGGAGCCTCCGAACCCAGTTCGAACCGTCCGAACCCAGGCCTATAAAAAGGGGTTCGAGGATCTCATTTTGAATGTCACATTTCCTCTCCTCTCCTGGTAATGACTCTATTTTAAGGGCTTCGGGACCATTTCTTTAAGAGTTGGAGTAGGAAATAGTATTTTTTTATAGCGAACAGTGTCCGCAGTAGCAGCCAGGCGGCGGAGCTCTGGCGAGGCGTCTAGGGGTCGTAGCTAGGCTATGCCCAGGCTCTGGGGCATGCGTCATCAGCGGGCTGACGATAGACGAAGGTATGACTTTGGTTCCCAATAGTAAATAGGGAGTAGGCTATAGTTTAATTAAGGCTTTTAGAGCCTAGCAGGTGATGTTTGGCATGCTAGGTAATGCATGGTTATTTTTGTTGTAGTGTTGCATGGTAGGCTTGGACCTAGATGGGAGCTTCTAGGATCTTCCTTAGAAAGCTACGGAAGTATTATTCGAGATATCCAGATTGAGTATGCATGTATTATGTGTTTGCATGGATTATGTGATTGCATATTTTATATGTCTTTATATACATCATGTCATGACTGTATGTTGCATACATGAGCATATTGAGCCTTTACCTTAGAGGTATCCTGTAGTAGGGCGCTCACCCTACGAGTTTGTGGATGGTTGGATACGTAAGTCTTGTGTCAGGTCACCTTTATGGTTGGACACATGTACTAGTATCAGGTCACCATTATCCACTGGGTATATGAGCCACCTTCTGATGCGACGGCGCAGCGTGCTATATACCCTGGGCTTGTCTATGAGCTTGTTTCTTGACCTGAGAGTCTTGGTATCCAGTTCACTTGCATACATGCACACATAACACCGTGTACTCATACTCTCGTACTGAGCATGTTAGGCTCACTTCCGGTTATTTTCTGTTGGCTGGATGTCCTATTCCATGGGGCAGTTGCAGGTAGTTCTCCCGGAGACAGGGAGGTTAGGTGGTGACCAAGGCTGGATAGCAGGGTTGACCACTAGGTTTTTCTTACCTGGTATTTGACTTACTTTAATTCCGCAGCTTCTCTGATTAAGATTATTTTATTGATTAATTGCATGCTTAAGTTATGATTAGTAAGTGATCACGGTGCGGGTCACTACATATGCACTACGATATTTAAAGCATTTTTCATTGAGATTTTTCTTGCCTTTTTCTCCCAAAATAAAAAGACAAAATTAGATAATTCTTGGTTGAAGTGGATGACCATGTATGAATATTAGTGGAGGAATATATATAATATATGTATCATAGTCAAAGATAAATGATACAATTAAATCATGCATGAAAAAGTGTAAAGTATATATATATATATATATAATATATATATATATATATATAAATATATATATATATATATATATATATATATATATATATATATGTTAAACATATATATACATGACCCTTGAACTTAATATTTAATTAATTATTAAATTCAAACTAATTTAAGTTTAATCAATTAATTAAATCCAACTTGAACTCACTCAAATCCACTAGTATAATAATTAAACACTATTTTTATTTGGGTTCTACATGATCCAATAGTGTTTAATTAATCCAACACTTGAATTAATATAATTATTTGGACTATACAAAATCCACTAATGTCAAATTAATTCAACCCTTGAATTAATTTAATTAAGTTCATAATAATAGTTTTTAAAAATCACCATTTTCATAAACTAATTATTTATTCAAGTCAAATTTTAATCTTAGAACACATTCACAAATTAAAAGTTACTTTTGCTTTTATTCTTCATTAGAAGTCATACTTCTAATTTATTTTACTTATAAACTCCTTTATAAGTTGTTCAACACATTAAACTAATTTTAATCTCGACGGGATCTAGAAATCTAGTACTTGTGTGACCCTCAATGGTTCATTGATACAACTAGCAGTGGGTTTACATCTCCATGTGATTTGGGATCAACAAGTCTCTTATATGAGCATACTCTATATAGCTCCATTCGTATTTATCAACTCCTTGATAATAAGAACGTCAGAAAACTCAAGTCTGATGGTACCCAACCAGTCATGTTAAACGTAAAGAAGCATCGCTTACATGACTCCCTAGATATCAAATGATAGTGCCTGCAAGATCCAATCAATTATGGTTAGCGTACAGTACGGTCCCTTCAACTCATATATTCCGACCAATTTGACAACCATTGGTTTATCGATAGTTGTCAATGAATCGATAACTATGTGTCATGTCGTAGTTTCATCAAAGGTGTAATTCAAGAAACCCCTTTATTAATTACCACATACTCTGATCAGAGATTTCAAGCTACATATGCATGAGATCACATATGATATCCATACCCGAAGGTAAGCGGTGAATCCCCGACTATAATGCATTGACTCTTATATGTTTCGACACAACACCCAATCTTGCTACCTAATGACCACAGTGGAGTCGGTAAATAAGTCAAAGTAAAGCACTAGCATATAGAGTCTGATCTATGTTGTCCCAGGTCATAAGGACTGTAGTAGCCCGGTTCCATTTTACAAGATTAAGTGATTTTAAACATGTTAGAAAATGACATATAATTATAAAAGTGTCAAAACATGTTTAAGAAGTCCTTATTTAGTTAAAATAAGTGGAAAATCAGATTTGAAACATCCAAAAATGGTAGGGTAGGTCCCGGGGGTCCCGGAGGACCAAAACCAGTTCGGAAGCATGAGAAACAGTTCGGAGCTACCGGGCAGATCGGAGCTTCTGATCCGAGAACAGAGCTTCCGATCCGAGAACGGAGCTTCCGATCTCGGCCGTCGAAAACGTGGCAAACATGCACCGATCGGAGCTTCCGATCAGGAGATCGGAGCTTCCGATCGTGGCCTATAAATAGGGGTCCGAATCCCTCATTTTAAGTGCAATTTTCCCTCTCCTCTCTCGGTAATCGCTCTATTTAAGGGTTTCGGAACTCTTTCTTTAAGAGTTGGAGTAGGAAATAGTTTATTTTATAGCGGACAGTGTCCGCAGTAGCAGCCAGGCGATGGAGCTCTGGCGAGGCATCTAGGAGTCGTAGTTAGGCTATGCCCAGGCTCTGGGGCATGCGACATCAGCGGGCTGACGACGGACGAAGGTATGGCCTTGGTTCCCTATAGTAAATAGGGAGTAGGCTATAGTTTAATTAAGGCTTTTAGAGCCTAGTAGGTGATGTTTGGAATGCTAGGTAATACATGGTTATTTATGCTGTAGTGCTGCATGGTAGGCTTGGACCTAGAGGGGGAGCTTCTAGGATCTGCCTTAGTAAGGTACGGAAGTATTATTCGAGATATCCAGATTGAGTATGCATGTATTATGTGTTTGCATAGATTATGTGATTGCATGTTTTATATGCCTTTATATACAACATGTCATGACTGTATGTTGCATACATAAGCATATTGAGTTTTTACCTTAGAGGTATCCTGTAGTAGGGCGCTAACCCTACGAGTTTGTAGATGGTTGGATACGTAAGTCTTGTGTCAGGTAAACTTTATGGTTGGACACATGTACTAGTATCAGGTCACCATTATCCATTGGGTATATGAGCCACCTCCTGATGCGACGGCGCAGTGTGCTATATACCCTGGGCCCGGTCTATGAGCTTGTTTCTTGACCTGAGAGTCTTGGTACCCAGTTCACTTGCATACATGCACACATAACACCGTATACTCATACTCTCGTACTGAGCATGTTAGACTCACTTCCGGTTATTTTCTGTTGGCTGGATGCCCTATTCCATGGGGCAGAAGCAGGTAGTTATCCCGGAGATATGAAGGTTAGGTGGTGACCAAGGCTGGATAGCGGGGTTGACCACTAGGTTTTGCTTACCTGGTATTTGACTTACTTTAATTCCGCAGTTTCTTTGATTAAGATTATTTTATTAATTAATTGCATGCTTAAGTTCTGATTAGTAGGTGATCACGGTGCGAGTCACTACATTTATGGTATCAGAGCATGCAATAAGATTCTTTGGGAAATAGTATTGATTTTGGGTTATCCTTTGTAGGATTACAAGTTGGATTCAATAACGATAGCAGTATCAGAAATTGGAATAGCAGGATGTCTAAGCTTTTCCAAGATCGTCATTGCCAAGGTTGGCAGCAGAAGTTCATATTATGTGGATCCCAACAGGATGGAGCTGGAAGAGGAGATCCAGTTTTCAACGCCAGGTGCTTCTCCAGGTTGAAAGGAATGTGTGACATGTAGTCATCCATTCTGAGTCGACCAAGGAAGCCACCCCGGAAGACTCTCCTCTAGTAGTTGGAGAGATTGACGGGAAAATCTTGTCTCATCTACCAGATAAGGAACCCAACAATATTGGAAGGATCCGGTAGATTAGCAAGATTTTATTCTTTGAGATCTTGTGAGGTAGAAGTTCTGCTGACATGAGTAGCAGACGGGAAACTTCACGTTCAAAATCAGTAGACGGAATGAAAGACTTCCGCATGAATTTAAATACTGTATTTGGTTGTAAACAGTATTTCAGTTGTAATCAGATGTATTAAAGATTTCAGTATTTGATGTACTCAGTTATTGTTGTATTGTAAATCTTTCAGTGTAATCTTTTGATTAAGTTATGTATTACATGGGATTGTAATAAAGACTGTATTAGAACCTGGATTTGTGGTTCAACTGTTGTAATCTTTGAGATTAACTTGGTTATTTTGAATAAAAACTGATCATTGTTTTAAATGAGTACTTGGGAATTTTGCATGTTTTCAATGAATAGTTCTAGATGTTTTACCTAGAATATTCTATTAAGCCAAGTGTTTGCCAGGGATAATGTGACTCATCAAGACGCATGAATGTTTGTTCTAGACGTATTTTCTTAGAACAGTTGGCTGCTTTGATCCTTTTAGGTTGTTACCTAGTGATGATGGATTTTCATCAGGATGACAGATTAACTAATACCAAGAGTTGTGGATTCTGACCAGTACTAGACATGAGGGGGCGCCACCCTTAGTCGGTTATTCCTCTGGAAGTTTCTATACTTCGGAGATTGTTTGGAGGCCTTGGTGCTCCAGGGACTATATAGGGAAGGCTACTCAGTTTCAAAATTTGGCAACAGTCACAACAGGGTATGACTTTGGATAGGATAGATACCAGGTGTGGTATCAAGGTTTAGTTATCGTTTATTTGAGATAAAGATGTTCCGTTGTCAGAACAGTTTTGGAATGGATTTTTCCTTGACAAGTAATTGTTCTGAGTAGATAAGTTTTTGATCTTGATTTAATCCAGGAGATTAGTTGAATTGATATTCAACAGGATTTAATTATCAGATGCTTGCAGACTCGGGATTTGAGTTGTGCCTCTACAGAGAATTTTCCTTGACCAATAATTTTGGTCCAGAAAGTAATGATTGCATAATATCAGAGACTCAGGGATGAGTTATGCCAGGGTGCTCTTGACTGTCGGGTTCCGAGATGGTATAGTAAGTGCGACCTTATGCCGGTGTACTCTGGAAGGATTCTTTTGTTCCAGTTTGGCATTATAGGAAGACTTACCTCAGTCTCGTTGTTTGTATAGTCATAGCAATAGGTATCATTATCAGGAGAATATTCAGGATTTATTTGAGTCTTCTGGAGTTATACTTGGTACTGGATTAGTTCCAAGGGATTTGAGTTATCGTCTGACTTCATCAGAGATACAGACTTTTGTTTCCGTGGACAGGATAGTCTTGGAAAGGATTCCTTGACAAGTGAATATTCTGAACGGATAGTCCTCGCATGTGATACTGGGGGAGAACCAGGAGGTTTTACCAGTATTGTCTGATTCTATCAGAGGTATAATTAGTGATCAGGATCTTGATTACAAGATGAACAGGAAATTCTATGTGATGAATCTACTTAGGTAAGTTTTCCTGTAAGAATTGGAATTTTATTAATGGGTTATCAAGCAAAGATGAGGACACTGGGATGACTTATACTGGGAGACGTGAACTATGATCATTGCGACAGTTACGTTAAAGTATAATTTGGTGTTAGTTTGATAACTTTGAAAGGATACTCGATTCTATTGGCAGATGTCATAAGCCTGCTAAGTTACAGCATGGATACGACAATATAAGAATTCACTTGGATAGTGGAAAGATGAACACTTAGGTGTTCATGTATGTTTTGAAATGGCCAATTAAACTGGTGCAAGATTTGTGCCCAGTGACTATTTACAAGTATTTGTCTGAGGTAGATACAGATGTTATAACCCCATGATGGAGGAGCTAAATATTCTTTTGCATAAAGAACGATTGGAATTATTCAATTTTTGGTAGACTGATAAGATGAGTATAGTACTCAGATATTCAGTTCTCAGGAATGATTTGAAGTAATTCTCGGACTTCAGTGACATAAATTGATCTAGCAAGCATTTGAATTTTAATTAATACTAACAGGATAACATCAAGTGTTTAGACATGGAAAAAGGACATCAGCTGAGATCTAAGGTTATCAGATCCAGCGAGATTGTTGTCACTGATTTTTCAGGATGTCTAATGGATGCATTGATAAGTCTGATTCGATGAGATTGATTCAGGGGTTTTTGCTAGGTTGTATTGTTTTTAGGACTTTGCCTAAGAGGGATGAAACGGTTTTGTTCATCCAGTAGTGCAAGTCAGGATTCAACAAGAAATGATTATCCATGAGAGGATAAGCAATATTCTCATTTTCAGGTGTTATCTGAAGTTATGAGATGGGTGTCAATATAAATTGGCACTAGAGATTGCACTAATCGATTTGTTAATCAACAGAATAATTGTATTGATTTTTTCAAGAAGAAAACCTGAGAGGTTCAAGAAATCAAGAATTGTGGACAATGACGTTGTCACAGTTGTTATGACAAGTATTAGTCATAAAGTATGTGAATCCTTTCGGTGTAGAAAAATTTGCATCTGAGGTTCTTTTTGGTGGAAAGAAAAGAAGAAAATGTGTATTAGTATGCTTCTATATGTTTGGTGTATCAGTAGGTCAAGGCAGAACACCGATAACTTGGAGGATTGTTTCACAGTTTATCCATTCCTGAGTGGAAATGGGAGTTGATCATGATGGACTTCGTGACCCATTTACCGGTGAGCTCGAGGAATTGTGATGCTATCTGGGTTATGGTGGACCGACTCACCAAGTCAGCACATTTCATTCCTTATAACCGAGACTTCAGTTTTAATAGGATGGCACGATTGTACATCCAGGATATTGTTCGATTGCACGGAGTGCCTGTGAGCATCGTCAACAATCGAGATCCCAGGTTTACTTCCAGGTTCTGGGGGAGTCTTCAGCGCGCTATGGGTACTACTCTTAGTTTGATTACAGCATAGCACCCAGAGACTGACAGGCAGTCAGAGCGCACGATTTGTACTCTTGAAGACATGTTGCGAGCATGTTCTATGGATTTTGGTCCAGCATGGCAAGATCAGTTGCCATTGATTGAGTTCGCATACAACAACAGTTACCATCGCAGTATTGGGATGGCTCCGTTTGAGGCATTGTACCGGCGACGATGTCGTACTCCACTGTTCTGGGAGGAAGTGGGGGAGCGACAGGTTGAGGAACCAGAGTTAGTCCAGCAAGTTGTTGACATTGTTGGACATATCAAGAAGAGAATTAAGGTTGCGCAGGATCGACAAGCTAGTTATGCAAATGTCAAGCGCAGACCTTTACAGTTTGAGGTGGGTGAGAAAGTATTCCTGAAAGTCTCACCATTTCGCAGGATTTTTGAGATTTGGTTAAGCTATCTACTAGGTTTATTGGTCCATTTGAAATATTGGAAAGTGTTGGAGATCTGGTTTACAGGTTGGCTTTACCCCCGTATTTGTCTAAGTATCCACGACGTGTTCCATGTTTCACTATTACGATGGTATGTGGCGGATGAGTCTCATATCTTACAGCCGTCTGAGGTACAGTTGGACTCGAATTTGACATATGTGGAGAAACCTTTGCGTATCATAGGTCACAAGGAAAAGGTGTTACGCAACATGACCATTCCTCTTGTTCTAGTTCAGTGGCAGCGCCGAGGCACTAAGGAGGCCACTTGGGAACTTGAGAGTCGTATGCGTACAGATTATCCAGAGCGATTTTGAATTGTTGTATTTTCAGGTTGTAACTTGTAAAATGAATCAGTTTGAATAAAAGATGTTTATTCAATATTTTACTGCATTCAGTACTTAAGGTTGTTCGAGGATGAAATATTTTAAGTAGGGGGAGAATGTAGTAGCCCGGTTCCATTTTACAAGATTAAGTGATTTTAAACATGTTAGAAAATGACATATAATTTTAAAAGTGTCAAAACATGTTTAAGGAGTCCTTATTTGGTTAAAATAAGTGGAAAATCAGATCCGGAACGTCCAAAAATGGTGGGGTAGGTCCCGGGGGTTTCGGAGGACCAAAACCAGTTCGGAAGCATGAGAAACAGTTCGGAGCTACCGGGCAGATCGGAGCTTCCGATCCGAGAACGGAGCTTCCGATCTCGGCCGTCCAAAATGTGGCAAACATGCACCAATCGGAGCTTCCGATCGTGGCCTATAAATAGGGGTCCGAATCCCTCATTTTTAAGTGCAATTTTCCCTCTTCTCTCCCGGTAATCGCTCTATTTAAGGGCTTCGGGACTCTTTCTTTAAGAGTTGGAGTAGGAAATAGTTTATTTTATAGCGGACAGTGTCCGCAGTAGCAGCCAGGCGGCGGAGCTCTGGCGAGGCGTCTAGGAGTCGTAGCTAGGCTATGCCCAGGCTCTGGGGCATGCGACATCAGCGGGCTGACGACGGACGAAGGTATGGCCTTGGTTCCCTATAGTAAATAGGGAGTAGGCTATAGTTTAATTAAGGCTTTTAGAGCCTAGTAGGTGATGTTTGGAATGCTAGATAATACATGGTTATTTATGCTGTAGTACTGCATGGTAGGCTTGGAACTAGAGGGGGAGCTTCTAGGATCTGCCTTAGTAAGGTACGGAAGTATTATTCGAGATATCCAGATTGAGTATGCATGTATTATATGTTTGCATGGATTATATGATTGCATGTTTTATATGCCTTTATATACAGCATGTCATGACTGTATGTTGAATACATGAGCATATTGAGCTTTTACCTTAAAGGTATCCTGTAGCAGGGCGCTCACCCTACGAGTTTGTCACTTTTATGGTTGGACACATGTACTAGTATCAGGTCACCATTATCCACTGGGTATATGAGCCACCTCCTGATGCGACGGCGCAGCGTGCTATATACCCTGGGCCCGGTCTATGAGCTTTTTTCTTGACCTGAGAGTCTTGGTACCCAGTTCACTTGCATACATGCACACATAACACCGTATACTTATACTCTTGTACTGAACATGTTAGGCTCACTTCCGGTTATTTTTTGTTGGCTGGATGCCCTATTCCATGGGGCAGATACAGGTAGTTCTCCCGGAGATAGGGAGGTTAGGTGGTGACCAAGGCTGGATAGCGAGGTTGACCACTAGGTTTTGCTTACCTGGTATTTGACTTACTTTAATTCCGCAGTTTCTCTGATTAAGATTATTTTATTAATTAATTTCATGCTTAAGTTCTGATTAGTAGGTGATCACGGTGCGGGTCACTACAAGGACTAATGGTTTACAACCATAAACTAGGAGCTTTCCACTCGATAAATGAGAACCACTTGGAAAGTCCTTTAGGGACGGTTGTTCAGTTTACTCTACAAGGAGCACCTATTTGCATGCTTGGACATCACCATGTCCCCTACCAATGAAACGTGGTACTCACATCGCAAATACTGGTCTCAAACTCGAACGGCCTTTATTCTTCTTTGTGGCGGCTGAATCGACTAGAAACGGTTTAGAATATACAATATTCCAAATATGAGTTTCATGATAGTCATCCCATGATCATATCTTATTCTTTCTACTATTTTTATATTCAAATGCTTTATCTATGCAACTAGCATGTGTATACAGATAAAGATGTGTCAAATTAAATAATTCAAATATTATTAAAATAAAGATTATCATACAAGAGTTATCTCAAGTACCCTCGACCAACACTTGGCTCGACGGGCACCTACTCTAACATCTTCTGCACCCAAATCAATCTCCATCATTGGATTTGACACGTGAAAAAGTAAGCCAACTCACCCCTGAATATATATGGTCGTTCAAGAAATTCGAAGTTGATGCGTCAAATGCGACATTGAAGCTAAATAATATTGATGGCGAATGCATCTCCATCTCTTTTCTCCACACCCACTGATACGCCCATTGTCTATGAAGAAAATTCCGTGCAAAAAGTGGTCAAAACCATCAAACCAATGGGAAGAAAGACCTTCAAAGCAAGCATGAAAGGATCTGAATCAAAAAATTCAACTATAAAGGATTTTTATAAAAATATGTGAGATAATCAGACAAAATTTTATAAATTAAGGATACGAAGATTTCTAAACAAAGAGAGAACTATGCAAAAGTTGAGGAATGAATGACAAAAAGTACGAAATAAAGAAGAGTAAGCAAGAAATGTAGGATAGGAAGCAAGCAATGAAAGAGATGAAGCACGAGAGGGAGCAAGCGAATCGGATCATGGAGAAAAATATTAACAATTAATTCAAACATGAATGATTTGCAATGTGAGTATTTTACGAAGATGCAACAAGCAATTCTCATAAATATTTAGGCAGCAATTTATTTAGTTGTTGATAATTTGTTTTAATTATTTGTAATTTTTTTAATGTCTTAATTTCGTATATTTTTTAATTTTCTGTAATATTTAAAATTTAATCATGTGTAATTTTAATTTATTTTCAATATGAAAATTTATTTTGTGTTGAAATACATATATATATATATATATTTAATGATTTAAAAAATTTAAATTTTGACATAAAAAATTAATATTTCAACATTATTTTTGTAAATCATCTCACCCTAATAAAAACATGAGACGAAGTTATCATCTCTAACATCAACATATAATAAAGTTGCTAATTTCATCGTACCAACAACTTCACGCTATTGAAGATGCTTTAAATAACCATTATGTGAATTCTGTAACGAAGATTTAAGGAAATCAACTTCTTCTCACATAAAATAAATAAATATAATTAAATGATGTCCAAAATTCCGTACTGATTGGTTGTAAATGTACGCATTTACCAATTTCTTCCCACGGCATTTCGGAAGCTTATTCAACCATTTTCTTTTGAAAAGTACTTATTCCACCGTTTAATCTCACTTTTCCGTAGCTCAAGTGCATGAATGTACAGACTCCACACAAATATCAGAGTTGACTTTATAAATATACCCATTTTATAATCCAGCAGAGAATTTTGGAGCAATCCCATTAATTTAAAATCATCTTCGATTTCTAACTTTGTTAAGAACATGCTCAATGGTGAAATGAAGTTGATGTGATGAAGTTGGTAACTTTATTGCATGATGATATCAACAATGATAACTTCATTGTTTGATTCTGCGATGGTGATTTTATCATTAATTTTGTAATTTTAAAATTATTTTTTATAATTTAAAGGATCAAATTAATCTGGACCGTTGGATCTCCAACAGTCCAGATTAATCTAACCATTTGATCAATTTAAAGATTTAAAAACAAAATAATAAATAATAAAAGAAAAGAGGATTGCAGGTGGATCATCGCGCGGGCTCCATCTGCATCATCACATGAAGAGCTTTCTTTGTGCGCTGTCCTCGCTCCTTCAAGGGGCGAGGAGAGGAAGTGGGCTTCCTCGTTCCTTTTACATGGCCTAATTAGCCTTTGTAATATTCAGGCCATGTTCATACATTTATTAGCAATAATTAATATGAAACAATAATTCGTACTTAATAATTTGTGTATGATATAAATGCCCACTTGGTCTCAAAGCATCCATGTGAAGAGAAGGAATTACGTTTCAACAAAATTTAATTTAAGATAAATTCACATCTCTACCGGTACATCTCGACATTAGCAATATTTAAGTAAGTCTTAATTCAGTTATTGTTCCGGTCCTTCTCCATATTGGTTAATCATGGGGAGAATTCAGAAAAGTTCAACGGTTTCAATTAAAATAGTATTAATTAATTTTTATATATTAATAGATTTAGCCAATGCTTCCTTCGCCCCACTCAGAAAGAAACTATTCCAACCAATTCAGTCAAACAAGACTTTATATGTCCAAAGCTCCGTACAGATTCGTTGGTCGGAGATTTACCAAATTTTGAAATTTATTAATAATCAAACATATATATAATATGAGATAAATTTATTTTACATCTCTAAAGTCAAACTCGAATATACATTCAGTTCCTATAAAAAAAATATGTTTATATTTTTAAGGTGTAATTGCGGTTCATCTTAAATTCGTGTAGAGTTCGTATTGTCTATGATGTTGGCAACACTACAAAATGCAGCGGAATTAATAAAAATATATAATTAACAAAAATAAATAAAATCAGAGATAATTATGCACAAGTAAGTAGTACTTGTGCACTCACTTGTGCGGGTGCTATAGGTCAGGCCAAATAATCACTAGAAAACGTAAATAAATTTTACAAATCAATACTAGTAATTTTTACGAAAAACAGTAAAGACTAAATTTCTCAACTTGAATTGCATCCTAAATAGTCAGAATAATAAATACAATCAGATGCAACTTTTGTATGCCAAAACTGGAGAAACAGAAAAAATTCGTCGAACTACACTATGCACTAAGTGTTGTCTCCGATGTCTCCTACATGCATGGCAACACGGGTAAAGCAGCGACGACGGCTACAAAAAATTCTTCAACAATCTTTGAATTCTTTTGCGTGATTTTATCTGAAAGCTCTGTGAATTCTCGTCTAAAGAACACGTTCGTTTGTGCGCATGAATCTTTACTTATAGATTAGAGTCCAAGGATGGAAATAATTCCTTAGATAGAGTCTTACACAATAAGAAAATAAAGTCTATTAGAAAAGAAATTCTTTTAAGCACAATAAATCAATCTTGATAATATTTGGTAAATATAATACTAAAAAATACCATATCAAGATAATATTGTATCGAGGTAAATATTTAGCCTACACAATAATGAATCTCGATATTATTATTGAAATATTAAACCTAGAAGAGATCATGTCTAGAAAAGCAAAACTCTAAATCAAATTTATTCAAACTTAAGAAAAGGTTATCACTGAATCAATATTCCTTTCAATCTCCCCCTTTTGCTTTTTTGGACAAAATCAGCACAAACAAGTTCAAGTAACAACTCCCCCTGAGTTGAAGCATTTCTCCCCCTGGATGAGTGAGTCTCCTCCTGAATGTGTTGTCCCTCGTGTTGGCAACACGACAGATGACATGTACCAGAAACACATGGGGATCCTATTATTTCTATTAGAGCAGGTATAACAGGGAAGAACTGTTTAGGGAGTGAACCTTATCAGAGCATAATTCAGCAAAATCAAAGCAGTTAGAATAAGAAGATCATAGCAATGATACTGAAGCAAAAAGATCACAACAAGAAGAGATATATCATGAGGACCAAACTGACTCAGGAAAGATAAGAATAAAAAATTAAAATCAAACTAAGACTGATCACTATCAGTAGGATATTGTTTCTTCATTTCAGATCTATCGTCTTCAATTTAGCATTTAAGCTTCTTCATCTTTAGAGCTATCCTTTTCAATTCATCATTTCAGCATTCCAAAGTTTTTGTACTATATCTCCCCCTTTTTTTACCAGAAATGACAAATCTTTCATGACAGTCTTCCAACAAGGCTCCATAAAGCTCCAAGTCCTCTTAAGCCTGGGTAATCTTATTTTCAGCATGAGCCATGAGATCTTGAATAGTAGTGAGGGAAAATTCAAGAGTAGAAGGTGGAGGCTCTATGGTATCGAGGACTGGCCGTCAGTCTCTGGATGATACGTTGTGCTGAGACTCAAAGTGGTACCCAAGGCTCGCTGAAAACTTTCCCAAAACCGTGACGTGAACTTCAGATCTCTGTCACTGACAATACTCAGTGGCACTCCATGAAAATGCACAATCTCTTGGATGTACAACCTCGCCATGCGATCAAAATTGAACTCGTGCTTGTACGGGAGGAAATAAGCAGACTTGGACAATCTGTCCACCACAACACAAATGGCATCACACTGCCTGGAATACATCGAAAAACGGGTGACAATATCCATCGTCACATGCTCTCACTTCCACTCTGGAATTTCCAAACTATGCATCAGACCACCCGGTCGACGATGCTCCGCCTTAACTTACTGAAAAACAAGGCATCAGGAAGCATACTGATAAACACTACGCTTCTTCTCTTTCCACTAGAACCTCATACGTAGATCCTTGTACATTTTAGCACTACCTGGGTGCACGATGAATCTACTACGATGGGCTTGAGACAAAATATCCTCACGCAAGGACGAATCCTCAAGCACAACCGCTCTACAAGACAAAAAAATAAACCATATATCAGACTTAAAATGGAAGCCATATTCGTCTTTGGATCAGAAAGTTGAATTTCTTGGATACGAGCAAACAACGTCGGCTCAGCTAACACTGAAAATACTCGAATCCCTTGCTGATCTCTCTTGTGGCGAAAATTGAAGCCCAAGAACACCACTCATGAACAGTACTAGACACAACACTAGTACGAAGGGCACTAATATAAACCTTACGGCTGAGCACATACGTAGCTGGATTCGCAGAACCCGGATGATACTTGATCTCAAAATCATAGTCCTTGATAAGATCCATCCAACGACACTGCCTCATGTTCAAATCAGCCTGAGTGAACAAATAATTCAAACTTTTATGATCAGAATAAATTTCAAAACGTTCACCGTACATGTAATGTCGCCAAATCTTGATTGCAAACACTATCGCGGCAAGCTCCAAGTCATGCACTGGGTAATTCCCTTCGTGAGCCTTCAAATTCCTAGAAGCATAGGCAATCACATTCCCATTCTGTGTCATCACACACCCCAGAACCTAGAGAGATGCGTCTGTATAAACCACATAACCACCAGAACCCTATGTCGATGGCGTGCTAGTCAGACGTCCCCTCAACTCATTGAAACTCTGCTCACATTCTGCGGACCAAACAAAAGGAACATCCTTTCACGTCAACTGCTTCAATGGTATAGAAATCCGTGAGAAGTTCTCGATGAATCGTCAGTAGTATCCTGCCAAACCCAAGAAACTAAGAATCTCAGAAGCTGTCGTCGGGCGCAACCAATTCATAACAGCTTTTGTTTTACTTGGATCCACTGAAACACCATACTGAGAAATTACATGATCGAGAAACATTACTCGATCAATACTGAACTTGCACTTACTAAACTTGGCATACAACTGCCTCTCTCGATGAATCTATAGTACAACTCTTAAGTGCTCAGCATGCTCCTTGATGCTACAGGACTAAATCATAATGTCGTCGATAAATACCACGACTAAACTATCCATGTAATCTCGGAAAACCCTATTCATCAAATCCATGAACACTGCTGGTGTGTTCGTCAAACCGAAAGGCATCACTAAGAACTCATAGTGACCATACCTCGTACGAAACACAGTCTTGGAAATATCCTCATCACGAACTCGCAACTGATGATATCCTGATCTCAAGTCAATCTTGGAATACACTGAAGTATCGTGAAGCTGATCGAACAAATCATCAATGCGCAGTAAAGGATACTTGTTTTTTTATTGTCACTAGATTCAACTGACTATAATCGACACAGAGACGCATATAACTATCTTTCTTATTGACGAGTAACACTGGCGCTCACCAAGGTGAAACGCTCGGACGAATCTATCCCTTATCCAAAAAATCTTGCAGCAGCAGCTGCTGCATCTCTCATCTCTGGTGGAGCCAGGCGATAAGGTGCATGAGAAATCGGTGTCGTCCCTGACACGAGTGTGAGGAGAATTTCTGTGAGCTTCGACGGCGGTTGACTTCTGCACCGGTGTTGGCATTACCGTCAGGATCTGGAGGGTATGTGGTTTACACGGATGCTTCTCTTCAGGGGTTAGGTTGTGTCCTGACTCAGAATGGGCATGTGATCGCATACGCTTCTAGACAGCTGAAGCTTCACGAGGACAACTACCCAGTCCATGATTTGGAATTGGCAGCCATTGTGTTCGCTTTGAAGATCTGACGTCATTATCTGTATGGCGAGAAATTTGAGATCTTCACCGACCATAAGAGTCTCAAGTATTTGTTCACTCAGGCGGAGTTGAACATGAGGCAGAGACGTTGGATGGACTTGCATAAGGACTATGATTGCGAGATTAAGTACCATCCGGGAGCTGCTAATCTCACCGCTGATGCCTTGAGTCGCAAGGTGCGACTATCCGCACTTTAGATTTGTTCGATGTCTAGTGCGATCAGTGACTGTTGTACTTTAGGTTATACCATCAAGCATAAGAAAGGTATGCAGAGTATCCAGATGTTTGCGATATTATCTGAGCCAGCCTTGTATTCGCGGATCCGAGATGCTTAGATGACTGATTCGAAGACCCAGCGTTTAGCTCGTCTAGCTAACGAGGGTAGCTCATCTGGATTTCATTATCAGTCAGATGGCTTCCTGTGTTTGTCTGGTAGGCTTGTGATTCCGCAGGATGAAGAGTTGCGAGAGGAGATTTTGTCTCAGGCGCATCGCACTAAGTTGAGTATTCATCCTGGGAGCAACAAGATGTACAAGGATCTACGTACTCATTTCTGGTGAAAGGGAATGAAATGCAGTGTTTATCAGTTTGTTTCGAGATTTTTGGTGTGTCAACAGGTCAAGGCAGAGCACCGACGACCTGGAGGATTGCTTCACAGTCTGCCTATTCCTGAATGGAAATGGGAGTTTATCACAATGGACTTTGTGACCCATTTGTCGTTATCCCCGAGGAACTGTGATACTATCTGGGTTGTGGTGGACCGACTCACTAAGTCAGCGCATTTCATTGCCTATAGCCGAGAGTACTCTGTGGATCGCATGGCACGGATGTACATTCAGGAGATTGTTCGACTTCATGGAGTTCCTGTGAGCATTGTCAGCGATCGGGACCCCAGGTTTACTTCAAGATTCTAGGGGAGTGTTCAGCGTGCGATGGGTACTACTCTCAATTTGAGTACTGCCTATCATCCGGAGACTGATGGTCAGTCAGAGCGCACTATCCGTACTTTAGAGGATATGCTTAGAGCGTGCATCATGGATTATGGTTCAGCCTGGCAGGATCATTTGCCGTTAATCGAGTTCGCGTACAACAATAGCTATCATACTAGTATTGGGATGCCACCTTTTGAGGCGTTGTACGGGCGCCGTTGTCATACTCCACTCTTCTGGGAAGAAGTGGGGGAGAGATAGGCTGAGGGACCGGAGTTTATCCAGCAGGCGATAGACATTGTTGATCAAATCAAGAAACGGATTAAGACTGCACAGGATCGTCAGGCCAGCTATGCTAATATCAAGCGTAGGCCCTTGCAGTTCGAGGTCGGGGAGAAAGTGTTTCTGAGAGTGTTACCTTTCCGCAAGATTCTTAGATTTGGCCTTAAGGGCAAGTTGTCTCCCAGATTTATTGGTCCATTTGAGATCTTGGAGAGCATTGACGATTTGGCTTATCGACTAGCTTTGCCACCGCATCTATCCAGTATTCACGACGTGTTCCACGTATCTCTGTTGCGACGGTATGTGGCGGATGAATTCATATTCTGCAGCGGTCTGAGGTTCAGGTAGACAAGGATTTGACTTATGTTGAGAAACCTCTTCGTATCCTGGATTATAAGGATAAGATTTTACGGAACAAAGTCATTCCTTTGGTTTTAGTTCAGTGGCAGCGCCGAGGCACTGAGGAAGCTACTTGGGAGCTTGAGGACAGGATGCGTAAAGACCATCCTGAGTTGTTTTGATTTCATTCTTTAAGTTGTATTCAGTTGCAAACTCTGTAAACGTTTGATTTGAATAAAGAATGTTTCTGATTTCTGTATTTGCATTCGGTACTTAAGATCTAATTTCGAGGACGAAATATCTTAAGTGGGGGAGAATGTAGTAGCCCGTACCCTAATTGAGTAATTAAAGGATTAATGCTAATTTAATAAATTGGGTATCGGACGGATCGGAAGCTCCGAAGGCACGATCGGAAGTTCCGATGAGCGATCGGAGTCACCGATGATATTACGTCATCCATGACGATTGGCTAGATCGGAAGCTCCGATCAGGATCGGAAGCTTCGATCACCCCTATCCGAAGTCAACAAGTGATATTTTGACACGTGGCAGATCAGGATCTTCGGAAGCTCCGATGGCAGGATCGGACGTTCCGATCGAGGTTCGGACGTTCCGATCAAGGATCGGAAGTTCCGATCGTTGTCTATAAATAGAGGGCCGAGGCTTCATTTCCAATTGCCAATTCCGAGTGTTTCCCTCTCCTTTCTAGTCTATTCGAGTTGTTCTAGCCTTCCTAGGCTTGACCCGGCGGTCGGCGAGGCGTTCGGTAGTCGTAGCGGAGTTGTACCCAAGTTCTGGAGGCATCGACATCAAAGGGCTAACGACGGACGAAGGTATAGTTTTTGCTTCCTATAAATATTTAGGAGTATGCAATAGCTTAGTTAAGGCTTTTAGAGCACCATAATGATAGTAGTATCATTTGGCAGTGTAGAGCAGACTATAGGCGTGGACCTAGAGTTGGTAGAGCTTGCACTGTTTTGAGGTACGGAAGTACTGTTCGAGATATCCTGACTGAGTATGCATGTATTATGTGACTGCATGGTTTATATGTCATTGATTTATGCTGCATTCATTTGCATCTTGCTGTATCTCTTTCGAGATGTTTGTTAGTAGGGTTGTACCCTATCCTGTTAGTGGATGGACTTCCATCGATTTGGGTCCGGCGTATCCACGGTTATCTCGGTATGGGAGCCACCTCCTGAAGCGACGGCACAGCGTGCTACATACCAGGGCCCGGTCTGTCTTTGTTATCTGATCCTTGACCTCGAGTTATAGGGAGTTCACTTTGCATGCATGTATACTCATACTCTCGTACTGAGCGTTTTATTCTCACGTCTCGTACTCTGTATTTTCTGGACACCCTATTCCATGGGGCAGGTTTGCGATTGGACGAGGAGGGTGGATCCAGGAGGGGCTAGTCAGTGGTTGGCCAGCTGGAGCTTCGTCTAGGTTTTATTACTGTTGTTTGGGTTTATACAGCTATTCGATTTGGTTGTATATTATTTGGATAAATTACAGATTCCTTTACTTGGGATTGTATAACGTTTATGGTTTCCGTAGTTTTATTCTGATATCTGTTTAATTAAGTTAATTGCATGCATAAGTTCTGTTTAGTAGGTGATCCGGGTAAGAGTCACTACATGTATGGATCAAATCCAATAGATTTTGACTACGCTCAGGTTTTCCTTTGAAAGGAGATTTAGTCATTTTTCCTTTCAGGCAGGACTCACAAGTAGGTAGAGAGTTAATATGAGACATATTAAACATGCCCTCTCCCACTAGCTTGTTCATCCTCCTTGAGGAAACATGACCTAGCCTAGCATGCCAAAGGTTTGCCGGGTTTTGATTATCAATTTTCCTTTTATTTGTTGTTACCGGTTTATCAACATAATAAATTGGAATGTCTTTTAATTTTAAGTTATATAGATCATTTTCAAGTTGTCCACATCCAATTAAACATTTATTCTTGTAAATATTGCAAATCCCTTTCACAAAATTGCAAGAAAAACCATCTCTATCAAGCATAGAAATAAAAATAATGTTTTTAACCAAATCTGGCACATATAAAACATCTCTCAAAAAAACTTAAAATCATTCTGCAAAATTAAAAAAATGTCTCCCACAGCTTTGGCTTCAACTCGAGAACCATTTCTGAGCCTCAGCCGGGTCTCACCCATCCTAAGCTTGCGACTTCTTGTCATCACCTGCAAATCATTGCAAATGTGAGATCCACATCCGGTATCCAATACCCAAGAAGTAGTATTAAGTGAAAAATTTATTTCAATATAAAACATACCCTTCGCAGTTCGCAACTGCTCGAGATATTCCTTGCAGTTACGTTTCCAATGATCGGGTTTCTTGCAGTGATGGCAAACATCCTTGGATTTTTCCATGTTTGAAGCCTTTGTCTTGTTTTTCTTCTCGGGTCTGGTTTTCTTGGATGGGGCATAACGTTTCTTATCCTTTGTACTTGGCCCCTTCTTAGCAGAAGAAGAGGAGCCCACCAAGAGAACCGGTTTATCCTTCTTTAAAGTGGCTTCATAAGTTACAAGCATATTGACCATCTCTTCAAGGGAGGCCTCTATCTTGTTCATATTGAAATTCACCACAAAACCGTCAAACGATGAAGGAAGAGAGAGAAGTAATAAGTCCACATTGAGTTCATGCTCCAATACCAATTCAAGCGTTACCAACTTCTGAATGAGCCAAATCACGCGTACCCCATGATCACGGACCAAAGTCCCTTCACGCATGCGACATGTCATTAACTCTTTTACAGTAGCGAACCTTTCAGCTCTCGATTGAGCCCCAAAAAGTTCCTTGAGTTGTATGTGAATGTCAGCAGCATTCACGGTATCCTCAAATCGCCTCTGGAGTTCATCAGACATCGAAGCTTGCATATAGAATTTGGCCTTGATATCATGGTCCCACCATTTATCAAGTTTGGCCAACTCTTTCGGACTTATATCAGCTGGTGCTTCCTTCGAAGGAGATTTTTCTAACACGTAGAACATCTTTTCCGAGGTCAAGACAATCTTCAACTTACGGAACCATTCCGTATAGTTTGCGCCAGTCAGTTTGTTTTGTTCGAGAATAGAGAATAGTGGATTGCGCGAATTCATCTTAATGAAATACTGAAAAGAAACAGACAATAATCAGTGATTGTTTAATTAATTTACTAAGACATAAAATAAGGCGAGTTTAATTTTATGAATTACACTCCCACTATTTTAACGATTCCACCACCCTCTAGTGAAAACGAGAGAATTATTTTCTTTAGTGGGAACATGGAGCCCAATTGACAAAACATGGTCCCGAATAATATAAGTCAACCATGCTCTTCAAAAGGTAGAGCCCAATTGTTTCCAAAACAATCCTCATGTTATTTACCTCATGTCCAATAAGGGCCCAATAATATGACTCCGTTTATTGTGACATGTCAAGATGACCCATCAATATTAAGTTGTGATGGAAGGTCGCCATGTGGATTCCCAATAATATGAGCCAATCTCATGAGAGTTCCACCCAACTTACAACATGTGTCGATCTAATGTATAGCTTTCCGTCGAACGAGCCCCCCCAATAATATGAGTCGGACCATGCCCGCGGGTAGCATCTCATACATTAATCTTTGATGGAAGGAAGGAACATTTAAACAATATTTAAATTCCTTTTTGTTAATCTTGATATCAATTTTAAATAAAATTTGAAATGAGGGATTTTAATTTCGAAAAATTTGTCTCATCATTCAAAATTTGTATGCTTGCGAGATTCATACAATTTAGTCTAAACATGCATACAACAATAATATCATATATTATTTTAGGATGATCGATTCCATTACTAATCGACCCGTGGTTTCCAATCACGAGTCTAATTCCAATCCTAGTTAATATGCAAGTATGCAATGCAATCCTATTACATTGAGCTTCCAATTTATATTTCTTCGGTCTTTATTGTCTGTTGGGCCCACCTTTGTCTTCAAATCTTTATCTCCCACTGAATCTTATAAATTTACAATAAATTTCGATGACAAGTAAGGGATACATATTTTAGGGGTGGTAACGGGCCTTAAACCAGGCCCACTTATATATTATATATGACAATTTATATTGGGCCATAAACCAGGCCCATAAATAAAACACAACAACAATAAAAAAAAAAACAAATGTAAACAACCTAACATACACCTATAATATTGGTCATGGCAATCGATCATCCTTATCCAATAATTTTAATTCCAAATTAATTCATTGGATAACATGCAATGACAATAAAATTTAAATAGATAAAATCATATTTCATACATAAAATCTTATTTTATATATAAAATCATATTTTATCTAGTTTATCCATAAAATCATATTTTACATATAAAATCCAATTTTATACGTAAAATCATATTTTATTATCAATTGTACCAAAATTAATAATTAAAGATTTAATTTATTGGATTAAATTTATAAATTTCCAAAATTCAAAATTTATCCAAAAATTAATTTTCTTAAAAATTTTGGGCTCAAACAATTTTGACTCATTGCCTCGTGGACCAACTGAAACAATTTTCAATCGGGCCAAAAACTGGGCCCGATAACAATTAACGGGCTGAAATTCAAAATTTCAAAAAAAATAAAATTTTAATTTTTCTGGGCTGCCCAGGACGATCCCGGGCAGTCCCCGACAATCGGGCCGGGGGCCCAGCCCTTCGCTGGGCCGCTGGGCGCGGCCGGGCAGCGGCAGCCCCCCGAAAACTTAAAAAAAAATTTATTTTTATTTTTTTGTTTTATTTTTCTGAAAAATCGAGGCTTGTACAATTGAACAATATTTTAATCGTAAAATCCGAGATCAACCTGGCTCTGATACCACTGTTGGAACACGGTCGTTCTCCAGATCAAAAAGAAAGTGATACCCGATGCAGCGGAAGTTTTAAAATTTTATATGGAACGATTCCATATCATGGGTATCAAATTCCTACGATTAAAATTGATAACATAAAATTTAAACAATATAAATTTTACCTTAAAATCTCGAAGCGAGATTATGGACACCAACAGATTAAACTGCTCTTGTTGTATATCCCAGGAACTGATGAACGAACTTTTTTTCAATCAGGTCCACGAACAGAAGTTTAATCTCTCTGATAGACTGCACTAAAAAGTCTATCAGAAGTTTCTACGAAGAGATAGAACAGATATGATCTGTTAAATCAGACTGCAAATTCAGAAATTTGCAGACTGAATTTCGAACACTATGAGGGAAGGGGGCGGCCGAATTCTAGAGAGGAGGCTCTCTAGGTTTCGAAATTTTGTGACCTGTAACGTGTAATTTCTACACTGCAATAACTTATTTATAATGTGGGCTGCTAACAGCTTAGGGCCCATTAGTCATAAGTTTAAGCCTAACAAGCAAAGCCCGCATGTTCAGAAATTAATATAAAATTCATCGTAACTCAGATTGATAAACCAATTTCACCAATATGCACAGAAACCATTTCTGCATATTTTAAAGTCAAGATAAATTTTCTGAATCCAAATTCAGTGATTTTCAAAAATGTCCATCACTATGTCATTTTAGGAAATCTTACTCCCTCTATTCTTAAATAAGAAGTCCTACTTCTTTATCCACTAAATTTAACTCTTTAAATTTAATTATCTCAACGGGGATTAAAAATCCATTACTTGTGTGACCCTCAATGGTTCAGGGATACAGCTAGCCATGGGCTCACAACTCCTTGTGACTCGGAACAACAATTTCTGACTTGCCCATCGAATCATGGTAAGAGCGTCTAGCAACATCGCCCCATGATTCCCTAGGTATCACTGATAGTGCCTGCAAAAACCAGTAGATTTTGGTTAGCGTATAGTACGGTCCCTTCATCCATATATCCCAATCGAATCAACAACCATCGGTACATCGAGAGTCGTTCGAGATTCGATAACTATGCAATGCATCTTAAAGATAAAATAGTGACATCGCATGTGCTACTAGGAAACCAAGTAACCTAAAACACATCATGTACTCTGGCCAGAGATTCGTCACACTAATATCTCCACAGATTGCATAGGATATCCACACTCGCAAGTGTGCGGTGAATCCTTGACAACAAAGCAGCGACTCCTATATGTGTTGTAACTGTACCCAATCCCGACACCTGATGGCCCTAATAGAGTCGGTAAATGAGTCAAAGCACAATACTAGCATATAGAGTCTCAATGATGTTTCGAGTAATAAGGACTAATGGTGTACAACCAAAACCGCGGACTATATCCACTCGATAAGTGATAACCACTTGGAAATTCCGGATATGGTAGTTCGATCATTCATTATATGAATATCCATTTGCATGCTTTGAACATCTCTATGTTCCATACCAATGAAACGTGGTACTAGGCATTGCAAATGCTAGTCTCAATCTCGAGCGATCCTTATCCTTATTTGCAGACGGCTCAATCGACTAGGAACTGTTTAGAATATACAGTGACTATAAGATGTGTTTCATGATAGTCATCCCAATGTACTACCACATCTTACATACACTATAGTATATTCAAGGTCTTTATCAAAACAACAATAGTATATCATAATATATCAATATGAAGGAAGATAAAGTAAATGCCATTATTAAAAAGTGTAAATTATATTAAACAAAAGGTTGTTTACACATAGAGTCATAATAGCCCTTAACCACAAGTTGGCTAACCGGGCACCCATTCTTTCAAGTCGTGGGTTCAAGCAGAATCCTTTTTGATTAAGAATCGACCAAGTTACAAATTTTACGGGCGAACCATTCGAATTTGTCCTAAGCGCTACATTATGGTTTAGATTTCCCACCCTTTGGTTTGGCTCCTAAATAACCATCCCGATAACCATTGTGTGAGTCATATGCATGATTATTGAGTAATATTTACATTCACATACTATGTACATATACATGCTAAGTCCATATTCAAGTATGAAAGGAAAATACTTTTTACGAACGAAGTGAGATGATTGTGACTACATTTATTCACGTGTATGTGTGGGGCTGGGAGACGTTTTGGCCTCCCTTACCAAATCATTATGGGTTTCCTTACCTTAGCACGTGTTCGTGTGGGGCTGAGAGATATCTTGGCCTCCCTTACAAAATTCAGGGCAAGATTGGGTTGGGTGTTATCCCTACTTCCTTGTGGCATAGTGCACTGCAGCCATGATCATGATCGAAATCACAGAGTCACATTTCAAGGATCTAAGTTCACAGTTATAGTTCAAATCATTTATGACCATGTATCAGTTCAGTTTATGGATTTACATTGATATGTTCGACTTAGCCATGCATATATTTCATTCATGTTCTCCCAGTTGTTTTGAATTTTATTTCTATTTAAAGAAAGGGGCACAAAATAAAGGTATTTTTAGTATCAGCTATTTTTAATCTGCGTGTGCTTGTATTTTACGTAGTACTTGTTATCCCCCCCCCCCTCCATATTCTTGCTGAGTCTTTTAGACTCACTACACTTATTTGTTTTCAGGCAGGTATAAGTCATCTTTAAGATCGAGGGGCAAGACTATCGAGTGGACTGCGATGCGGGCACAGCACATCTCTCCGACCTATGCTAGACTTTCGCAAAATTTTATTTTATCATTTTATAGTCTTTCATTTTGTTGATTGGACAATTTCACATGTAAGGAATGTTAGATTTATTCATGAGCATGTAATTATCTAATTGTTTAACCTTTGGATATTTGAATTGTCGAACTCTTTTTTTTCAGATTACGTTCATTTCCTCGGTCTAGTTTATTTATTGTTGTCAGTTATTGATTTTATTTTATTTTGTTTTGTTTGCTGTCTGGGACAGGCGGGTTTGAAAACCCGTATTTTTATTTAGTTTAATTTAAAGTAGAGTTAGGGTTGTTTCACTTGTAGAGTCCAAATAATTAAATTAATTTAAGTGTTGAATTAATTAAACACTATTGGGTCTTGTAGAACCCAAATGGAAATAGTGTTGAATAATTATTATACTAGTGGGCTTGAATGAGTTCAAATTAGATTTAATTAACTGATTAAACTTAAATGGGTTTGAGTTTGATAATTAATTAAATATTATGTTCATGGGAAAATTATATATATATATATATATATATATATATATATTTATATATGTTTGACATATAATATTATATATACAATACATGAGAGAGAATGAATATGAAGAGTTAAAAGACAAGATGTACACTTTTCTATGCATGCTTTTACTTTTTCCATGCATGCTTTTTTTTTTGTCATAACACACTTTTTAAGTACCAAGACAAGTAATATTCCTTCTCTCCAACAAGCATAATGGCCGAACACTCTAAGCAATTATTCTCTAATTTTTGTCTTTCATCTTGGGAGAAAAGGCAAAGAAATTTTCAATAAAAAATGCTCTAAATATTCTAGTTCATATTTAGGATGGATCTAGTTTACCTAATTTGAAGAGGAGTCCAATTTTTGAACAAGGAGTGTTCTTGGAGGCTTGAATCCTTTTGAGCAAGGTGTGCTCTTGGAAGATTGTAGATAGTGTCTACTATTTCAAGAGCTAAGTTGTTCACAACTTGGTTGGAGCCATAAATCAATCTTTTAAGATTGATAGGTAAAAATTTCTTAAACACCCTATGGATGTTTAATATTTTGAATGCTACACATGTGCTCGGTTTTTACCCAAAATTTTTAAACTTCTGTTGCGCTTTCGCGCACAAGAGAACCGATACAACAAGTGGTATCAGAGCTTAGGTTCCTCTTTATTGTGTAGCATTTCTTGAATATTATATTGAGATCAATTTCTAACCGCATGAGAAAATCATTTCCATCAACTTAGGGGTTGTTCTAAAAAAAAAATTGGGGTTCGTTTCGGGCAGCCCGTGGGCTGCCTAAGTGGCGGTTTGTAGGCTGCCCCTTTTTTTAAAAAAATTATTTGATGGCCGGAATCCCGCGACGGAGCTCCGGCAACGACTTTGACGACTAGGGTTTCCAAAAGTGTTTTGGGATATCCAAGTGTCAAGGGCCCTAAGTTGTTAAAATATTAATAGTTGATTTTTGTGAAAAATCAAATTTTAAAAAGAATGTATTTTCTCATGAAATAAATAATTAAATTGGGACTTTGATTATTTATAGTAAATGGTGATTTACAAAAAATTAGGTTATAAATAAATTAATTAGAAAGTAAAAAAAGGTGTTTGTTTATTTTGTTAATTTAATTTATAATTTTGGCGATTAGTGATTGGACCAAGATATATAATATTTGATCAAGGATCATGAAGATAGTTCAGTTCTTGATGCTCTTCGAGAATCTGATGCTTCAACTGTGCTATTGATTATCGTTATAATTAATTTATGATGTATGATAAGTGATATTATGGATGAAGGATGATCAAAATCCCGAGCCCAGTTTGATAGGTGTATGCTAGTATATTTTGTGTTGAATGGGTTGTAATAATTATCAAATTTAAAGTGGACTTGGTTTATAGCCCGTTCCCACCCCATGAGATGTATCCTTATTTGACATGGATATTTTAATGTAAAATATTTGATATTGGAATATCAAGATTGGAAGATGGTGGGCCATGATGAATTATGAAGATCCAACACATGTAAATATTGAAAGCTTATGTAATTGTTGCATTTGCATCCTGTGCATTTCCTAGGATTGAACCTAGGCCTGTGTTTGTCTCACATGAGCCAATAGTGTTGGGGATATTGATCAACCTTGTTAATTTAATGTTTATAATATATGCATGATATATTATAAATAATGAGTATGTGTGTAATTATTTTATAATAACAAAGTTTCATGAATTCGGAAAACATACAAACAAACATGACGAGCTTTTAAAATTAATGATGAGACCATTTCAAAATTAAAAACCCTCATTTTGAATTAGATTCGAAATGTATATCAAACTCGAAAAGGGGAATTATAAATTTGTTTATAATTTCCATGTCTTCCATCGACAATGGATGCATGATGAACGCTACCCACGGTCAATGCTCGGCTCATATTATTGGGGGTCTTGGACGCCGAAAATCTGTGACTTCCATTGACATGGTGATGTGAACTACGTGGAACTCCCATGATTTTGGCTCATATTATTGGGGGAACTCATGGCAACCATCTATTAAGGTTCAATATCGATGGGTAAGGCTTGACACGTAAAGATGAACGATGTCAGATTATTGGGTCCTAATCAAGAGAGAGACAAAATTTTACGTAAGGGTTGCATGGAGATGCAATTGGAAACTACCTTTTATGAATTGTGATTAGATGATATTATTCGGGATTATGATTGGATAATTGGACCTTACGTACCTACTGAGGAAAAGAGTTTCCCATTTTTCACAAGAGGGTGGTGAAAATGTCAAAACAGTGGGAGAATAAAATTTATAAAGTAAAAGTCCATATTTATATCTTACTAAATATTTTAAAATAGTCATTAACATTTATCTGTTATTATTTTTCAGTACAAAGTTTTTGACATGTCATCAATTCGCAATCCTTTATCTGCAATACTTGACAAACATGTACTGATCGGTTTGAATTACCTTAATTGGCTAAGAAATCTTAAAATCGTATTGAATTCGGAGAGGATTGCATACACTTGATGAGTTGCCCCCTGATGAGGCTCCGACTGGATGTAGCCCTGAGGAGATACAGAATTACAAGGATTGGTATGACCATGACTTGAAATCCAAGTGTTATATGCAGGCTTCTATGAAAGATGAGCTGCAGAGGCGTTTTGAGAGTACAAAGCATGCTGATGACATTAATTTGCATCTCAAATATCTCTTTGGTGAGAAAACACACCCTCTTAGACATGCCACAGCCAAGGAGCTGATCACTTTGTGCATGCGAGATGGGGCTTCGGTCCATGATCATGGTGTGAGGATTATTGGGCTTGTGGAGAAGCTCGTTGACATGGATCTTGTGTTGCCAGCCGAGTTGACCACGGACGTGTTTTTCTTGTCACTAGCGAGCTCGTTTGATTCTTTTGTGGTGAACTTAAACATGAACAATATGGAACCGACACTTGAGGAATTTTTTAACATGCTTGTCACGTATGATTCCACAATCAAGAAAGATAAGTCGGTTTTTTATGTGGGTTCTTCATCTGGTGCGAAGAAAAGACCACGTGGAAAGGGAAAGAAGAGTTTTGTTCCTCCTCCCAAGAAGAACATGCCCTTGAACAGGCAAGCTCCAAGTCCCGTTTTGGCAGCCACACCAGTTAAGGCTGACAATACTAGTGACGTCTGTCATTACTGCAAGAAGCCTAGACATTGGAAGCATAACTGCAAGGAATATCTTTATCAGAATGGTTCTGGAAAGGGTATGTTCTATATTGAAGTAAAACATTCAATTAACTCTTCTTCTTGGATATTGGATATCGGATGTGGCTCACATATCTGTAATGATTTGCAGGTGATGGCAAGAAGTAGAGGCTTAGGGAAGGTGAGACCTTCTTGAAGATGGACAATGGGGCAAGAGTTGCTGCCAAAGCCGTGGGAGATGTTTACTTATTGTTGAACAATGATTTTAAATTAATATTGAGAGATATTTTGTTTGTACTAGATTTGTTGAAAAACATTGTTTCCATTTCTATGCTTGATAAAGATGTATATTTTTGTTTATTTGGCAAATTTGTTTGCAATATTTACAAGAATGAATGCTTAATTGGTACAGGCGAATTGAAAAATGATCTCTATAATTTAAAATTGAAAGATACTCCATTGAAAAATGTCCAAGCAATATCAACAACACACAAGCAAAAACAAGATACTCTGAATCCGGCAAACTTGTGGCATGATCGATTAGGTAATATTTCCTTAAAAAGGATGAACAAGCTAGTGGGAGAAGGCATGTTTGATATGTCTGATATTAGTTCTCTTACTACTTGATAAACCTTGTCTAAAATGAAAGATGACCAAGATTCCCTTTAAGGGCCATGTGCATCGAGCCAAATGACTATTGGATTTGATCCATACTGATGTGTGAGGTCCACTTAGCATCACCACTAAGCATGGACATTCTTACTTCATCACCTTTGCCGATGATTTCTCAAGTTATGGGTATGTGTATTTGATGAAATACAAATATGAAGCTTTTGAAAGATCAAAGAATTCGGAAATGAAGTAGAGAAACAATTGGGACGAAGAATCAAGACACTTCGATCGGATAGAGGTGGTGAATAATTAAGTGCTGAATTCCAAAAGTATCTTAGGGAGAATGGGAGTCTCTCGCAGTGAACTTCTACTGCTACACCTAAATTGAATGGTGTTTCAGAACGTCGTAACCGGAATTTGATGGACATGGTTCGGTCTATGATGGGGTTCACGGAGATGCCGCCATCCTTTTGGGGATATGCGCTTGAAACAGCGGCACTATTGTTGAACAATGTTCATTCAAAGGCAGTTGATAAGTCACCATATGAGATATGGATGGGAAAGCCTCTTAAATATTCTTATCTTATAATATGGGGTTGTCCTGCTTATGTGAAGCAGATAGTGGGAGATAAATTAGATGATCGATCCATTTTATGCTACTTCGTGGGATTTACAAGGAATTCGATTGGATATTATTTCTATCATCCTAAAGAAACAAAGATGTTTGTTTCTAGGAATGCAACCTCTTGGAGAAGGAATTTCTATTGGATAGAAAATGGGAGATGATAGAACTCGAAGAGGTTCGAGGAACACCCACGGTTGTAGAAACCATACCCAAACAACCAAGAGAGGAGATACAAGCTCCTAGGAGATCCGATAGGGTCTTTAGACCACCTATGAGGTATGGTCTACTTCTTGAAGAAGGCCATGATGAGCCTGACCAAGGATGTGATCCAAGGACCTTCAAGGAAGCGTTATCTTATGCTGATTCATCCAAGTGGCTTGAAGCTATGGAATCTGAGATGAATTCCATGCATTCAAACCAAGTGTGGAATCTTGTAGATCCACCTGAGGAAATTGTTCCTATATGGTGTAAATGGATTTACAAGAGAAAACTTGGGGCGGATGGGAAGGTGGTGACCAAAGCGCGATTGGCAGCAAAAGGTTATACTCAAAGACAAGGAGTTGACTTTGAGGAAACTTTTTGTAGTGACCCGTAACTAATTAAAGGTAATTAAGGGATTAATCAAACACAAAATATGAAATTAGGGTCATGATCAGAACGGAAGCTCCGTTGGACATAACGGAAGCTCCGATGGTGATCGGAAGCTCCGGTGTGCAACGGAAGCTCCGATGATATTACGTCATCCATGACGTGTGAGACAACGGAAGTTCCGATCTGGAATGGAGGTTCCGATTCTGCATATCTGTAGCCGGCCAATGAGGAGTTTACATGTGGCAGATGAGGGAGAACGGAAGCTCCGATGGTGCATCGGAGGTTCCAGATGTGCTCTATTTAAGGAGGTGCCGAGGCCTCATTTTAAATACATCATTTCCATTATCTCTTCTATACTTATCTCCTTTAGTCGATTTTAAGGGTTTCTAGGCGTCCTATTGAGGATCCGGAAGTGGCATAGCGATCTCCATGTCGTAGCGGAGCTGTGGCCTAGTTTTGAGGCAAGCGACAGAAAAGGACTGACTACGGACGTAGGTATAACTTTGGATTACTAAAAATATTTAGGAGTATGAAATAGCTTAGTTAAGGCATTTAGAGCTTAAATATTGATGCATGAGTAATTTCACTATAGGCTCAGTAGACTGGACTAGTAGGCTTGGAGTCTAGACCAGCGGAGCTAGGCTTTGTCCAGCAGTGTTAGAGGTACGTAAGTACTGACCGAGATAGCGGGCATGATATATATGCTTATATGTTTCATGAGTATGTGCTATATTTTTTCCATGATTTATTGCTTTAGCACATGCATGCTTTTACACTAGACCGCATCCCGAGAGATGTGAGTCATTGACAGTTTCCATAGGGAGCTTGTAACTCATCATGGAATAGAGTTAGGTATTGTCAGTTTTCATATGAGCCCTGCGTCCTATTTTGTATTCGAGTCAACTTGGGGAGGCTCAGCCCCTGGTTTTGCTATCACTAAGTGTAGTACCAAAAATCCAATTTACTAATTCGCATATATTAAATTAAATAAATATTATGGTTATTATTTTTAAGTTTAATTGATTTAAATTATTTATTTGAATTATGTCCTAATAAAATATTTTATTATTTATTCAAATAATTTTTTATTGTACTAACTATTTAATTAATATTTTTAATTGTTTAAATTTATTTGTCAAAATGATTTTTATTGTGTAATTTAATTGTTTTAAATATTTTTTTTAAAAAAAGTTTAAGCTTGCATATTTAAATGATTTTAATTGTTTAGTTTATTCATTTAAAATATTTTAACTGTTTAGCATATTTATTTAAATATTTTGACTGTCCAACTTATTAATTTTAAATAACATAAGTTTAGCGGTTAACTACTTTAAATTATTTGAAATGTCTAGCTTATTTATATAAATCCTTTTGATCGTCTAAATCATTTTAAAGGTTTTTATTTTTGCTTGTGTATTTATTTAATTTACTTTAAATGTTTTTCTACTTTTTAAATTATTTTAATCACTCAGTTTATTATTTAAATATTTTATTTATCGGTGTGACATTAAAATATTTAAATATTTAAAATTAGCATTTCCAAATCCGATAAAGAGAATTTGAGTATTTAATTCTTAAATCTTTTAAAATCTAGTATTTGGGAAATTTGGGCCTAACACTTATAAAATACCATACATTATATTTATGCATTATAGTCCTCAACCACTTAGACGTGTTGCTCGGCCCACTAAGGATTCTCCCCAACCCAAGTTCTCGGCCCATTAAGGATTGTTTTCTTTCTCCTATTTCCAGCCCAATCTCGGCCCAATCCCTTTTCCCTTCTCCTAGTGCTTAGCCGATGCAATTCTCCCTATTTCTTCTCTAATCTCACTTCTATCGCGACCGACCCATTCTCTGTATTCCCTTCCATTTAGGCGAGCTGCACGAGGTTCACCTCCGCTTCCTCGGCTCGATTTCCAGCCGCCCAGTTCCCATTTCTGATTTTCGAGCGTGTGGCAAGAATTTTGGGTTTCTTTGGCCACCAAGTAGATTAATACAATGTATGCTGGATTTCTTGCTTGTATTTTGATTTTGTTTGTATTGGTAAGCCGCTCGAATTCTGTTTCTGATATCCATGAGAAATGCTCGATGTTCTGCCATTTTTTTTAGCTATGCGCGCCCTTCTTCTTTTTAGTTTTTCCTTATGGTGTTGCACGTGTTCATGATCTAAATATGTTGTTCATCTTGTGTTGGGCAAATATGAGCTGAAGTTCCTCTTATTCCATTTTCTTATGGCCCCGTTTGAAGCATCTCGATTTTGGACTTTTCTGATTCGTATTGTTGTGTGGGCTTGAGTGGTGATTTAGTGGCTGCCATGGTTGAGATGTAGCTCACATGGTAGAACCTAGATTGTGTGAGCTGGCTGGCAAGGTTTGAGGCGAAGGGCTGTTAATTGAATATTAAAGGAGTCGGGTTTTCTGGGGCTGAGACAGGGTTTTTCTCAAGTTGTTAGTGGTGTAAGAATAGGGGTCAATGCTCGAGCTTGGAATTTGGCTTGTTAGTGAAGGGGCCGATGTATTGGGTGTTGATTAAGGGTCGGTTATGAGATGCAGAGGGCAGGGGTCAGCCTTGTGAATTGCTAGGCTTTGGGAAAGCTGTTCTAATGGTTTAAAAAGAGTATATGAGAGGTCATGTGGGAACTAGTTCGGTTAAGTTTTGGTGAAGTTTAAGGCTATTGAAGTTTAAGAGGAAAGAATTTATCCGGAAACTTTATTGACAAAAATTATTGGATAAGATTTGTATCTCGAGGATGACTTCCTAGTTAAGTATAAAGTGCATGGAAACCGTGTTTTCAAGCGAAAGTCGTTTTGATTAAGAATCGAGTAAGATATAAGCCTTGCAAGTGGATTGCTCTGGATTCGTCCTAAGTGCCAAAAAAGGAAAGTCTAGATTCTTAGCTATGGTTTTCCACCTAAATCACCATCCTTGTCAATCATCTTTCATCATTTACTTGTGAATCGAGTAATCGAGTAAATATTTTCAAAGAAAGTCATTTCCATAAATGCATGTTATATCTTTGAGTCGAGTCAAGTAAGAATGAAAGAAAATATTTTTGAACGAAGTGAGATGATTGTGACTATAGAAATGACGTGTATGTGTGGGGTTGGGAGACGTTCTGACCTACCTTACCAAAGGATGTGTATGTGTGGGGTTGAGAGACGTCTTGGCCTACCTTACCAAATATAGACGTGTATGTGTGGGGTTAAGAGAAATCTTGGCCTCCCTTACCAATTACAGGGCAAGATTGGGTTGGGTGTTATCCTGACCTTCTTGCGGCATAGTGCCCTGCAGCCATGATTATGATCGAAATCACAGGGTCACAATTAAAGGATCTAAGTTTACAGTTACATTTACTGTTTCAATTTCAGTTACAGATCAGTTCTAATTTGACTCGACTTCGTTTATATTCAGTTTCAGTAACTCATGAGATTAATTAAAGTTTAAGAAAGTTTCCAAGTTTAAATGTGTGAGTTCATTGCATGCATTACATCTCATTCTCATTTATCATTCAACTTTTCGGAGTAAGTTCAAAGTATATTAAGTACAAGTATTTTAAGTATTAAGCATGTACTTTTAAACCCTCGTTATTTCTCCCATATTCTTGTTGGGCCCCTAGGCTCACTACATCTACTTGGTGCAGGTAAAATTTATCATCGAGATTGCGGGGCAGGACTTTTGAGTGGACTGTGATGCGGGCACGGCACATCCCTCTTACCATGCCAATCTTCCGCAAAAGATTATTTTAACAATTTAAAGTCTTTTATTTTGTTGATTGGATATATGAAATTGTAAGAATTTATAGAATTATTTGTGGGCATGTAAATATGTAATTGCTTAATCTTTTGTTGTTAGAAATGTCGAATTTCTTCTCCGGTTCTCGTTCCTTTCTCGGTCTAGTTTATTTAGTGTTGTTTGCTTTTCTTTAAAATTTGATGTCTGTGACAGGTGGTTTGTGATTTAAATAGATAGGTCATGCCGAAATTTTGAAAAATCCGTATTTTATTTAGTTTAATTATAAGAAGTAGTTAGAGTCGTTTCATTTGGTATCAGAGCATGGTTCTGGTTTGGGTTGTGCCTACTACCGATTGCAAGAAACTCGAGAAATCTCGCCTCAAAATCTATAAGTTTTAATGAATTTTATATGGTTAGTCGTTATCGATTTATTACTTTAAATGTTTTGATGTCACATTCTTTTTTTAAAATATTTTCAAAACTAGATGTTTAATTTATTGAAGTGTGTAGTTTAGTGTTTATTTTCGTTTAAAACTTTTTTATAGTTTAAAGTGTACTATTTGAATGTTTATTTTTATAGCATGCGGTTTCAAGTTAAACAGAGTTGGTGTACCAATATTCCTTCTAGTTTTAGACAGTACGTGGATGTTGTTTAAGTTATTAGGTAGTGTTAACAAATTTGATGAGATTGTAGGAGTTTGTTGGGAATTATTAAACTTGTGCATTAAGGAAATATAAGTCGTTGTGTCCTTGTTGTGATTTATTCTCTTATTGATAGAATTTAGTCGGATAAAACTAAGTGAATAGTTTGCTTAGAAATTGATAGATGTGTGTTTTGTCAGTAAGTTTATGAATCAAACTCGTGCGAAGATTTGAGATACGTACTTGGTTCTATATTATTATGGATATTTTGAGTTTTCTTTTGTTATTTGGGCAATATGATTTTGGGAAATAGTGAGTCGGTTACTATGAGCCTTTCAATTATGTGAACTATTATTTTCGATAACTATTTCCATATTCTTCATTTGTGCTTGTTGTTGGAAAACTGGCGGTCAGATCAATCACGATTGATACCCGGTGCAGCGGAAGTTTAAAAATTTTTATCATGGAACAATTCCATGGTGTGGGTATCAACCATTCAACGATTAAATTATTGTGTGTGTAAAATTCAAATAACAATTAATTAAATTTTACCTTCAATCTCGAATCGAGATTAATGGACACCACACAGATTTCTCTGCGCTTCTTGTATCTCCCAGGAACTGATGAACTCCTTCAATCAGGTCCACGAATGGGGTTTAAATCCCTCTGATAGATTGCACTAGAAAATCTATCAGAAGTTTTTCTGCGAAGAGATTAAACGAATCTGATTCGTTATTCCTGACTGCAATTCAAAAATCACAGATCGGAATTTTCTCTGACAGAGTGAAGGGGGGCGGCCGAAAACTTGAGAGGAGGCTAGGGTTTATTTTCGAAAATCCTGTCTCTCAATAATGACCTGTTGTGTCTAATTTCTGTACTGCAATAACTTATTTATAATGCAGGCCACTAACACCTTAGGGCCCATTAATCATAAGTTAGGGCCCGACAAGCAAAGCCCGCACGTTCAAAAATTAATATAAAATTCATCGTGACTCCGATTGATGAACCAATTTCACCAATGTGCACAGAAACCATTTCTGCACATTTTAAAGTCAAAATAAATTTTCCTGAATCCGAATTCAGTGGTTTCCAAAATGTCCATCCCTATGTCATTTTAGGAAATCCTACTCCCTTACTCTTATTTAAGAAGTCCAACTTCTTTGTTCATTAAATTTAACTCTTTAAATTTAACTATCTCAACGGGGATTAAAACTCCATTACACTGTGTGACCCTCAATGGTTCAGGGATACAGCTAGCCGTGGGCTCACAACTCCTTGTGACTCGGAACAACACTTTCCGACTTGCCCAACGAATCATGGTAAAGCGCCTAGCAACATCGCCCCATGATTCCCTAGGTATCACTGATAGTGCCTACAAGAACCAGTAGATTTTGGTTAGCGTACAGTACGGTCCCTTCATCCAAATATCCCGATCGAATCAACAACCATTGGTATATCGAGAGTCGCTCAAGATTCGATAAACTATGCAATACATCTTGAAGATCAAATTAGTGACATCGCATGTGCTACTAAGAAACCATTTCTTAAATCACATCAAGTACTCTGGCCAGAGATTTGTCACACTAATATCTCCTCAGATCACATAGGATATCCACACTCGCAAGTATGTGGTGAATCCTTGACAACAATGCATCGACTCCTATATGTGTTGTAACTGTACCCAATCTCGACACCTGATGACCCCCTCAGAGTCGGTAAACGAGTCAAAGCACAGTACTAGCATATAGAGTCTCCATGATGTTTCAAGTCGTAAGGACTAATGGTGTACAACCAAAACCGCGGACTTCATCCACTCGATAAGTGATAACCACTTGGAAAGTCCGGATAGGGTAGTTCGATTATTCATCCTATGAATATCCATTTGCATGCTTCGAACATCTCCATGTTCCCTACCAATGAAACGTGGTACTCCGCATCGCAAATGCTAGTCTCAAACTCGAGCGATCCTTATCCTTATTATCGGACGGCTCAATCGACTAGGAACTGTTTTAGAATATACAGTGACTATAAGATGTATTTCATGATAGACATCCCCATGTTCTACCACATCTTACATACACTATGGTATATTCAAGGTCTTTATCAAAACAACAATAGTATATCACAATATAACAATATGAAGTAATATAAAGTCATTGCCATTAATAAAAGTGTAAATAATATTAAACAAAAGATTGTTTATACAAAGAGTCATCAAAGCCCATAGCCACACGGTTGGCTCACTGGGCACCCACTCTTACAATCTCCCACTTGCCCTATAGCCAACTAGTCATACTACGTAGACCCATTGCTTCGCGATGTTTGTCAAACAATGGTCCTGGCAAAGTCTTAGTAAGCGGATCAGCGATATTGTCTGCAGAGGCCACTCGTTCGACAATGATGTCTCCTCTTTCCACAATCTCCCGGATTATGTGGTATTTCCTCAGTACGTGTTTGGATCTTTGATGAGACCTTGGTTCCTTTGCTTGAGCAACGGCACCCGTGTTGTCACAGTACACCGGGACTGGACCAACAAATTCAGGAATAACGCCCAACTCTTGGATGAACTTCCTCATCCAAACGGCCTCTTTAGCAGCAGCTGATGCTGCAATGTATTCAGCCTCAGTGGTGGAATCCGCTGTGGTGTCCTGCTTGGAACTCTTCCAAGAGACAGCACCGCCATTGAGCATGAACACAAATCCAGAGGTTGACTTCGAGTCATCCACATCACTTTGGAAGCTAGAGTCGGTATAGCCTTCCAATTTGAGATCTCGTCCTCCATACACCATGAACATATTCTTAGTCCTTCGCAAGTACTTAAGAATGTCCTTCACGGCTTTCCAATGCATTTGACCAGGATTAGACTGATATCTGCTCGTGACACTCAGAGCAAATGCTACATCCGGTCTGGTAGATATCATCCCATACATGATACTACCTATAGCTGACGCATATGGTACATGTGTCATATTCTCTATCTCTTCATCAGTCTTGGGACACATAGACTTGGATAGAGAAACTCCATGACACATGGGTAGATGTCCTCTCTTGGACCCATCCATTGAAAAACGTTTCAATATGGTATCGATGTAGGTTGATTGAGTGAGTCCTATCATTCTCTTAGATCTATCTCTATAGATCTGTATCCCAAGAATGTAGGATGCCTCACCCAAATCCTTCATCGAGAATCTACCTGATAACCATATCTTTGTTGACTGCAACATCCCTACGTCATTCCCAATGAGTAGGATGTCATCAACATAAAGTACTAAGAATGTCACCGCATCCTTAACTACTTTCTTGTACACGCATGGTTCCTCCGGGTTCTTGATGAAACCAAAATCTTTTATTGTTTCATCAAATTTCTGGTTCCAACTTCTTGATGCTTGTTTTAGACCATAAATTGATCTCTGAAGCTTGCATACCTTATGCTCGCTTCCCATGGATGTGAACCCTTCAGGCTGCTTCATATAGATTTCCTCCTTAATGTCTCCATTAAGAAAAGCAGTCTTCACATCCATTTGTCATATCTCATAGTCATACCATGCAGCTATGGCAATTAGGATTCTTATGGACTTGAACATTGCAACTGGTGAAAAGGTTTCATCATAGTCAACTCCTTGCCTTTGAGTATAACCTTTAGCCACCAATCGCGCCTTGTAGGTCAATACCTTACCATCAGGCCCAAGCTTTCTCTTGTAGATCCATTTACACCCTATTGGAACAATTCCGTCGGGAGGATCTACCAAAGACCAGACTTGGTTTGTATGCATCGAATCCAATTCTGACTGCATAGCTTCAAGCCATAAATTCGAATCCGCATCAGAAATTGCTTCCTTGAAGTTTCTTGGATCACATCCAATGTCGGGTTCATCTTGATCCCCTTCAAGAAGAAGACCATATCGAATGGGAGGTCTAGAAGTCCTCTCGGATCTTCTAGGTGCAGGTGTGTCCAGCAATGGTTCCTGAGGTGTAGGATCGTTATTTTGTATTTCGGGCTCTTCTCGAACTTCTTCGAGTTCCATCATCTCGCCTTTCTTATCCAATAAGAACTCCTTTTCCAAGAAGGTGGCATTCCTAGAAACAAACACCTTTGTTTCAGCAGGATAATAGAAATAATATCCGATTGAGTTCTTCGGATACCCCACAAAATAACATAAGCTGGATCGACTATCCAACTTGTCTCCCACTGTCTGCTTCACGTAAGCAGGACATCCCCAAATCCTCAAGTACGAATACTTAGGAGCTTTGCCATTCCATAACTCGTATGGTGTCTTGTCCACTGCTTTAGTGTGGACGTTGTTCAACAATAAAACCGTCGTTTCAAGCGCATAGCCCCAAAACGAAGGTGGAAGCTCAGTGAAGCTCATCATGGATCGAACCATGTCCAACAAGGTTCGATTACGACGCTCCGATACACCATTAAGCTGTGGTGTCATAGGAGGAGTCCACTGAGAGAGAATCCCATTCTCTTTTAGATAGTCCAAAAACTCGGTACTTAAGTATTCTCCACCTCGATCCGATCGAAGTGCTTTAATACTTTTACCTAGCTTGTTTTCTACTTCAGCCTTGAATTCTTTGAACTTTTCAAATGCTTCAGACTTATATTTCATTAAATATAAATACTCATACCTTGAATAATCATCAGTAAAGGTAATGAAGTAGGTGTGGCCATGTTGAGTCCCTACTCTAAATGGACCACAAACATCTGTATGGATCAAATCCAACAGATTCTGACTACGCTCAGGTTTCCCCTTAAAAGGAGATTTAGTCATTTTTCCTTTTAGGCAGGATTCACAAGTAGGTAGAGAGTTAATATCAGACACATCAAACATGCCCTCTCCCACTAGCTTGTTCATCCTCCTTGAGGAAATATGACCTAGCCTAGCATGCCAAAGGTTCGCCGGGTTTTGACTATCGATTTTCCTTTTGTTTGTTGTCGCCGGTTTATCAATATAATTTATTGGAACGTCTTTTAGTTTTAAGTTGTATAGATCGTTTTCAAGTTGTCCATTTCCAATTAAACATTCATTCTTGTAAATATTGCAAATCCCATTCACAAAATTGCAAGAATAACCATCTCTATCAAGCATAGAAATAGAAATAATGTTTTTAATTAAATCTGGCACAAATAAAACATCTCTTAACAATAATTTAAAACCGTTCTGCAAAGTCAAACAAACATCTCCAATGGCCGTAGCTTCAACTCTGGAACCATTCCCGAGCCTCAGCTGGGTCTCACCCATTCTAAGCCTGCGACTTCTTGTCATCACCTGCAAATCATTGCAAATGTGAGATCCACATCCGGTATCCAATACCCAAGAAGTTGTATTAAGTGACATGTTTATTTCAATATAGAACATACCCTTTGCAGTTCCCAACTGCTCAAGATATTCCTTGCAGTTGCGCTTCCAATGACCCGGCTTCTTGCAGTAATGGCAAACATCCTTGGATTTTCCATTGTTTTGAAGCCTTTGTCTTTTGCTTCTTCTCGGGCTCGACTTTCTTGGGTGGGGCAGAACGTTTCTTGCCCTTCATACTTGGCCCCTTCTTAGCAGAAGATGAGGAGCCCACCAAGAAAGCTGGCTTATCCTTCTTAAGTGTGGATTCATATGTAACGAGCATATTGACCATCTCTTCAAGGGTGGCCTCTATCTTGTTCATATTAAAATTTATCACAAATCCATCAAATGAAGAAGGAAGAGACAGAAGCAATAAATCCACATTGAGTTCATGTTCCAACACCAAATCTAGGGTCGCCAACTTCTGTATGAGCCAAATCACTCGTACCCCATGATCACGGACCGAAGTCCCTTCACGCATGCGACACGTCATTAGCTCCTTAACAGTAGCGAACATTTCAGCCCTCGATTGAGCCCCAAAAAGTTCCTTGAGTTGAGCGTGAATGTCAGCAGCATTCACGGTGTCCTCAAATCGCCTCTGGAGTTCATCAGACATCGAGGCTTGCATATAGCATTTGGTCTTGATGTCATGGTCACACCATGCATCAAGTTTGGCCAATTCCTCCGGACTTATGTCAGCTGGTGCTTCCTTCGGAGGTGCTTTCTCTAACACGTAGAGCATTTTCTCCGAAGTTAAGACAATCTTCAACTTCCGGAACCATTCCGTATAGTTGGCGCCAGTCAACTTGTTTTGTTCGAGGATCGAGAATAATGGATTTCGCGAATTCATTGTATGAAATACTGAAAAGAAAACAGACATATATCAATGATTGTTTAACAATTTACTAAGACATAAAATAGGCGAATTTAATTTTATGAATCTCACTCCCACTATTTTAACGATTTCACCACCCTCTAGTGAAAACGGGAAACTTTTTCCTTAGTGAGAACATGGAGTCCAATTGACAAACTTATGGTCCCGAATAATATCAGCCAACCATAATTCTCAAAAGGTAGAGCCCAATTGCTTCCTAAGCAACCCCCATGTATTTACCTCATGTCCAATAAGGGCCCAATAATATGAACGCCGTTTAAAGTGACATGTCAAGATGACCCATCAATATTAAGTTGTGATGGACGGTCGCCATGTGGATCCCCCAATAATATGAGCCGATCCCATGGGAGTTCCACCCAACTTACAACATTTGTCGATCCAATGTACAGCTTTCCGACGGACGGGCCCCCCCAATAATATGAGCCGGACCGTATCCGCGGGTAGCATCACATACATTGACCGTTGATGGAAGGTAGGAACATTTAAACAAATTTAAATTTCCTTTATTTATCTTGATATCAATTTTAAATCATATTTAAAATGAGGGATTTTTAATTATAAAATTATTTGTCTCATCATATTCAATTTATTGCATGCTTGCTGGATTCACGCAATTATGTCTAAACATGCATACAATCATAATATCAAATATTATATAGGATGATCGATTCCATTTCTAATTGACCCGTGGTTGCCAATCACGGGTCTTAGTCCAATCCTAGGTAATATGCAGTATGCAATGCAATCCTATTACATGTGCTTCCAATTTACATTTCTTCAGTCTTTATTGTCTGCTGGGCCCACCGTCTTCAAATCTTGATCTCCCACTAAATCTAATGTATTTACAATAAATAACAATGACAAGTAGGGATACATTTTTAGGGGTGGGAACGGGCTATAAACCAAGCCCACTTTTATTACATATGACATTCATATCGGGCCATAAACCAGGCCCATTAATAAAACCAACAACAATAAAAACAAAATGTAAATTCCTAACATACACCTACAAAATTGGTCATGGCAATCGATCATCCTTATCCAATAACATTTAATTCAAAATTAATTTATTGGATAACATGCAGTGGCAATTCAAATTTAAACAAGATAAAATCATATTTTATATATAAATCTCATTTCACATATAAAATCATATTTTATCTCTATATCAAATAAAATCATATTTTATCTATAAAATCCATTTTTACAAATAAAATCATATTTTACTCAATATATCATAAGATCATATCTTATCATCAATTGTACCAAAATAATTGATTTCAAAATTCAATTTACGGATAAAATATTAAAATTTTCCAAAAATTCAAATTTATCCAAAATCAATTTTAAAATTTACAGACTCGAACAATTCGATCCGAAATCTCGCGAACCAATCAAAAACAATTTTTGACCGGACCAAAAATAAAATTTTAACATATTTAAATTAATTTTTAATAAAAATATAATTTTTCCCGCGGGCCGCCTGGGACACTCCCGGGCCGGCCCGCACCCGGGGCGCGGGCCAGGGGCAGCCCGGCTGCCCCCTTAGGGCAGCGACTCTCGCTGCCCTGGCGGCGCCATGCGTCGCCCTGGGCGGCGCCGAACGCCGCCCCTGGGCAGCGCCGAGCGCTGCCCTGCGCAGCGCCCAGCGCTGCGCTGGGCAGCGCATAGCGCTGCCCTGGGCGGCGCCGTGCGCCGCCCGGGGCAGCAACAATTGCTGCCCCACCGGGCAGCGATCCAATCGCTGCCCGGGTTTTGCCCCGAAAAATTTTATTTTTATTTAAAAATATTTATTTTGTTTTCCAAAAACCGAGATTCAAAAATTTTGTACAATTGATTAATTTAATCGTTTGATCTGAGCAACCTGGCTCTGATACCACTGTTGGAAAACTGGCGGTCAGATCAATCACGATTGATACCCGGTGCAGCGGAAGTTTAAAAATTTTTTATCATGGAACAATTCCATGGTGTGGGTATCAACCATTCAACGATTAAATTATTGTGTGTGTAAAATTCAAATAACAATTAATTAAATTTTACCTTCAATCTCGAATCGAGATTAATGGACACCACACAGATTTCTCTGCGCTTCTTGTATCTCCCAGGAACTGATGAACTCCTTCAATCAGGTCCACGAATGGGGTTTAAATCCCTCTGATAGATTGCACTAGAAAATCTATCAGAAGTTTTTCTGCGAAGAGATTAAACGAATCTGATTCGTTATTCCTGACTGCAATTCAAAAATCACAGACCGGAATTTTCTCTGACAGAGTGAAGGGGGCGGCCGAAAACTTGAGAGGAGGCTAGGGTTTATTTTCGAAAATCCTGTCTCTCATAATGACCTGTTGTGTCTAATTTCTGTACTGCAATAACTTATTTATAATGCAGTCCACTAACACCTTAGGGCCCATTAATCATAAGTTAGGGCCCGACAAGCAAAGCCCGCACGTTCAGAAATTATATAAAATTCATCGTGACTCCGATTGATGAACCAATTTCACCAATGTGCACAGAAACCATTTCTGCACATTTTAAAGTCAAAATAAATTTTCCTGAATCCGAATTCAGTGGTTTCCCAAAAATGTTCATCCCTATGTCATTTTAGGAAATCCTACTCCCTTATCTTATTTAAGAAGTCCAACTTCTTTGTTCATTAAATTTAACTCTTTAAATTTAACTATCTCAACGGGGATTAAAACTCCATTACACTGTGTGACCCTCAATGGTTCAGGGATACAGCTAGCCGTGGGCTCACAACTCCTTGTGACTCGAACAACACTTTCCGACTTGCCCAACGAATCATGGTAAAGCGCCTAGCAACATCGCCCCATGATTCCCTAGGTATCACTGATAGTGCCTACAAGAACCAGTAGATTTTGGTTAGCGTACAGTACGGTCCCTTCATCCAAATATCCCGATCGAATCAACAACCATTGGTATATCGAGAGTCGCTCAAGATTCGATAACTATGCAATACATCTTGAAGATCAAATTAGTGACATCGCATGTGCTACTAAGAAACCATTTCTTAAATCACATCAAGTACTCTGGCCAGAGATTTGTCACACTAATATCTCCTAAGATCGCATAGGATATCCACACTCGCAAGTATGTGGTGAATCCTTGACAACAATGCATCGACTCCTATATGTGTTGTAACTGTACCCAATCTCGACACCTGATGACCCCCTCAGAGTCGGTAAACGAGTCAAAGCACAGTACTAGCATATAGAGTCTCCATGATGTTTCAAGTCGTAAGGACTAATGGTGTACAACCAAAACCGCGGACTTCATCCACTCGATAAGTGATAACCACTTGGAAAGTCCGGATAGGGTAGTTCGATTATTCATCCTATGAATATCCATTTGCATGCTTCGAACATCTCCATGTTCCCTACCAATGAAACGTGGTACTCCGCATCGCAAATGCTAGTCTCAAACTCGAGCGATCCTTATCCTTATTATCGGACGGCTCAATCGACTAGGAACGGTTTTAGAATATACAGTGACTATAAGATGTATTTCATGATAGACATCCCCATGTTCTACCACATCTTACATACACTATGGTATATTCAAGGTCTTTAATCAAAACAACAATATTATATCACAATATAACAATATGAAGTAATATAAAGTCATTGCCATTAATAAAAGTGTAAATAATATTAAACAAAAGATTGTTTATACAAAGAGTCATCAAAGCCCATAGCCACACGTTGGCTCACTGGGCACCCACTCTTACACTTGTATCTATTGCAACAAATATTTTTGAGTATCCGA